>NC_141926.1:5047500-5347500 GCF_057802395.1 Ceratotherium simum simum | reverse complement strand
GCCTATTGTGAATAATGCTGCAGTGAACACAGGGGAGCATAAGTCTCTTTGGATTGTTGATTTCAAGTTCTTTGGATAAATACCCAGTAGTGGGATAGCTGAATCATATGGTATTCCTATTTTTAATTTTTTGAGAAATCTCCATACAGTTTTCCATAGTGGCTGCACCAGTTTGCATTCCTACCAGCAGTGTATGAGGGTTCCCATTTCTCCATGTCCTCTCCAACATTTGTTATTTTTTGTCTTGGTAATTATAGCCATTCTGACCGGTGTGAGGTGCTATCTCATTGTAGTTTTGGTTTGCATTTCCCTAATAATTAGTGATGTTGAACATCTTTTCATGTGTCTATTGGCCATCTGTATATCTTCTTTGGAAAAATGTCTCTTCATATCCTCTGCCCGTTTTTTGATCAGGTTATTGGTTTTTTATCGTTGAGTTGTATGAGTTCTTTATATATTTTGGAAATTATCCCCTTATCAGAGTAGACATGGCATTCAAAAAGATGCTGCCAAGACTGATGTCAAAGAGTGTACTGTCTATATTTTCTTCTAGGAGTTTTATGGTTTCAGGTCTTACATTCAAGTCTTTAATCCATTTTGAGTTAATTTTTGTGTATGGTGCAAGATAATGGTCTACTTTCATTCATTTGCATGTGGCTGTCCAGTTTTCCCAGCACCATTTATTGAAGAGACTTTCCTTTCTCTGTTGTATGTTCTTGGCTCTTTTGTTGCTGATTAACTGTCCATAGATGCAAGGTTTTATTTCTGGACTTTCAGTTCTGTTCCATTGATCTGTGTGTCTGTTTTTGTGCCAGCACCATGCTGTTTTGATTACTATAGTTTTGTAGTATATTTTGAAATTAGGGATTGTGATGCCTCCAGCTTTGTTCTTTTTTCTCAGGTTTGCTTTAGCTATTCAGGGTCTTTTGTTGGTCCATATAAATTTTAGCATTCTTTGTTCTATTTCCATGAAGAATGTCATTGGGATTCTGACTGGGATTGCATTGAATCTGTAGCTTGCTTTAGGTAATATAGACATTTTAACTATGTTTATTCTTCCAATCCATGAGCATGGAGTATCTTTCAATTTCTTTATATCTGCTTCAATTTCTTTCAATAATGTCTTATAGTTTTCAGTGTGTAAGTCTTTCACCTCTTTGGTTAAATTTATTCCTAGATGTTTTGTTCTTTTTGTTGTGATTTTAAATGAGATTGTATTCTTGACTTCTCTTTCTGCTAGTTCATTATTAGTGTATAGAAATTCAACTGATTTTTGTAAATTGATTTTGTATCCAGCAATTTTGCTGTAGTTGATTATTTCTAATAGTTTTCTGATGGGTTCTTTAGGGTTTTCTATATTTAGAATCATGTCCTCTACAAACAGCGAGAGTGTCATTTCTTTCCAATTTGGATTCCTTTTATTTCTTTTGCTTGCCTAATTGCTCTGGCCAAAATTTCCAGTACTATGTTGAATAGGAGTGGCAAGAGTGGGCACCCTTGTCTTGTTCCTGTTCTCAGAGGGATGGCTTTTAGTTTTTCACCATTAAGTATGATGTTGGCTGTGGGTTTGTCATATATGGCCTTTATTATGTTGAGGTACTTTCCTTCTATACCTATTTTATTGAGAGTTTTTATCACAAATCGATGTTGGATCTTGTCAAATGTTTCCTCTGCATCTATTGAGATGATCATGTGATTTTTATTCCCCATTTTGTTAATGTGGTGTATCACATTGATTGATTTTCAGATGTTGAACCATCCCTGTGTCTGTGGTATAAATTCCACTTGATCATGGTGTGTGAGCCTTTTAATGTATTGCTTTAATGTATTCAGTTTGCCGATATTTTGTTGAGGATTTTTACATCTACATTCATCAGCGATATTGGCCTGTAATTTTCCTTCTTTGTGTTGTCCTTGCCTGGTTTTGATATAAGGGTGATGTTCACCTCAGAATGAGTTAGGAAGCATTCTGTCTTCAATTTTTTGGAATAGTTTGAGAAGGATAGGTATTAAATCTTCTTTGAATGTCTGGTAGAATTCTGCAGAGAAGCCATCTGGTCCTGCACTTTTATTTTTTGAGAAGTTTTTGATTACTGTTTTGATCTCTTTACTTGTGATTAGTCTGTTCAGATTCTCTATTTCTTCTTGATTCAGTTTTGGGATGTTGTATGAGTCTAAGAATTTATCCATTTCTCCTAGGTTATCCAATTTGTGGGCATATAGTTTTTCATAGTATTCTCTTATAATCCTTTGTATTTCTGCAATATCCATTGTAATTTCTCCTCTTTCATTTCTAATTTTATTTATTTGAGCCTTCCCTCTTTGTTTCTTAGTGAGTCTGGCTAAGGGTTTGTCAATTTTCTTTATCTTCTCAAAGAACCAGCTCTTAGTTTCATTGATCCTTTCTACTGTTTTTTTCAGTCTCCGTTTCATTTATTTCTGCTCTAATTTTTATTGTTTCCCTCCTTCTGTTGACTTTGGGCTTTGTTTGTTCTTTTTTCTCTAGTCCTGTTAGGTGTAGTTGAAGATCACTTATTTGAGATTTTTCCTGTTTCTTGAGGTGGGCCTGTATTGCTATGAATTTCCCTCTTAGAACTGCTTTTGCTGCATCCCATAAGAGTTAGTATGTTGTATTTTCATTTTCATTTGTCTCCAGGTATTTTTAATTTCTCCTTTGGTTTCTTCATTGATCCAGTTGTTGTTCAGTAGCATGTTTGTGACTCCACATATTTGTGACTTTTCCAACTTTTTTCTTGCAGTCAATTTCTAGTTTCATAGCATTGTGGTTGGAAAAGATGCTTGATATGATCTCAGTCTTCTTAAATTAATTGAGGCTTGCCTTGTTTCCCAACATATGGCCTATCTTTGAGAATGTTCCATGTGCACTTGAGAAGAATAGGTATTCTGCTGTATTTGAATGGAATGCTCTCTATATATCTATTAAGTCCATCTGATCAAATGTTTCATTTAAATCCACTATTTCCTTATTGACTTTCTGTCTGGATGATCTATCCATTGATGTAAGTGGGGTGTTGAGGTCCCCTACTATTATTGTGTTACTGTTAATTTCTCCCTTTAGGTCTGGTAATAGTTGCTTTATAGACTTTGGTGCTCTTGTGTTAGGTGCATGTATATTCGTAAGTGTTACGTCCTCTTAATGAAAAGTCCCTTTTATCATTATATACTGCCCCTCTTTGTCTCTCATTGTCTTTTTTCTCTTGTAGTCTGCTTTGTCTGATGTAAGTATGGCCACACCTGCTTTATTTTGTTTGCCATTAGCTTGGAGTATCATCTTTCATCCCTTCACTCTGAGCCTATGTTTGTCTTTAGAGCTGAGATGTGTTTCCTGGAGGCAGCATATTGTTGGGTCTTATTTTTTAATCCATCCAGCTACTCTGTGTCTTTTCATTGGAGAATTCAGTCCATTTACATTTAGAGTGATTATCGATATATGAGGGCTTAATACTGCCATTTTATCCCTTGTTTTCTAGTAGTTCTGTATTTCCATTTTTTCTCTTCCTTTATATTTCTGACTGCCATTTTGTTTTGGTGGTTTTCTGTGGTGGTTTTCTCTTTTTTTATGAATTGTATCTCTGCTTTGATGTTTTATTTAGTGGTTACTGTGAGGTTTGTATAAAAGATCTCATAGATGAGATAGTCCATTTTGTGATAGCCTCTTATCTCCATTAGCCGAAGCAGGTTCCATCCCTTTCCTCTTCCCTTTCTGAGTTATTGTTGTCACAAATTATTCTGTTTTGTGGTGTGAGTTTGTGACTAAGTTGAAGTGTTTATACTTTTGATGCTTTCTTTCCCTTAATCTTTTAAGTTATAATTAAGTATTTGCTACCCTGTTCTGAAAGAGAGCTGCAGTTTTCTGATTTTGTGTGTCTATTTATCTCCTTGCTCAGAACTTTGTAAACCTTTGCCTTCTTGTTTCAGGTTTGAGGGCATCCTTGATCATTTCTTGTAGGGAGGTCTAGTGGCAGTGAACTCCCTCAGCTTTTGTTTATCTGGGAAAGCTTTTATGTCTCCATCATATCTGAAGGATAGTTTCGCTGGATAGAGTATTCTTGGCTGAAAGTTTTTGTCTTTCAGTATTTTGAATATATCATTCCATTCTCTCCTAGCCTGTAAAGTTTCTGCTGAGAAATCCCCTGAAAGCCTGATAGTGGTTCCTTTGTAGATTATTTTATTCTGCCCTCTTGCCCTTAATGTTTTTCTTTGTCACTGACTTTTGCCAGTTTTACTATTGTATGCCTTGGAGAAGGTGTTTCAGCATTGATGTAATTAGGAGTTATATTGGCTTCATGTATTTGTAAGTCTGGTTCCTTCCCCAGGTTTGGGAAGTCTTCAACTGTTATTTCTTTGAACAAGCTCTCTGCTCCTTTCTCCCTCTCTTCGCCCTCTGGAATACCTATAATCCTTATGTTGCTTTCCTAATTAAGTCAGATATTTCTTGAAAAATTTCTTCACTTTTTTAACTCTCCTCCTCCACCTGAAGCATTTCTATATTTCTATCCTCTAAATCACTAATTCTTCCCTCTCTAATGTCAGCTCTATTTTTTAAGGATTCTAGATGATTTTTTATCTCATTAATTGTGTTCTTCATATCTAGAATTTCTGCTTGGTTTTTTTTTTTTTTGAGTTTCAATCTCTTTGGTGAAGTATTCTTTCTTCTCCTTAATTTTATTCCTGAGCTCGTTGAACTGTCTTTCTGAGTTTTCTTGTAACTTGTTGAGTTTCTTTATTTGAATTCTCTGTCATTTAGATTGTAAATTTCTGTGACTTCAGGGTTGGTTTCTGGAGACTTGTCATGTTCCTTCTGCTATGAATTGTTGCTGTAATTTCTCATGGTGTTTGAGGAAGTGATCCTTTGCTGGCACATTTGTAGTAGTATCAGGTTGCAGATTCCACCTGCTCCATTGGGGAGAAGCAGGAGCCGTGTTTCTGATCCCACCCCGTCTGGTGGAAGTTGTGTGGATACAGTGGGACCCCCACTGGCCAGGAAAGCATGCACGTGTGGGCTTAGGGCTGTCACCACCTCTGCCTACAGTTGCGCTGAGGTGCGTTCCCACTTTTGGGGCCACAGTGGTACTGTGGGCACTCTCACCAGCCAGGAAAGCATTCACGAATGCACGTAGGTCTGCCACCACCTCTTCTTACAGTCACACCAGCCATTGTGCTTGGTGGACTGGGCTTCTTCATGAGGTCTGAGCCTGGGCTACTTGTTGGGGCCACAGCAGCATGGTGGGCTCACCCGCCAGCCAGGAAAGTGTTTGCACGTGGGCTCAGGGCTGCCTCCATTTCTTCTTGCAGTCGCACTGAGGCATGTTCCCATTTGCAGGACGGCAGCAGCATTATGGGCACTCCCACTGGCCAGGAAAGGATTAACACACACTCACAGGGCTGCTGGAGAAGAATAGGGGAGTGCTCACCTATCTTCACTACTTCCTGGGGGCCCAATCCATCCACCTTCAGAGGTATAGCTGTGTGGGTCTCTCAGGCATCCTGTTGTGCTGTGTGGGTATCCTCCATTGGTCAATGAATGTCCATTTAGTTGTAGTTCAAAGGGGGAGAGAGAAAGGGAACAGCTCACTCTGGCATGTTGCTGACGTCACTCAAGAAAGCTTACTTTTTAAGGTCAGAGTCAGCATTTCAGGGATATTGAGACAGTTTTAATTAAGTTTTGGTTGTGTGACTATGAGTGTTTGGTCCAGGGTATATTTAAACTGTGGCCTCGGGGCTGGCCCTGTGGCTGAGCAGTTAAGTGTGTGCGCTCCGCTGATGGCGGCCCGGTTTCGGATCCGATGCACTGCTTCTCCGGCCATGCTGAGGCCGCGTCCCACATACAGCAACTAGAAGGACGTGCAACTATGACATACAACCATCTACTGGGGCTTTGGGGGGAAAAATAAATAAATTAAAAAAATTTAAACTGTGGCCTCCAGTTTAGTTTTTTTTTTTTTTCCAGCATGGCTAAGCGAAGGTTCTTATTGGGTACAATTACGTACCCTCGTCTTTTTTGTTTGTTGCTGGCTTGTGTGGTTTTCCATGTACTTACGTCAGTTTAATCCCTAAACTTTCCTCTAGTTAAAGTAAATCTAATGTTACGTCAGATATTTACCAACTTCGTGTTATGGAGCCTCCTGCCCCACTCCAGTCAGCCAGGTTGCTCTCGAGGCTGCTATGCAGCTGTCACCAGGCATCTCTCTCCACCATCATGCTGGGGACGACCTTTTCCTCCCGCTCTGGAGTTGGAGCTCCTCTTTCCAGGATATAATATCTTCCACTTTCTTAGTTTCCTCCCTTGTTTCACTGGAGCACATCCTCCATTAACATCTCAAGGAAAGGGTATAAGGAGAGGTAAAATTCTTAAAGATTCTTCATGTTTAAAATGTATTCATTCCCCTTCACAATTAATTGATAGATTGGCTAAGTATAGACTTCTAAATTAGAAATAATTTACACTTCAAATTTTGAAGTCATTGCCTGGAACCAGATTACTCTCCCCCTAGCAATGTTTGAGTGTGGTAGCTGTGAGAATGCACTTCTCAGGTCCCCAGCTGTAGGGAGATCATTGACCAAGAGTTCCAGCTGCTGCATTCTGAAATCCATAGCATGTTAGCTTGAGGCCATGCATCCCATGGGCTCCTCCTGACTAGTGACTGAGCCCTGTTAAAGAAAAAAATATTCATGCCACTTATTGAAGACAGTAAGGCAGACTTTATTCAAGGGAGGCCATGGCAATAGCTGTAGGGACCACTGAAGTGGGGTCCTGCAGTGGGGGAGAGAGATTGGATCCAATACAGCATGGGTAAGTGGGAGTTTATAGACAAGAAGCAGGGTAGGGGTCAGTGGATAGAAGATTACTAAGTGGAAACGTTGGAGGGAGGGATTCTGGCTAAACCGACCTAGCAGGATTCTTGCTAAAGGCAGAACAGGGTGATCAGGCATCACCTGGGGGATGGTGGAAGTTGAGGAACCCAACCAGATATGGAGGTTGATCAGATACCAAAGGTGAGGGGTCCTAGTTAAACTGACTTAGCAGAATTCTTGCTAAAATTGGACAATGCAGAGATAAACGCAGAAGTCCAAAAGTCAGGCCTAGTAGAAAAGGAGCTGAGGGAGGCTGAGGAGAGTTTGGTGAAGGAAAGAATCCTTGTCAGCACAGAGGGACACCAGGCAGGGCCATTCCCAGGAGACACAGGCTCTACCGATGGCCGCCTTGGGTTCCAGGTGCCCTAGTGGCCTTGCTGCACCCTCCTGACACTGCACAGCAGCCGGGGCACACCCACCCGAGCTTTTTCCCGCTCCTTCTGTTAGGGTCAGACTTGCATCATGGTCTGACAGCTCTCCCCACTTAACCCAGCTCCCTGCCATCTTGTGTCGTAGGCATTTCCCCTAATAAAATTTCTCATGCATTTAATCCTGTTCTGGTGGTTGCTTCTCAGAGGACTCAGATTAATGCAATGATAATGACTGTTTCCCCACAGTCTGTCCAAAACAGCATGTTGACCTTTGCCATTCTCTTGACCTTTGCCATTCTGTGAGATGAAAATTGGAGTCTCAGATCAGATTTTTACTTTTACTGCTGTTGCTATGAATGAATTGAGGATCTTTTCATGGTAAGAGCCTTTGTATTTACTTTCTGTGAGCTATCTGTTTCTCTTGCCCATTTTTATTTTTGTCATTGGCCTTTTTTATTGATTTATAAGATTCTTTATATATTAAGGTAGTTAGCCCTTTTGTGTTATAAAAATTTTCTCCATATTTTGTCTTTTCATTTATTAAAATGGTATTTTTAAGTATGCTTGGGGCGGCCCAGTGGCACAAGCGGTTAAGTGCGCGTGCTCCGCTGCGGCGGCCCAGGGTTCACCAGTTCGGATCCCAGGTGCACACCGATGCACCGCTTGTCAAGCCATGCTGTGGTGATGTCCCGTATAAAGTGGAAGAAGATGGGCATGGATGTTAGCCCAGGGCCGGTCTTCCTCAACAAAAAGAGGAGGATTGGCAGATGTTAGCTCAGGGCTGATCTTCCTCACAAATAAATAAATAAGCAGAAATGCACACCATATGGTGAAAGCCAAAATTTTAAAAAGCAACAAAAACAGAACACAACACAAGGATGATGGTGTCACAAAGAACAAATATATATCACATAGTAGTAAGTGGTCTGAAAACTGCCAATTAAAGGAAAACAACTCTTAGATTGGATCATAGCACATAAACCCTAAATTACATCAAAAACGAATATATACAAGAAGATTGAGGTCACAGGGCAAACCACGCCCTGAAAACGAGAGAGAGAGGCAGAGTCATAGAATCACAGCTCACCTGGAGCAGAAACCTCAGCTGGAGCCAGAACAGGTAGGGATCCTTAAAGGGTAATTGACTAATTGCTGGGGGCTAGGCTTGGACTAGATTGAGAGATTTAAACTCCTGGAGGCCAAGCCTTGGCGGAATCCCTACACCTTCCTGAGTTTTTCCTCCAGGAGTCCCACTAGGCTCTCAAAGTGAAGATCAAAGAAAAACCCCCTCCTGCTTCTGGTGGGAGGAAGGGAAAAGGAGCCATTTTGAAATATGTCCACAGTGTTCTGTTCTCCTTAACAATGGCCTGCCTTCGCAGGAAAGTGTTTTGCCAGAGTCTAATCAATGTGGGTTTTACCAGAGACTAACTGACCTGGGGGAAGGACTCCCCAACTCCAGCCCCCTCTAGTCTTTTTGTCTCACCTAAGGGGTAAATGAAAAGCTATGACCACTTGTGAAGGCCACAGGCCAGGGGCACAGGCACTCTAATGACTGAGACCTAATCATAGGACTGTAGAACACTTCCTCTGCCCCACATCCTACCACCACATACATAAAGCTCCTGTAGAAGAACAAGGGGGTAGAGCTGGCAGGAACTGCAAAACTAAACCCAACCTTAAAGAGTCCCTAGGGATACCCCTGACCTAGGGGAGAACTTTTAGCCCTTGACACCTACAGCCACAGGAAAGAGCAAACACAGCCTGACTCCTAACCAGATGAACATAAAGCCTCACACTAAGATCTGTTTACCTCCGTTCCTTTTACCTGGCGTACGATGGCTGGCTTTCAACAGAAAATAACAAGGCACACTAAAGGTGAAAAACATAGTTTGAAGATACAGGGCAAGCATCAGAACTTGACTCAAATATGGCAGAGATTTGGCAATTAGCAGACCAGAAGTTTGAAACAGCTATGATGATTTAATACTAAGGGTTCTAATCGAAAAAGTGGACAAAATACAAGAACAGATGAGTAATGTAAGCAGAGAGATGGAAACCATAAGAAAGAATCAAAAGGAAATGGTGGAGATTGAAAACACTGTAACAGAAATGAAGAACACATTTGATGAGCTCATCAGTAGACTAGACATAACCAAGGAAAGAATCAGTGAGCTTGGCTTAACTCTTTTCCCTTACACTGAAAATCTTGGCTCCTGGTACCAGGATGTTTGCTTTCAAATTACAGTACCAATATGTTTAGTACTTGTTAA
This sequence comes from Ceratotherium simum simum, assembly GCF_057802395.1. NCBI lineage: Eukaryota > Metazoa > Chordata > Mammalia > Perissodactyla > Rhinocerotidae > Ceratotherium > Ceratotherium simum. Next base: position 5,337,983 of record NC_141926.1, on the reverse strand, counting down.
TATATGACTAATATATTAGCTATTAACAATACAACTACTGAGTGAAGCTTAAGATCTCTTTGCAGTTCTTTCTGTCTTTAAAAATATTCCATTATTAAACAATCTGAATACTGTGACCAAAGTCATATGAAATAATTTTTTTTTGTAGTTATGTTACATGTTTGATGTGCAGTTGGATTTATTTCAGTTTGTTTTCCAGGGTTTGTTTTATTTTTGTTTGGATTTTACTTAATTTTTTAATATGTAATAAACTTACATGGTTCAAAAACCAACATTATGTGTACAAAATAAAATTATACTCAAAGAAATCTTCTCTATACTCTTCACTTTGTTCTCTTCACCCCTTTCCCATCTTCATTAATTTTTTATTAGTTCCTGATTTATCCTTCCAGTGTTTATTTTTATGTCAAAAATAAGCAAGTTGGATGTGTGTGTATATATATTATATATATAATATATATAATTAGTACATACTTATGTATATAAAAATGTATATATTTGTGTGTATGTGTGATATATATATATATCCTTTCTTACATGAAAGGCAGCAAACTTTATACACAGTTCTGCACTTTGACTTTTTCCCTTAACAGTATGGTAGAGATCGTCCTTGTCAGTACATGGAGATTGTCCTCATTCCTTTTTGTGTGCATAGTATTCTATAGCATGGATATATCATAGTTTATTCTATCAGTTCTCCACTGATAGATGTTTTTTACTGTTTGAGATATTTTGGTATTATAACTACTATTGCAATGAATAACCTTGAGAAGATGTTGTTTTGTAATGAATTATAATAAAGTGAATACTTGTGAACCACCATCCAGGCTAAGAAATAGACTATCACTAACACTCCACAAGCCCTCTGTCCCCCTTCCCAAATGCAGCCCCCTTTCCTTACACCCCAAAGGTAACCTCTATCCAGTCTTTTATGGTGATCATTTCTGCACATTGCAAAACACTATTGTTTAATTTTGTCTATTTTGAAATTTATATAAATAGAATCATAAACCATATACTCTTTTGTGTCTGACTTCTTTTGCTCAAAATTATATTTGTGAGAATTTATCCTTGATGTTGAGTGTAGCTGTTGTTCATTGATTTACATTTCTGTGTAATATTGCATTACATGAATATACTACAATTTGTTTGTCCATTCTACTGTTGAATTACATTTGAGTCATTTCTCATTTGGAGCTGTTATGAATAATGGTGCTGTGAATAGTCCTGTTCATGACTCTTGGAGCACACGTGCATATATTTCAGTTGGGTAATGTTTTAGGAGGGGCCACCACCACCACCTTCAACTTTGATAATACTCTAGAAGGACTCATAAGACTTAGTAACAACTAATACTTACAGATAAGGTTTATTACACCAAAAGATACAGAACAAAAGTATCTCTACAGTCTGCTGGTGGTGAATTCCCTCAGTTTATGTTTCTCTGAAATATCTTTATTTCATCTTCATTGCTGAAAGATATTTTTCCAGGCTATGTGGGCTATTAATTTTCTTTCAACCCGTTCAAGATACCGTTCCATTGTCTTCTGGCTTCCATTGTTTCGCTTGAGAAGTCACCTAACAATTTAAAAGCTGATTCTATGAAAGTAACTGCCCTTTTTTTCCTTCTCTGATTCCTTTAAGATTTATCCTTGTCTTTGGCTTTCAATACTTGTACCCTGCTGTGTCTGTTGTTGTGGCTTTATCTTATTTGGGGTTTGTTGGGCTTCTTAAATATGTATGTATTGACATGCTCCATCACATTGAACAAATTCTCTGCCATTGTATCTTCTGCCCCATTCACTTTCTCTTGTTCTTCTGAGACTCTTAATGAAACATATATTAGTCCTTATTACTATATTCTTTATAGCCTACAATCTATTTTGTATTTTCCATCTTTGCATCTCTCTGTCCTTCACTGTGGACAGAGCTGTTTTCCTCTGAACTGTTTTCCTGTTCACTAATTCTCTCTTGTACTGTGCATATTCTGCTGTTAAACCCATCCACTAACTACTGATTTTAGTTATTATGTTATTTTTATTTTAGAAGTTCATTTTGGTTCTTTTTCTAATTTCCATATCATTTTCTGTATTTTCCAGTTTTGAGATTTTCAATTTTATTTATCATCTTCTTGGACATATTAAGTATAGTTATTTTAACCTCTGTTGGATAATTCTACTGTTCAGAACCCCTGTGAGTCTGTCACTATTATCTGTTGTTTTCTGCTGGTTTCATTGCTTCTTGTTTATCTTGGCTTCTTTCTTCATGTACCAGGTTACATTTGATAGTGTGCCAGACAGCATTTGAGAAATTATTATTTTAAAAATTGAGGTATTAGATGATATTATCATCTTCTTCTGAGAATATTTGTTTGCTTCTGCCAGGGACCTGGGACCATTAGCAATATAGAATGATCTGAATACATGTTAAGGATTGAGTTTTTCTGGGCCACTCAGTTGTCTTAAAGCTGGGCTACAGTTATACAAGTTCTGATTTCTTCCTGGTTCACTCTCACTATTAGGATTCAACCCAAATAAGATTGGGGGACTTAACATGGCCCTCCCTTTGGTGGGCCCTGGCTTCCAACTTGTGTTCCACTCACCTCACATGATGGTCTGAAGTGCTACTCACCTTCTATGGTACTTCTTCTAGAATTAGCAAATGCTTCTAGGGTAAAGTAGCTTAATATGCTAGGCTTACCACCTTGAAATTTAGTCTTCTCCCAAATCTTGGCCTGGGAATTCTTTACTACCTTATTAGGCCTCTAATATATTCAAGCAGATCTTTTTTCAAAAAATTCATTATTTTTTTGTTTGTTTTTCTCTACCAGAGAGTAGGGTCAGATTACCCAATTTTCCGTTATCATAAATAGAAGTTTCTTTTTGCTTCTGTTAAAGTTTTCATGGAATATTCTTTAAAATCCTCGAAAAGCTACTCCTCCAAAAAAGGACTTAGCCTCGAAGGTTCACAGGGGAGTTTAGGTAAACATGTCAAGAACAGAATATTACAGTGCCATATTCACTATTCCAAAGCATGGAAAAAGGAGGAAACCTTCCAAATTCTTTTTATGACGCTACCGTATCATTGGTTCTAAAACTTGACAGAGGGTGCATGCACACAGACACGAGATTCCCAAGACCTTCAGGAATAGTTACCATCTCCAGGAAAGTCAGTCTCCTTCTCGATTTTAGGGCACAATCCCCTTGAAGTTGATATTTCACATTCTGCAATTTAAAGGTGAAAACTAAACGAAGGAATATAAGAGATTTATTCAAGGAGATAAACTGGGTTACATTATGTGGTTGAACAAAAGGCTCACCAGCAGTCAAGCCAAGCTGCCGTCAGTCCACCAAGGGGGAGAAGGATGTGTTGATAGCGGGCTTGGGTTAGAGCCGTTTCTTATTGATCCACCTCTTATTACTTCCTATTTACAAAATGGAAAAATGAATGCTTATGATATGATATGATTGAGGAGTCAGTGGAAAAATGTAAAAAGCCTGTGCTAAACAAATATTAGTTTTTCCTTTCCCTGGCCATTTATTAAATTACAAGATTAAATGCAGTTTCCAGGTTCCCTGAGGGACTGAGTCTGTAGAAACTTGGAGATAGATGTGTGTGGAGTGAGCGTGGGGGTGACTTTGATGGGAGCTGGGTCAAGACAGTGCATATCTGCAAGGGGATGGTAAGCAACCATGGGCGGGGCAGTCATTCTGCCAAGAAAAGATCTTACGGAGCAGGGAGGGCTAATCACTGCTCAGTAAGAAAGGAGTTCTTTGGCTAATGCTTATTTGCATTTCAGGCTCATAGGAGAACAGACTGGAAATGTTGGAAGAGGAATAAATATTGCCATTGTGAATTGTAAGTTCAGTGTTTTCTTTAAAACTTCCCTAAAAGCTCTGTATTGGATTTTCAAAGATACCCCGGGTTTTTGATGATTTTTGCACACAATCTAATCTGGGTTTATATTTTAATACATTTTAAAATCGTATATTTAATTATTTTTACAATGCCTCGCTTTATAAATTATTTGTGGTTCCTACAAAACAAAAAAACTGAAACCAAAGGTAAGTAGACTTTAAAAAAAAACAAAAATGGGGGGCCGGCCTGGTGGCATAGCAGTTAAGTTCACACGTTCCACTTTGGCGCCTCGGGGTTCCCAGGTTCGGATCCTGGGCGCGGACCGACGCACTGCTTGCCAAGCCATGATGAGGCGGTGTCCCATATAAAGTAGAGGAAGATGGGCATGCATGTTAGCCCAGAGCCAATCTTCTTCAGTAAAAAGGAGGATTGACAACAGATGTTAGCTCAGGGCTCATCTTCCTCACCAAAAACAAACAAACAAACAAACAAAAAACAAAAATGGAGCAGCAGTGGGCAGAGTTAAAACCATATAAGCAGACCTGGGGCCACAGACCGTCCTGGAGTGGAGCCTCACATCTGCTCCTGGTGGCCCAGCAGAGGGTGACACCACCAGCCAATTGCCACCTCTGTATGATAAAAGACGACTAGGGCCTCGGGGGACGCTAAGCCTGGCCTCCTCTTGGGCCTGGGGAAAACATTCTGTCAGGATTGCCACTGGGGCCTCTGGTGATAAGAAAAGTAGCAGGTTTGGGGAAAGGGTTTCCTGTGGGGTCCCTGTGAGTGAGCTGAGCGCATAGTCCAGTGACGGCAGGGCTATAGGACCTGAGACGAAATGTGCCCAGCCTGATAATCTGCCGGAAAAGCCTGATGGGAAGCGGACAGGGCTGAGTGGGGGCTCTGGTGGTTCTGTGGGAAGAGGCAGGTGCAACAGGAAAGAGCGGAGGATCAAGTCTAACTGGAAGCAGATGGGAATAAGGTTCTAGAGCAGCTGACGAGCCCTGTCTCTGACCCCACATTGGTAACACCCCTCCAGGGAGGGCAACCCCGTTTTTCAGGCTGGCTCATCACAGCAGCCGTGCTTCCTGGGAGGAGACAGAGAAGAAACACGCCGATTTGAGAACTGTAGTACCACAAACGCGACCTGAGTCCTGATGAACTTTCTCTTGAACACTGGTTCTTTTATTTTCAGATCTGACCGGGAAAGTGATAGCAACACAATATTTTGATATGTACGCAGGAGGTAAGAAAAATCTTTTCCTGTTAAAATTAAAATGAATTATAAACATAAGTTAAGATGAAAACACAACAATGTCAAGCATTGTTATTTTGTTTCCTAAAAATGTTGGCAGAAGCTCATGTGAGCATTCCACAATGGTCTTACATAAATCCTCTCAGTCTCCCATTGAGTTCGTATAATAAAGTTGGAAGGCATTATCTAGAACATATCTTTTCTCTGATCACACTAGTCCTGGATCTTTTCCTTCTATTCTTTCATCAGATAACAGGAAAGTATTGTTTTTAAAGTCAAATATATATAAAATAATGTGTTCAGCATCCAGCCTTGGATATCATCCCAATCGCTGTCGTGTTCACGGTGCCCCACTGGGCTCGATGCAGGCATTCCTGGACCCCACCGTGCCACTCGCCTTCAGTGGTCTCTCCATCCTGGGCACTGGATCTTGACTGCAGCTGTCAGCTGGGACATACCAGCCCCTTTTATTTTTATTTAACACCGAGAGTTGTTGAAAACAGGTCTTTATAAAGATAATGGAGAAGAGCAATAAGAAATGCCTGGATGCACTTGATGGAACTATGCATTTTTGCTCTGCAGTTACCTTAAGCATAACTGTAAATAGCCAGCCCCCAGGGTAAATAATGGAGTTTGAGAATAACCTTTATTTTCTTCCTGTAAGGCCTAGATAGGTGTTACCATGCCCAGGCTGGTCTGTATGTCTCCGTATTTCTCTTCTCCACTCTACATGTCACTGTCCTGGGGCTGCTCTGCTCTAGAATGCTCACACTTGGGTCTGGGGTTTCGTGAGTAATTGCAGAGACAACTCCACCTGTGCTGCTGAAGTCGTTGCTGGTTTTGAGCTTGATCAATAGAGTCTTTATGATCTGATCGTGCTGCTCACCTCACGTGGTCCCACCATGGAGCCCAGTGGCTGTTTCCTGTAAAGAGTTAGAGCACCCTTTGCATGGAGGAGAGGCGAGCTCTACGAATCTGAGGATTAGGAGTGGACACAGAGGCTGGGAGCAGAGGAGGCACAGCATCTAGGGCAAGGGTCTCAGGTAACGGAGAAGAGCCTAAAACTGATTTGCATTGACCCGACAGATAACTCTGGACCGATGACAAAGTTTATTCAGAGTGCTCCTCCGAAGTCCCTGCTCCTCATGGTGACCCATGACGATGGCAGCAGCAGGTGAGTGTGTATAGGTTTGTCACAGTGGGGGCAGGGAAGGGAAGCCAGCTGGGTGGAGAGTGCTAGGCCCCAGCAGGTCGCTCAGGACATCCTCGAGGAAAGAACAAAGCTCCAAGGAGCAAGATGCTTCTTTAAGGGAAAGGAATGGGAGACCAGGACAAAACAGACTGCATGTCTAAAAACTGACTAGCCAGTGGAGGACGTAAGTACTAGAAGCTAAGGAATATTTCCGGGTAGCACGACAGAGCCACTGACTGTAATTAGGATAGAAAAGCTAACCGTTGGCCAGAAAAGCTAAACCCAAGGTGGGACTGACACACACACACCCACACACACACGCAACACCATCACAAGGGAGAAGGTGCTCTGGCTCAGTGTTTCTCCACGTCTGCTCTTCTAAGTAAATGTGCATCTTCGCTGCCAGACTTCCCAGAGCCTCGAGTGCTGATCTGCATTGTGAATCTCCAGGACGGGGCTGCTGAACACAGCATTTCCCGGTTTGTTTGACCTCAGATCCTACTTTTAGTAGAGCATCTTACCAGACTGAAGTTCCTTGATACACACTTTGAAAAACTCAGATTTCACTCATTTAGGAAAAGCTGAACTTGTTATTGTTTTCTTTTCCTTTCTGCCCTCCTCCCTTTGCTTCCTCTAAATTGTGCCCTTTTACAAGGCAGTATTCTTTTAGTTTTTTTCTTTTTTGATACTGACTTTTCTGAGTATTCAAGGGACAGTTTTAATCTTTGCTTTCATTTTTCAGCAACTTGTCTACCTTATTTTGTGGTCAGTAAACAGGAGGGGCAGCAAGGACCGAAAATTACATTGGCTGAGTGTGAGGGTGTGATAACTCAAGACACCTGGGCTCTTCAGAATTGAGACTTAAACCTCTGCGCCCTAAATCAAGTCTAAAAGAGTCCTGGATGTTGTCACAGGTTTTACTAGAAATTCGACATCCTCACCTATCATGTGGGCCCTTTTCCTCCGGTTTTTCCCCCAAGGAGGAGATGAGTTCCCTTAGAAACCTCTGTCCTAGGACAGACACAGTGTGACACACAGGGTCTCCGCGTGAGACATTCAGACGCTTTCCCCTCTGCCCCCAGACTGAAGGAGGACGCCAAGAAGGCCATAGAAGCACTTGGAAGTAAAGAAGTCAGGAACTTGCGGTTCAGGTCGAGTTGGGTATTTCTTACAGCAAAAGGCTTTGAACTTCCTGTGGGAATTCAGAGAGAAAAGGTGAGTGTTTTTAAAGGTCCCTTCCCACAAATGCTTGGTAGAGTATGTCCTGTGATTTGAAAGGTTGCCGGTGGGTCAGAACCTCTGTCTCCAGGTCCATCCCCATGTACAGCGCCTGCCGCAGAGGGCAGGGCGGAGCCGGCTGCCTGTGTCTGACCCCTCGCTTCTCTTCTCCACTCAGGGTTCTGAGCCTGAGACTCCACGTTCCTAAATCTGGGAAAAATCACCTCCCATGCAGTCAGCACTCGATACACTATTACAGGTCAAACAGTCCATCATAAGATGCTCATAAACCTTTCCCGTTATGTCTGTGTTAGAAAGGCACTTGACCGAAGTTTCAAACTTCTCAAATCTCTTTAAAAGTAGAGAATTCTGAGTGGGCTATTAGTGTTGGTTTTCTATCCTGCTGCAGCCAGCAGTTGTCTCAGGCTCTCTTTTTGCCTCTGTTCTGAGGATGGTAATGGTACTTAGCGGTTAGGGTGGTTAAGGAGATTAACCAGGCCTGTGCACAGGAAGCACTTCAACAGGGCAGACTCCACACAAGCTCTGGAGAAACAGAGCTCTCGTTGCTGCTGTTGTAACTTGTTGCGTGACTGATTATAAGTCCCTCTCACTGTGTCCTTTATTTATCAAAGAAAAATGAAGAGCAAAAGAATGAAGTTCTACCATATTAACTTAGTCGCCTGGGAAAGTTCCAGCTGAGGGTTGACAAAATTTTGTAGGGGTTACAAGCTGAGGCCTCTGGGGGCATCACGCAGCTCTTGCAGAGATGCTGCTCTCCAAGAAACGGTGCTGAAACCCGACAGGTGCCCAGGGGGCGGCAGGTGGCTGCCTGCCGAGGAGCGAGAGCTCCAGCTGCTCCTTAGGAGAAGGGCCTCCTTTCCACAAGCTGGAGATTCAGAGGCGGCAGAGATATGAATGTCTCCAGGGTGTGCAAGAGGTTGCTTCCGCCTCCAGGCCAGGACACTTGGTCCCGGGCCCCGCCGTGCGCTGTCTGCTGTGGTTTGGGGTCTGGGAAGGAAGACAGACAGAAGCAGGTGGGCGGCTGGGCCTCCCCTTGTTGGCAGGACCACCTAGGGGTAGGAGAAGGGCGTAGGTGAGGTGTCACTTCAGTGCGGCCACCAACCAGATAACTCATGACCGGCTCCCCGGCAGCCCTAGAGCTTCTCTGACGCCCTTGATTGTAGCACTCGGAGGCTCAGAAATCATGGTGATTTTAGTATGCTTCTGAAACAGCACATTTTCTCCTTGTAACTTGCATTTCTTTCACCGCCAAGAAGCCAGTCCTGCAGAACACATCAGGAGCATTTACCTGGGGCCCTAGTGTAGACCACTTGTTACTAATGGCTGGGTCTGACCCCCACCATACAGTTGAGACCTCATGAACTTGTCCTAATGTGTGAGGCATTCCCTAGGCTTGCGTGGGGGCCTCCCTGGACCACTACTGCCTGGGCCCAAACCAGGGGGAGGTGAGCCAGGCACACAGCTGGGAGAGGGGGCTGGCGCAGTGTCAGGTTTGCCGGGGGCCATGTGTGATCTTGAACAAGCCACCTCACCTCTCTGGGCTTCAGTTTGCTGCTCTGTGCAGTGAGAGGAACGCTAGGTAATTCTCCAGGGCCCAGCAGCTGTGATGTGGATATGCGCCCATTGACCCATGGCTTTTCTCAGGCTGAGTCTGTTTAGTAATACAGGGTCTCCTTCTCCTCCACACCCCTTGTATGATCAGTACCGGTCTGGCGTCTTACAGATCTCCAGACTTTGTGCACTTAGCTGTGTGGTCTTGGGAAAGTTACTTCACCTCTCTGTGCTGCAGAATCATCCCCTGTGAGAAAGGGTTAACGACAGTACCCATCATAGAGAGTCAATGAGGATTAAGAGAGAGCGACACATGGGGCTCAGCAAGAATGCAAGTGTAGAGTCCTGTAAGCCAGAGCATCTGGGCCTTTCTGGAGCTTCCCCTGCTCCCTTCCACCAGACCATCCCTGACTCATTCCCAGCCTGAGTCTCCTTAAAGAGGACTCTGACACCCAGGTCCTCTGCAGGCCACCTGGACTAGAATCTCAGAGGGTGGGGCCTGGCCGGGTGATTCTGATGCACAGGGAGAGTTGGACCCATTGCTTTGATTTTCACAAGAAAATGGAGGCCTCGGTTCCACGTGACATGCAAACTCCCCCTTAACGTCATCTTCCAACTTCTCTGCCCTTTCCCCAGCTGTCTTACTCCATCCCCTCCCCATTCTCCCCAGGCTCCCCAGGTCACTAACCCAGCAGGAGTGGTGGTGGGTAGCAGGGCCACTGCTGGCATATAGGGCAGAGCTCAGACACACCAGCGCCTGTCATTATTGTTAGAGCTGGCACTGTTCCCCTGTCCGATATATGAGTGTGTCCAGACATGCCAGAAAAGCCAGGACTGAGGCTTGAATCCCTTTCAACTCAAATGTTCACATCTCAACAAACAGCTTCCCTGTTAATGTTTAGCTAAGATGTATGAAACAAAGCCTCCGTGGAATTGCATTGTAGCAGTGGCCCTGGCTTTCCTATTTTCTTTGTAAGTGTCAAGACAAAATAACCAATAACCATTCTGTAGATAAGAGAGAGAGGTGAGTTTTACTTGAGCCAGAGTGAGGATTATAACCTAGGAAGGCCTTTTCCAGAAAGGAAGAAAGCATTCAGAGAAGCATGGTTTTCAGTACAGTCTTATATCTTTTTAGAACAAAGAACATGCCTTAAACAAGCCCAGGATACGTGTTCATCAAGGTTTCAAAGAGGTATTCAGCTGCAAATTAGCAGATCCTCATGACCCTGATGTCGGGAAAGGGACTAATGGGGTGTTACCAATGGGACGTAGGAGGGGAAGGATGCATTCTTATCTTGAGAGTGCATTCTTTGTTTTAATGGTTAAAGCAGATGTGCAATGAATGTTTGATAGGCCATAAGTCAGGCTTCTTTGGTTTAAGCCGAATCAGTTTTGACCCTGAATAGTTACCCCATATACCTCAATATGTGGAAAAGCTCTTGTCATAAGAAAGAGTTTCTGGAATGGGAGGAGTCAAGGAAGAGGCTGGGTGTCCCAGCGCTGCACTGAGTTTAGAGAACTGATGTGTTTTGAAACAGTGGCTCTAAGGGAATTTCGGGAAAATGCCTGTCTTGCCTCCGTATGTTTGCTGAAAGTTATTGTTCCAGTTACTACAAGAGTTCAAAGACTAGACCTGAACACAGCAAGCAGTTTTTGCAGGACTTACTAGAGCTACTGTGGTTCAGGGCACTGAAGGATGTTTGCTCAACTGTTGATGAGGCCTGAGCTGGTAGCCAGGGCCTCAGGACAATCCTACTGAGAGTCTGAGTCAAGTACTGTTGGAGGAATTGTTTGTCTTCACATTTTGGATATTCAGACTTGGCACGCCATAGATTTCCCTCAGGGTGGTGTATGGCTGTGTTGGGAGGGCCCCCCACATCCTCAGTGGTCTCTGCAGCCACCATGCACATCCGTTCCCCCTGCTATTCCCAGAGGCAGCTTCCCAGGCACAGCTCCAGGGTCACTTGCATGCTCAGAAGCCTTTCTTGGCCCCACTACCTGCTGAACTGAATTTTGAAATGCAAGCTGATTCCAGTTTTATAAGGGAGGAGGAACCTGAGACCCACAAACTGAGAAATAAACAAGGTGGAGTCTGACGTGAGGTAACCTGGGTTTGGACCTAGACTCAGTCATCCCCGAGACTCAGCACACGTCGTCACTGTCATCACCTCCAGCGTGGTCTTTGTCTTGGTCCCTGGTGAACCAGAGCTCAGACCCTTGTCGCCAGCCCAGCTGATCCCTTCCTAGTCTTCTCTCCATGCTGTATGTGCTCAACACGCCAGGGAAACCACCGCAGCCTTTGCCCTTGCGGGAGATCAGAATTGGCCACCCTGGGGCCGGCCCCGTGGCTTAGCGGTTAAGTGCGCGTGCTCCGCTGCTGGCGGCCCGGGTTCAGATCCCGGGCACGCACCGACGCACCACTTCTCCAGCCATGCTGAGGCCGCGTCCCACATACAGCAACTAGAAGGATGTGCAGCTATGACATACAACTATCTACTGGGGCTTTGGGGGGAAAAAATAAATAAATAAAATCTTTAAAAAAAAAAAAAAGAATTGGCCACCCCAAAATGTGTCTCTTTGCCTTGATTATTTTTAAGAACAAAAGACTCTGAAGGAAACTTTGGCCTTCCCCCTAACTGCCTAAAAGAATTTAAGATGGAAGGCCTGTACCAGGAAGGAGCTAATACTACAAGATAACTATAGTATATAATGTAAAATAAGTGTGATAAGAAAAGCACCAACAAGCCCATTTTATCGAAATTCTGTCTCTAGGGCCACATTCTCAAACATTTGCTTCTCCATCTCCATGTGAATTGCCTTCCTCCCTTCTGAAGTCCCAAACCCACACCCCCAACATCCTCCTTTGTCTTTAGCTGAAGATAGTATTTAAGATGAGAACCTCTGCCATTTTGGCAAGTTGCTTAGTTTTACCTGAGTTTCTCCCATGTATACATGTTATTAAACTTTGTTTTATTTTCTCCTGCTAACCTGCCTTTTTAATTATTTGACCAGCCATAAGAACCGTAAGGGAAAGGGTGAGGGGGATTCTCCCTCTTCTCCTACACCCTCCTCCACCCACTGCAGAGCTTTCCCATGCTTGGCCATTTGCTTATGTCTCCCTCCATCCTGAGTGTGCTTTCCCCAAAGTCTCCTTCAAGATCCAGTGTGTCGGGGAGGAAAAATTTCCCTTCTACCCTTCTAGGTTCTGTGGCTGGCCTAATAATTAAGTTGACATTATACAGATCAACAGGAGAAAAACAAACTGAAGTTTACCATGTATACCTCCTGTATACATGGGAGAGACTCAGGAAAACTGAGTAACTCTCTGAAATGGCCGAAGCCACCACCTTAAATACCTTCTTCAGCTAAAGACAAAAGAAGACATTGGGAGTGAGGAGTCAGTTATGAAAGGTGACTAGGAAAAGCACAGCAAACAAGGGTCAGGTTGTTATGCAGATTGAAGTCCCTGCCTTCTCCATTGATGAGAGTTGCTAGAGACTGAGTCATCCCCTTCTTCCTGCTACAGCAGGGAGATACCCTTACACATGGAGATATCCTTTGTACAGGTAAATGTTTCTTACAAAGGCTAACCTCTACTTGGTTTTCAGAGCTTGTCCCATGTCTGCTGTTTCTTAAAAAAAAACCAGCCTAAAATAATCCTTATGCCAAAGAGACATATTTGGGGTGGCAAATTCTGCTCCCCTACAATAGACATATAGACCAATGAAATGGAATTGAGAGTCCAGAAATAAAAGCTCACATTTTTGGTCAATTGATTTTTGACAAGGGTACCAAAACCATTTAATGGGGAATGAATAGTGCTGAGACAACTGCATATTCACATGCAAAAGAATGAATCTGGACCCCTACCTCACACCATATACAGAAATTAAGTCAAAATGGGTCAAATAACTAAATATAAGAGCAAGAACTATTTATTAAACTCTTAGAAGAAAACATAGGCATAAATCTTTGTGAACTTGGATTAGGCAGTGGTTTATTAGATATGACACCAAAGCACAAACAACAAAAGAAAAAATAGATAAATTGCGTTTCATCAAAATGTAAAACTTTTGTTCCTCAAAGGACTCCATTAAGAAAATGAAAAGATAACCTGCAGGATGGGAGAAAATATTTACAAATAAAGGACTTATATCCAGAATGTATAAAGAACTCTTACAACTCAATAATAAAAAGACAACCCAATTTTATTTCTTTTTTTTGTGAGGAAGATCAGCCCTGAGCTAACATCCAATGCCAATCCTCCCCTTTTTGCTGAGGAAGATTGGCCCTGAGCTAACATCCTCTACTTTATATGGGACACCGCCACAGCATGGATCGACAAGCAGTGCATTGGCGGGCGCCCAGGATCTGAAGTTGCGAACCCCGGGCCACCGCAGCGGAGCACGTACACTTAATGCTTGCGCCACCAGGCCGGCCCTAGGAGACAACCCAATTTTAAAGTGCACAAAGGATCTGAATAGACATTTCATTAAAGAAGTTGTACAGATGGCCAATAAACACATGAAAAGATGCTCATCATTAGCCATAAGGAAAGTGCAAATAAAAACCACAATGAGATACCACCTCATACTCACTAGGATGGCTACAATAAAAAAGATGTAATGAGAAGTGTTGACAAGGATGTGGAGAATTTAGAACCCTCACACACTGCTGAAGGAAACGTAATAACACAGTTGCTCTGGGAAACATTCTGGCAGTTCCTCTAAAGGTTAGGCACACAGTTACCATATGACCTAACGATTCCACTCATAAATGTATATCCAAGAGAATGAAAAGACGTTCACACAAAAACTTATACATGAATGTTCATAGCGGCATTATTCACGATAGGCAAAAAGTGGAAATGACCCAAATGTCTCACTAATGGATAAAAAATGTATATATAAAATATGGTATAGCCATGCACTGGAATATTATTCAGTCATATAGAGAAATAAAGTACTGATACATGTACAACATGAATGACCTTGAAAACAGACTAAGGGAAGAAAACCAGACAGAAAAGGCCACATATTATATATTTTCTTTTATATGAAATTTCTGGGATACACAAAATCCATAGAGACAGGAAGTAGATTTGTGGCTGCCTAGGGCTGTGGGGGAAGGGGAATGACTGCTTATGGGTAAGTGGTTTCTTGTTCCAGTGATGAAAATGTTCTAACATTGATTGTTGTAATGGTTGCATATCTCTCTGAATATACTAAAAACCATTGAATTGTACACTTTGAGTGGGTGAATTTTATAGTATGTGAATTACATTTCAAAGCTGTTATATAAAAAAGGGATATGTAACTAGAATTCCAGAGTTTAGAATGCGTATTTTTTTGAAGCATTAGGTTAATGCTCCATTATCTGTGAAAGAATTAAAGATATAAAGGACTAACGTGTGTTCACGTTGATGTGAACACAGTTGTGACCCCTATGAGCTGAGCAAGAAATTCTGCAATTACCCTAAAAAATGATATAGTCCTATTACCAGGGAATTGAAAACTAAACATTACAGCTGTGCTGTCCAGTACGGCAGCTACTAGCCAAATCTGCATTTACATTTAAATTTATTAGAATTAAATAGAATTTAAAATCCAGTTCATCAGTCACACTTGTGCATTTCAAGTACTCAATAGTCAAATGTGACTAGTGGCTATTCTGTTGGATACTGTTGATTACAGAACATTCACATCATTGCACAAACTTCTAGAGCTGCATTAACACCTGGTTCAGATATTATTACAAAACACATTGAGAGGAAGTAGGTTGGAGCAAATTCCATTCTAGGAAGTGATTCTCTTTATATGACTTTGGTAATAGCTGACAAATATATGTTGATTATATTAGTGAATAAATGAAATTCTTTTCTTTGCTTTACACAGATCAACCACTCTGATAATTCAAAGAACAGATATTCTGGCTGGCCTGCAGAGATACAGATAGAAGGCTGCATACCGAAAGAACCAAGCTAACGTTGCACAGCCTTAATAAATGTGTTTTTTTATAGACAAATGCATCATGGAATGGCCCAAGAATCTTATCCAAGAGTCAATATATGATGAGTGTTTTGGGTTTGTCGCCAATCAACCAATATCTGCTAGTTGTATAAAATCTGAGCACACGGTACTGTTATGCCAGTTATGCTCATTGTTAGCAATGAGCAGGAAGACTGAGATGAATGGGAATAGTTAAAGGTAATGAAGGGATTTACCTGGAAAGGAGAGGGTTGGGGGAAGCAACCACCGTTTGCCCAGGTGTGGAGCTATTTTATGATCAGATCTAAGTGTGACCCCTGTGGTCCAGACATTCTGCAGAGAGAAAACCTTCATTCTGTTATCATCAAGCACAGCCTCGTTCCAGACAGTCATCTCTTAGGAGAATGAGCAACAATCAGAGGGCTTGGCAGAGCCACCTTGGTCAACTCCAGTTGACCCTTGAACTCTTCCTGTGGGTCCATGAACTAACTCATTCATCCTACAGATCTGGGCACCTCCTACCTTCTGCCATCAGCAGTACGGTAATGAATGGGACCCAATCTCTGCTCTCATGCAGGGTGTCACTCCAGTGGCCAGCCTTTGTTTGATGGTGTGGGGAGGGAGGAGCTCTGACAGAGTGAGCAGGGTCTGCCCTCAGGAGGGCAACTGTATACCTCAGACTCTCTAGGAGAAACATCATTAGATGCACAGATCCAAGATGCCCGTGCCCAGTGAAGTGAATCCAATGATGTGTCTGATTTGGGGTTAAAAGATGAAGTCATGCCAAGCGTCCATTGTAACCTTCCTGAGCCTAATTAACAGAAGAGCTAGGAGACTGTGATGCCAGGTTAATATTGCTTCTCTGAGCCTTCAGTTTTTCAGCTACAAGATGGAGGAATTGAGATAGATAAAATGATTTCAAGTATTTTTATCAGCAGGACTCCTTTTAAAAACATGGTAGCATATGGCACCCTGAATTTCAGCATCCTCAAAGTAAGAACGGCCCCAAATCTCAGTGGCTTACAGCAGCACTGATTTCTCCTTTATGTTACACGTGGGCCACAGGTCAGCCTCAGCTCGGCCCCGGGCGCTGGCAGCCAGGCCAGAGGAGGGTCCCTATCAGGCACGGAAGCCAGAGAGAGCGAAATCCAGCTGCCCCCACAGCTCCTGCCAGGACACAGTGTGAGCACCCCATCCCCGCCTCCTGTTGCCCAGCCATGTGGAGGTCAGCCACGTGGCAGTGGGTGAGGTGACTGTCCTCCCGCAGGGAAGGGGTGAATATGTGTCAGCGGGAACACAATGAGCGCTGAAAGCCAAGCAGTGCTCTGGCCCAGAGAGGACTGTGGGGCCTGCTGGCCTTCCTGGCAGTGGCCCCTAGGGAGCCGGGCCTCTCTCTGCAGAGGAGTCTGCAAACCACTCGATGGGATCTTGGCTCAGGCCCTGTTATAGGCTAAATTCTGCCCCCCTAAAATTCATAAGTTGAGTCCTAACACCCAGTACCTCAAAATGTGACCTTATTTGGAAATAGGGTCATTGCAGATGTAATAAGAGCAGGGTGGACCCTAAGCCAACATGACTGGTGTCCTTATAAAAAGGGGAAATTTGGACAGAGACCCACACGCAGGGAGAACACCACGCGAAGATGAAGACAGAGATTGGGGAGATGCTTTTACAAGCCAAGGGTCGCCAAAGATTGCCAGCGACCACAGAAGCTGGGAGAGAGGATGGAACAGATGCTCCCCTAGAGCCTTGGGAGGAGGCACGGCCTTGCTGACACCTTGATTTTGGACTTCTGGCCTCCAGAACTGTGAGAGAATACATTTATCTTGTTTAAGCCACTCATTTTGTGGTATTTTGTCACAGCAGCCCCAGAACACTAACATCGGCCCCTTTAGGTTCTAAACTCTTTGGTACCCCTAGGCATTTCTGTATTAAGAAAAGTGGGGAGCGTATTTATACTCTGGCAGAAATTACTGCATTTTCACAGCATTGTTGATCTTAATTCACTGTAGTAGGTGAGGCCTCATGCATTCCTGCGCAGGCTGGCCCAGGAATCCTGCCTGGGGCTGTGAAGCTCCTGTGACTCCACCCCCCATCCTGTGACTGCCCTGGGGCCCCTCCCCTCTGCTGGCCCTGCCGCTCTCACTGGGCATCCCTCCCTGGGGCGCAGGACTCTCAGTTCTCTTGTCGTGTTTCCCACCTACAGGGCACCGGGTGTGGAGACCGTCATGCCTCCCTGTGCCCCAGACGGGGGAGGCCCTCGAATACCTGTTCTCAGGATGCCACCTGCTGCTGCTCCCCTGGAAAGCCTGGAACACCTGTCAAAAAGTAGAGAACTTACTAAAAATATCTTCCTCAGTTGTAACCTGTCTATATTTCTTTCTCCAGGTTTATGTTTTCTACCTAAATTTTCATTTTATTCTATTAAATAAAATGGCGATCGGTAGAACAGCTTCCACAATATTACTATTTTTGAGATTCCTTGCCTGAGTTACGGGGTGTGGTTTAGGCTCTGTCGCAGGGTTTTCTTTTAGCAGGTCTTGTGAGAACACGTTCTAGCCCATTTCTCAGTTTTCACGAGGAAGTTCACAGCCCGGGTCCCAGCAGTGGGAGGGCTGTGGGAGCGGGCCATCCTGACCAGTCACCACTGGGCAGTTCCCTCTTCCGCGCTCCCTGCCCTCAGCCCCGAGGCGGGGACTGCTCCCTCCTCCCAGAGCTCTTTGCCTCTGCCTTCCAGCCTGGAGGTCACTCCTGGGGCAGGAAGAGGTGTCCCCCACCAGCTGCTCTCTGGGACATCCGCTTACTGGGAAACCCCTCTGGCCTTCTCTGCAGGAGTCGGGAGTCGTAACCAGTCCCCTTTCTGGGTTCCAGCTGGGAAAAGTCCAGGAAGAGGCAGCTGGGGAGCATGAGGGTCTTCACTGAAAAGGCAGCAGGATGGAGACAGTACGCAGAGAAAAGATGGACAGGCATGCGGGGAGGGAGGGATGACCAGGTGGACAGAGGCTGTGTAGGGCAGTGAGACTACCCTGTCTGATGCTAAAATGGTGGACACGTGTCATTATACGTCTGTCCAAACCCACAGAGTGTACAGCACCAGGAGGGACCCTAATGTCCTCTGTGGAGTCTGGGTGATGTGACGTGTTAATGGAAGTTCGTGGATTGTAACAAACATACCACGCTGGTGGAGGATGTTGATAGTAGGGGAGGCTGTGCGTGTGTAGGGACAGGAGTATATGGGAAGGGGCTCTGTGCCTTCACTCAATTTTGCTATGAATCTCAAACTGCTCTAAAAAATAAAGTCTGTTACAAAAGAAAAAGAAAAGGCTGCTAAGGAGACAGACGGGCAACCGCCCCAGGACGTCCTAATTGCCCAGACCTGGCCTGGAAATGTGCCTAAACACCACCATCCCCCCCACCACCACCGCCGCCGCAGGCCTCCCCAGGAGCACTCTCCACTGGGGAGAGCAGACCCTGCCCCTCCCTCTGCCGGGTGGTGGACAGAGGGGCCTGCGGTACCTGCCCCTCCCTCAGAGAGAGGGGCCAGGGCCTCCAGGCTCCGCCCCCGGGGAAGGCGGGGCATTTCCTGACTGCTCTCAGCATTTCCATTTCCAAGATTCCGGGACTTTTGACACCACAAAATCGATAACAGAGCTTGTCTCTGACGGAGGAAAGGGGTGTCACCAGCTGACACTCCAACCCCTGAGTGCACCTCTGTCTCACTGCCAGCCCCCAGGCCAGCCCCGTCGGCATCGCACAGGAGGGCTGACAACACGTTCCATGTGCCCAGCCCGCCTGGTGTGGACCCTCCGCTACTCCTCGGGCCTGCCCTGTGATGGGGGTCACGGTTGTCACCCCCACTGGTGCAGGTGGGGCCCAGAGAGTGAGGGGTCAGCGGGCTCGGACCCCACAGTGCCCTCTCTGCTACTGCGCCCTGCTGGAGCAAACACCGCCAGTTGAGAACTCTTGCCCGTCCCCAGGGTTCCATGGTTCCTCCGTCTCATTAACCCAGGAAAGGCCTGCGTGGTCTCCTTTGTGCGACTGAGGGGTCGGTCCGAGGGTGGACGCACTCTGGCTCGGACGGCTGGGGGCTTTGTGAGCACGCAGGCGTCGGCCCTTCCGCGGGGGTCGGCAGAATGGGGCCAGACAGGGTGGGCTCGGGCTGGAGCTGAGCAGATAGCAGCGCGAGAACCAGCCCTGCCCTCTGATGCTGTTCACAGTGTTCTCTCCCGGGGTTTGTCACCACCCACCAGCGGCAAAGACACCGTCCTTACAGTTTGAGTCTGCAGGGGACCCTGGTCCCTCACGGAGAGGCCATTGGGATGCGGGGCGTGCAGAAGGGGATGCGGTCTTGACGGGAGTGGCGGGGCCCCCAGCTGCGCTTGCTGCCTCCACATGAGCTAGTGTCACCCTGTCTGGCTTCTCTGGTGCCTTCGCTTGTGCCTTTCCTGGAGCAGTAGATGCGCCAGGCCTGTTACAAAGGACATCAGTGGCGAAGCAAAAAACTACCCCACTGCCAATTCGGTTGCGCAGTGCCTCCGCGCTCAGCCTTCGCCTCGCTCTCAGCCTCCGCCGGGGACTCTGGAGTGATTCGGCTCAGTGTTCGGTCCTGCGGTGCAGACCCTGAACACTGCCTCCCTGTGACCTCCTAATGGTAAAAACATTTTTTTTAAGCCTCTAAATTCCTTCTTTAAGAAACACTTGCCCACAAGGGCAGTAAGTAAAGTGAATGAGCGAAGAGATGCTCAGGATTTTTTTTCTTAATTTATAATGTTAATTTCCGTTTTGGAGATGATCGCGAGAGTGAAACCGAGACTGAGGGCTGCTGCTTCCCTTCTGCGTCATCCCACTCCCCCGCCCCCATGCTGAGGGCTCCTGGGGTTCCCAACAGTTGCGCCTTGGTGACGGGAATACCTGGCTCACCTGCGCTTGGATCACAGAGCAGGGGGACCTTGCGGACCCCTTAGGCGCATGCCCGCATTTTTGCAGATGAAGTAACAGGACCAGAAGATCACGCTGGCTCAGGGCTGAGTTCCTGGCTTGAAGCCCGCGTCTAGTGCGGGGCAGCCCTCTTCCTTTCCCACAGGGGAGCGAGAACTCTTAAAGGGTGTGGGAACTACTGGAGTGTGAGGGTATGCATTGCGCAAATGGGTCATTTTGGGAAGCTGTGGACTTACTTCCCTTCTCTGGATATTCAGCATTTAACAGGGGAGAGGGTGACATTTGCTGGTGTGGCTCAGGCTCCATGCCAGCCGGATGTCTCAGAACTTTCAGATCACATACCTGAGTAAACATCTCCATGCCCTGCACCGTCCGCTAGGGGAGCCACATCCACAGTGGCTATTAAGTTAATTAGAATTAAAAAGAATAAAACATTCAGTTCCTCGGTCACACTGGCCACATTTCAAATGCTCAGTGTGGTTCCCAAATTGGACAGCGAAGAATAGAACATTTCCATCATCACAGAAAGTCCCACGGGACAGCGCGGCTGGGTCCCTGGATCTCCAAGTGTGGCCCAGCATCAGCCTCCCCCGAAAACTTGTTAGCAATGCAGATTCTCGGCTGGCCCCTGATCTACAGCATCAGATCCTTGGAGTGGGCCCAGCCCCCAGCCCCCAGCCCTGTGGTGTGTTCACAAGCCCCCCACTCGCCGGAGACTCTGATGCAGCTTGAATCTGAGGACCACTGTGTGAGTCACCGGAAAGCGTGTCGATTTTTCGGTTTCATTTCTGTGGTCAGGCCATTAGTTTCATTTCTCTGGCTGTCGGCAAAGGGAAAATAGCGTGGGGAGGAGGGGTTCACACACCAGATAAAAGGGAATCAGAGCAAGGGAGAGATATGAGTTGCCTGGTCTCTGATCTGGAGGCGCACAGGTAAGAGTGGGCTGGTGCGGGGGTGTGTTCATGCAACAGAGGTGCCTTTTAAAAGGATTTCCCCATAAACGTGGCTTGTGCCGGAAGGCAGGAGCCATAAAGATAAGTTTCTGCAGCTGCTCCCGAGAGACTCAGAAACGCCCGTGTTGCCGCTGGCCCCCAGCCAACCCTGCATGCAGAGGGCAGATTCTAGGAGAGAAGTGGCTGGTCTGGGAGCACAGGGCGGCCCCCCTTCCCAAATCTGGCCAAAAGCCTTGTGGCCACGAAGGGGTGGATTTTGGGACACCTTTGCTGGGCATCCGTGGAGTGCACACATCCGGGCATTGGGCGGGAGCTTTGTGCCCCGGAGACATTGTGATTTATAATAAGAAATATATTAGCTGTAGTCACCATGCTGTATGTTACATTCCCATAGTTAATAATACTCTATTGCATGTTTGAAAGTTGCTAAGAGAGTAGATCTTAAAAGTCCTCATCACAAGAAAGAGTGTTGTAACTGTGTATGGAGCCCAGTGTTAACTAGACTTACTGTGGTGACCATTTCGCAATATATACAAACACTGGGGGAAAAAAGGAAATATATTATTTGGTCTTCATCCTCTTTCCTGCCACAGAACTCCTAAAACTCTTGAAATTTCCTAAGTGAAAGGAGCATTATCTTTTGTTATGTTAATGAGGTGACTTGTGGAATGCACCTTAGGATGGGGGCTGGTCGCCAGGAGAACCAGCCCTGTGATTGGAGAGTGGGCACCTCAGTCCCACCCCTGAACCCTGGGAGTGGGTCTGGAGGTTGAATCAATCTCCAATGGCCGATGATGTAATCAATCATGCCTATGTAATGGAGCCTCCATAAAAACCCCAAAGGACGGGGTTAGGAGAGCTTCCAGGTTGGTGAACACGGGGAGATTTGGGGAGAGCGGTGCTTGTGGAGAGGGCATGGGAGCTCTGCACTGTTTCCCAATCCCTTGCCCTATGCGTCTCTTCCATCTAGCTGTTCCTGAGTTATATCCTTTTATAATAAACTCATAATCCAGTAAGGAAAATGTTTATCTGAGTTCTGTGAGCTGCTCTAGCACATTATTCAAACCCAAGCAGGGGTGGTGGGAACCTCCCATCTATAGCCCATTGGTCAGAAGCACAGGTGACAACCTGGCCTTGTGATTGGCATCTGAAGTGGGCGGGATGAGGGGGCGGGAGGCGGAGCCAGCTGCTAGGACTGAGTCCTTAATCTGATACTATCTCCTGTAGATAGTGTCGGAATTGAGTTAATTGCTTGGTGGTGTCGGAAAAAAAAAACACATCGGAATTGGTGTCAGAATTGGAGCCCCAAAGCCTACGTTCAGGGCTTCAGGAGCCCCCTTGCTTGTGGTATTGGTGGCACAGGCCACCCTCAGTGGTGTGCTGGAAAGGTGGCTCTGCTGAGGGAGAGGGCACCTGATTTCTAGCATTTGTTTCTTCCCTATTGTAACATACAGTGTTAAATTATTATGCCTTCAAATTTTTAGAAAGAGACATTGATTCTACCTCTTCCCAGCAAAGGAAGGCATTTAGGGGAACAGGTTAGGTACAAACCAAGAAGTATTAGGTTCCTGGGGCTGCCGTAAGAAGCACCACAAACTCGGTGGTGTAAACAACAGAAATGTAATCTCTCCTGGGTCTGGAGGCTGGCAGTCTGAGATCAAGGTGTCAGCGGGTTTTGGTTCCTTCTGAGACTGCATAGAATCCTTCCTGGCTTCTTCCAGCTTCTGGTTGTTGCCAGCAATCCTTGGCATCACTGGGGGAGATTATCTCAGGACACTGGTGGCCTCTCCAGGTCACGCCACTAGCAGGAAGAAGAAATTCAGGCCACACGGTCTCCCATGATATGTGACCAATTCTGGAAGGTTTTGCAGGACAATCAGACTTTTATCTCTTCCCCTGTGGTTCACATAGAACCACGGGGCTAAGCCGAGGATAGAATGAAGGTTTAGACTTGGATCCGTGAGTAATAACATCTTCCTCTTTCCTGGAAGCTGCTGAAATCTCAGGGAGCCAGATTTTTCTTGTTGTATTCTGCTTTTAGGAGAAACTAATTTCCTAATTAGTATGAAAGGAGACAAAATAGTCCCACAGGTCTGTCTGGGGATCTTCCAGATTCAGCACAAGGTGCCAGGTCAAAGGAGGAGAAATTTTCTAATTAACTGCAGTGTTCTCCACTCTGCCGGCGTGAGCCTGCGCGGCTGTGGAACTCAGCAGAACCCGGGGCCAGGGCAGGTCAGGAGGCCAGGCCCCGGGCCAGGAGATGGGCCCAGGGTGCTGGGATTCTGGCTACTCAGAGCTGCTGAGACTCCTCTGGGGCTTAATGAAGGGTGTGGGAAGCTCAAAACACAAAAGAATCAAAAACAGTCCAAAGGAAGAGGCCCAGCAGGAGGCGCTGGTCTTCAAGACCACCTTTCTGAAGCCCACCCATCATCATTGATGGTGGCACTCTGCGAGGTGGTTTCAAGATCTGAATAGCTTTACTGTTTCCTCGTTATCAAAGTAATACATTGTTCATTGGAATCCCCAGTCTGTTGCCCTCCAGCTATGGGATGGTGTGCCAGTTACTTAACTTGTCTGAACTTCACTTCCTGTTTTATATAAAAATAGGGATAATGTAAATGAGATCGTGGAGCGCATATTGCTTTGTGGGGCACATGGAGAGCATAAGGAGAGACAAGCATGGCCACTGAGAATTCCACCGGACCCTCCTCCTGGCCTCTCTCTCCTGCCCGGTCCCTCCTAGTCCACCTGTCCATCTGTCTGTCCTACCACCCCATTCCCCTGCTCCTTCCTGACCTCTAGGCACACACATCCCCTTGCACCACTTCAGTGTCTCCTCTCCTCCGTGTTCACTTTCACAGCAGAGATTCCCAAACTTCCTCTGTTAGAGGTGTCTTGAGCATCTCAGTAATTTGTTCATGGTCCCCTGACGAAAAGAAATACGTAATAGTTCTATTGATTAGTTCGTTAGGTCCAAACAACTCCATAATAGTAGATCGTGTGGTGTCCAATGGATGTCTCTGTGTCCCTGGGAAATCTGAAATACCCCACAGTGTGCCCGTGAGTCTGCAAGGGTTCCCCAGGGCACTTCAGTACACAGTTTGGGAACCAGCGCTTTATAGTTTTGGTTAATTCCCTTTTTTCACCTGCACATCACTCCGGGGGCTTATCTGTGATGTAGGGAATCTGATCGCAATTTTGGGGTGCCTGCAACAGAGGGGTGCTGCCCTGCATAGCCAGCTGCAAGGCTGTCCATGTTGGGATGAAGTTGCTCTCTCATCTCCCACTCTCCCAGCTGCTCTAGACATGGGTGGACAGTGGACAGAAACACGGGGAGATTCAAGTTTGGGGGAAGGCAAGGAGGCTGAGCTCAGGCTGCACTCTTGAGCTTATGGAGTCTGTGGCCTGGGCACGAAGAGAGCTCTGGGTTCCGTGACTCATCCTCGGTCCAGCCATAGCCCCAGCTCTGTCCTCATACCGGACAGAGATCAGCACAGCGTCCATGCAAAGACGTTTCCTTGTAGGTGAGCAAAGACGCAGGTGGGGATGCCCTGGGATGGTGCAAAGCAGTTCTCTCCTTTTCCCTTCAGCTGTCCCTAGGTCCAGCCTCCGCCCCATTTGGTCTCAGGGAGCCCTCCTCTCTGGTCTTGCTCCTCCTGTCCTCTGCCATGGTCCTCTCTGCTCTCCCACCTTTTGCCCACCTTTGAGGCCACTTCTTCCTCTGGGTTGCTGGCTTGGGCTCCTGTAAGCGGATTCCAGCCCATTGCCCCTGCATGGATCTAGGTTGGTAGTTGGCGCAGGCGGGGTCCCTCTCGGATGCTGTGGGTCCTGCCCAACGGGAGGGAAGGACGGAAGGAAACCCCTCTCTGGGGGCAACCTCAGTGATACTTGTGTCAGACCAGCCATCCCTCTCCTGCCCATATGGACCCTCCCTGCTATGCTGTGCTGCTATGCTCTGAGTCTCTTGTCTTCCTCCATCTTGTCAAAGACAATTCCACGCTCCTAACTTGATAGGATCCTGCCCTATCGTGCCACACAAGAAGCCCACGTGTCTGTAGTTCTCAACACCTCAGCTCCTGGGCCTCTCTGCCTCTCCCTTCAGCTGCCATGTCTCCCCTGCCCCGGACCTCTAGCACCCAACCCCACTCTCCCCACAAAGGCAGAGAACGTACAGATTCCCAAAGACCTTCGCTTGCATGCCCTGCCCCAGGTTGTTTTAAAAAGTTGCACAATAAAACCATAAAACCCGATAAGGCTCTGGGGACAGGAGCCAAGGATCATGACAACAGCCCGAGAGAGCTGAGGGTGGCTACGATAGCCCACGATTTGGTTTGGAACCTCCTCACCACCAAGGCCAAGGGTGCATGGGAGAGATTGTCTCCTTCCCTCTTGAACAAAAGGGAGCTCTTGGTTCACCAGGAGAGCAAACTCCTCCCACTCAACCCTCTGCAAAGTAATCTGACATGTGTTTGTATAAAGGTGGTTAATATAATCTTAATCTAATTTCCTTGTGTTAAGGAGATAAGTCGATAGATATGTTATTGAGACCAATTTTACTTAAAAAAAAAAAAGCAGAGACCTTTTACATGGGATCACGGTTTCTCTTAACTCTTGCTGAAGGGCAGGCGTGACGTGAGTGGCTGCTTTGTGAAATGAATGATTCCGTGGGGGCAGTATGAGAGGGTAATGTGGTGACGGACAAAACCATCCAGCACTGGACGTGTCGAGGGCTAAACCAGAGACTCCAGAAAAATGAAGAAAAACTGAGAGATGCAAAACAGCCGTAAATAACCCAGATTTCTTTTTGGTCACCAATCAGAGGGAGGAGCGTTCTGAGAGTTTTTTCCTCTAAATCTGGGATTAGGCACCGGGGCACCTCTGATGGGGGCCTGACGGCACTTCCTGTGCTGGAAATGCTCGCATCGTCTGCGGAAGAGGAGCCGTCCCCGTATAACACCAAACACCAGCATGGCCTAGCAGGCTGCCCGTGAGGTTGGACTTGGGCATAATTAACTCTGGAGCTTCTGCTAAACAATCTTGAGGTTGCCTGTCTTCCGTAAGAGGGAACTCGGGGCTGGCTTAGAATCTGAACAGTGTAGAATCCAAAACGAACTGAAAAAGATCAGGTTAAAGGAGGCGACAGAGGCAGTGTTGCGTACAAGTAACAAGGACGGTATAATGTCCGTGGAGACCATCGTGTTTGTGGGGAAGCAACCACTCTAGGTGGGGAAACTATAATTAATTTAGCTGCTTCTGCCTCGGCCTGTAAGCAGAAGGCCATGACAGCCCTGGATCCAGGGCTGGGCTGGGAGAGGAACAGATTGCCGCGTGAACAGCTATGGGAGGCGGCACACCTGAGTCAGCGTGTCACTAACACGCCCAGAGAAGGCCTGGCAGAGTGAAGGATGGCCAGAGTGCAGTGTTGCTGGGGGGCCTCCTCGAGGGCAAGACGTCTTCCACTTCGGCTCCCCACGAGCAGTGCCCTTTTCAAGATTGTGGTGTCAGTCATCTTTTCTAGTAAAAGTCACCAGGCCAGGTGGCCAGGTCAGCATTCAGTTGAGAGACCACAGTGGTTTGGATCAAGGTGGCAGCAGCGGGGCTGGTGAGAGATGGTTAGATTCCAGATATTTTGAAGGTAGAGTCAACAAGTTTGCTAAAGGCAGGCCATGGGCTTACAGGCAAAGAGGAGGCAGGGAGGGTGGGGAGATTTTTTGGCCAGAGCCGCTAGAAGGTTGGAGTCGGCCTTAACGGAGATGTGAAGACTGGGCGGGGATGGGGGAGCATGATACTAATTTTGTTTCTAAGAAGGGACCCAGGAATACCTAAATCCTACCCTAGAACTATAGCCTTCCCAGTTGCTGCAGGAAATGTATCCATCCTTTGGTTCATTTGCTCCTGTAACCGATATGGAACGAGTGCCTGCCACGTGCTGGGTGCCATCGGCGGAGCTGGGGACTCCACAGTACTGAAGACTCAGAGTACCTGCTCCCATGGCATGACAGGTGACCATCAATAACAGACAGAGAGTGACTTTGCAGGTGCACGGACAGAGGTGAAGGGGCTCCTTCCACCCGGTGGCCCTTCTCAGGGCTCCCACGCAGGGTTCTCCTTTCACATAAGGTCCCAGGTCACTGGGGCTGACCAATCAGGAGAGCGAAAGGAAAAGGCCCTCTCTGCCTCCTTCCAGCCCAAACCAAGTGTCAGGTCTGGCACCAGCGATGCCAGGAAGGCCAGAGCACTACCCCCGCAGGATGAGGCCAGGAGGATCAGAGAGAGGCCAGGACCCCCAGCCCCGAAGGGAGCTGCATCTGGGTTTGGCTTTCTCAGACCCCCGGGAGAAAGGGGGCTGCAAAGACAGACAGAGAAAGCCTGGTACCAATCCTCCAGTCCCATCTGCCTCCTCTGGACTCTAAAATTTAAAAAAAAAAAAAATTAAAAAGAAAATCAAGAAAGACAGAGATGGGCAGGCGTCCTCCCAGTGGCGCTCGGTGAGTGTCTTGCAGGCTCTCACAGGAGGAAGAGAGCCCCCCAGCACAAGCCCAGGGCCTCAGCTCTCCCCTCCCGGGGGTCTGGCACCTGGGGAAAGGGGGTGTTGAGAAGCAGAGCGTGACCATCCTGGCACCAGCTCCCACTCTGGCAGCCACAGTGTGCCTGGCACGGGGCTAAGCCTTAAATAAGCAATCGCCTTTAACCCTCCAACATCCTCAGGAGGGGTCAGGATCCCCATTCTCTAGATGTGGAAACTGACACCCAAGGAGATTCTAGCACTTGCCGGAGGTCACACAGCTGGCCTGGCCTCAAAGCGCCCCCATGCTGAAGATATCAGCGGTAACCCTAGTTTCTAATTGGTTATCCTGTAATTGGATAACGGAGTTTATCTTAAAGAGATAGTGCTGCCACTTTTCTCTGATTCTCTTGGCCTTGGCTTAGTCACCCCCACCCCAAAAGTAGAGGTTTTTTGTGAGACAGGAGTTTGTCATAGATTTTTTGGGAAGGGATCTTGGGGGAGGAGTGGGGTCTGTGCAGGTGAACCGAGACAGGGAAGGTGGGTGCAGCCGACCCACTGAGGGCAGCTAGTGCCCCATGCCGCGTGGGCCTTCTAAGGAGCCGGGTAGGAACGTGCGCATCTGAGAGGTGGGAGAAGAGAGGTGTCACGGTCACCATGGGTCAGAGGTTTCCCCAGAGGGTTAACGTCCCGCTCCTCCAGGTTGTGCATGCTTGGGAGCCAGGCAGTGCAGGCAGGCCCCACTGCAGCTTCAGAGAAGCCCCGAGGTGAGCCCAGGGGATGTGGGCAGCCACAGGAGGCAGGTTGTGGGACCCCCACTCTCCCGTCTTCCCCCTCCCCTCACCCCTCCTTTCTCACCCGGCTGGGCGCCATCCGCCAGCTCCTGGCCCCGCATGGGTTTGAGCTCCACCACTCACAGCGGTGACCTCAGGCGAGCTCCATCTTCCCTGCACTTCCGCTTCCAGACCTGTGAATACGAGGACTTAAGAAGCTCAGGGCGGTGGTGACCAATTCAGCGTGTGAACGTGTCAAGTGTTCAGAACAGTGCCGGGCACAGAGGAAGAACTCGGGAAGTGAGGGAGTGCTGAGTCCTGCCGCCTGGCTATTGGTCCCAAACCTCCAGGACTCTGGCTGTGTGTGACCTGGCCCCTTACCCACAGCTGGCCAGGTCCTTCATTGCACCTGGTCTCCTTACCTGCATGGATATTGATCACGTCACTCCACAGCCTTCCACAATACAACCCACATCTCTGGTCATTTCCCCTCACTCCCTCCCCCATAGTCACACTGTCCTTCTTCCTGTTCCCTGAACTCATCCTGACCTCAGGACCTTTGCACTTACAGTTCTTCTGCCAGGAAGGCTCCTCCCTGGGTCCTTCCTGGGAAGGTTTGCGCCTCTGCTCATTCCATTTCCCGTTCACAGGTGTGCCCTCAAACAGACCTTCCCTGACGCTTGTTCAGGGAAAACAACACCCAACCCATAATCTCTAGCCCACTACCTGTCTTTCTTCCAGACACTCGAGCGTCACCTGGAGTTACATTATTGTAGCGTTCTCTGTGGGTCGGCTTATTTGTTTGGGGGTCTCCCTGCTAGAATGTATGTGCCAGGAGCAGGGACTTTATCTGGCTTGGTCTCCACCTTACCTCCACAGCAGGAAGTGCCTGGCACATGGTGGGTTGTTGTGTTAGCTTAATTCATTTGCTTGGGCCACCATAACGAAGCGCCATAGGCTGGGGAGCCTACACAACAGAAGTTTATTTTCTCACTGTCCTGCAGGACAGAAGTCCAGAATCAAGGTTGGTTCCTCAGGGTGGGTTCCTCCAAGGCCTCTCTCCTTGGCTTGTAGATGTCATCTTCTCTCTGTGTCCTCACATGGTCGTCCCTCTGTGCGTTTCTGTGTCCTAGTCTCCTCTTCTCATAAGGACACCAGTCCTATGAGATTAGGGCCCACCCTAGTGACCTCATTTTACCTTAATCACCTCTAGAAAGGCCATATCTCCAAATAGAGTCTCACTCTGAGGTGCTGGTGGTTAGGACTTCAACATATGAATTTTGGGTGGACACAATTCAGCCCATAATGTCCTCGACACATATTTGTTGAACGACTGAATAAACGAATGAACTAAACCTCATTTTTTTAAGTAGGTCATGGCACACAAAGTTGTGAATGTGCACGTCCAGTTTGAGGAAAGGCAAAGTGTTTGGAGAGATGCTATAAACACAGAGAGGTAGGTTGGGACCACACTTTTGAGGGACTTTGTCCTGAAAAAAGGTCTCAGAGGTTTTTAGAAAGGATAGTGACTGATGAAATCGGGGGGTTAGAAAGAAAGAAAGTAAAGAAGTGCACATATGCACCATGTCAGAAACAAGGGAGGAAGGGCTGGGCTGAGGGGTTTCAGCTGGATAAGGAGCATCAGTGGACTTCCCAGAGGCCAGCTGATGGGGAGGAGCCGACCTCCAGACCTTAGTCCTTTCCCACTCGATTAGTCTCCTGGGGCTGCCGTAACAAATTCCCCAAGCTAAACCACAGGGCTTAAAACAACAGAAACTTACTCCCTCACAGTTCCGGAGGCCAGATGTTCCAGATCAAGGTGCCAGCAGAGCTGGTTCCTCCTGGAGGCTCTGAGGGAGAATCCATTCCCAGTTTCTCTCCTAACTTCTGGTGGCTCCTGGCAGCCCCCGGTGTTCTTCAGTTTGCGGCAGCCTCCCTCCAGTCTCTGCCTCTGTCTTCACATCGCCCTCTCCCCTGCGCGTCTCTCCATCTCAAATCTCCTTCTGCAGTCTCTTATTGCATTTAGGGCCCACTCTCATCTCCAGACCCTTACCTTAATCAAAGCTGCAAACCCCGTTTTTCCAAAGAAGGTCACAGTCACAATTCCGGGTGGACAGGCATCTGGGGGGCGGGAAGGTGCACACCATTCAACCTGCTGTGTCTACTTCGTTCCTAGAGAGGAGGGGCCGTGTAATTCAGAGCAGGAAGAGGTTCATGTCCAGAGTTGCCCAGCTCGGGTCAGACTCCTGACTTAGGCCAGTAACTGGGCTCCCTGTACTTCAGTTTCCTGACCTGGAAAATGCAGAGAAGGAGCTAACACACAAGGCTGTTGTGTAAACGCAATGAGTGTCTTAGAGCAGCGCTGAGTGAGGCCAGCAGTCCACACGCCCGCAATTTCTGACAGTGCTGGTTTGATCTGACATAGGCCACCGACATTGAGAAGCAAGAGACCCAAGCCCCGCTTCTCCCAGACCCCCAGCAGCCCGACCGGGTCAGGGGGAGAAACGGCGACAGCAGGGGGGGGACTGGCTTCCAGCGGGCCCGAGAGATGCCACCTCTCATCTCTCCATGCCTAACGGTCCCCTGTCCCGTCCTGAGCCACAGGTGACACAGAGCCCATCAAAAGCAACAGAGGAACATTCAAACTTTCCTGTGGAAACGTGGAATCCACTGCCCCTTGTCTCCAAGCCCTCGGGGCCCAGAGAAACCCCACTTGTTCTCTGTGCCTGCTTGTGCCAACAGCCCCTCCTGCAGACAGGGGGCCTCACTGGGCTACTGGTCCCCACTGTATCTGTGTGCAGATGGAGGGGGTGTTGGGTTGGGCTCAAGCTGGGGCTGGCACAGGTGCAGCCTGGGGGAGGACCGCTTGGTGGTGTTTGGGTCACTCTCCCATCTTGTG
This sequence comes from Ceratotherium simum simum, assembly GCF_057802395.1. Lineage (NCBI taxonomy): Eukaryota > Metazoa > Chordata > Mammalia > Perissodactyla > Rhinocerotidae > Ceratotherium > Ceratotherium simum. The sequence goes on along the minus strand of NC_141926.1, from coordinate 5,306,836 downwards.
TCTTTGCAGAGCTTTCCAAGAAGATTGGAGGAGCTGAACCACGGGGACACCAGCTCTGAGTGGGAGACGGCTGATGCGTAAGGCGCCCAGGTTTTCGCCGCGCCAGAAACACAATTCGTTGTCTTCCCAACACCATCCAAAAAAAGAAATGGATTCCTTCCAGCAACAGCCACCGACCCCTGGTAGAGCAATAGGACAAATGCTGATTCCCCCAGAGCAGCAGGTGGGAGAGAAGGACTCAGTGTACCTCACCAAGGACTTCAACCAGCTGATGTTGAACCCTGAGCTGCCAGGAGGAAACAGGGGCCAACAGAGGACAAAGGTAAGTTAGGAAGGGTGCATTCCAGCCACCACCCGGAGGAAGGACGGTGTGTCGCTGTGGGTGAGCCCACCAGCCCCAACAGCACAGCTGTTGTCCCCCAGCACCCCCGGGCACGCCCAACAAGTACCAGGGACATACCCAGTCTCTGGGACAGCAATGACCTTCTTCGACATGAGTCTTGGGGCTTCTGCTCCACATACTGGAGTCTCCTTCCCGGAAGCTTTTCCTCCAGATATTTCTGATGCTATCACCACTGCCAACCCACCCCCACTCTCCATCCTACCCCAGCTCCACAGCCCCAAGGCCCAGCTCCTCCCTCCCTCTGGCTGGGAGCTCCCACCTCTTGGCACGCCCACCTCTTGGTGGAGGTGCTCATCAGGCGCCTCCACCCCCAGCCAAGCATCGCCCCCCATCAGCAGAAGCAAAGCCTCAAGAGGAACAGGACACAGGGACCTCCCCGAGGCATATCTAGATCTTCCTCTCACCCTCCTGTCTGCAACCAACATGAGTAGATGCACAAATTCTGCCACGAATTCCCCCACAGCGGTGGGAGCCCTATCAGAGGCCAAGGCGTGAAGTCCATTCTGCCTCTTCCAGGGGCCCGAGAACAACCTGTACAACCAGTACGAGGAGAAGGTGCGCCCGTGCATCGACCTCATCGACTCCCTTCGGGCCCTGGGCGTGGAGCAGGACCTGGCCCTGCCCGCCATCGCTGTCATCGGGGACCAGAGCTCGGGCAAGAGCTCTGTGCTGGAGGCTCTGTCGGGAGTCGCCCTTCCCAGAGGCAGTGGTAAGCATGGACAGACGGGCCAGCTTCACCCCGCAGGGAGCAGCCAGCCACCTGCGAGCCACAAAGCATCCGTGGGGTACCAGTGGTTTCAGAGACAGGCCCCTGGGAAGGCACCCAGGAGGGCAAATCCTCCAGGCCCTGACGGCTGAGGTCTGGAGAGCACAGCCTGGGCAGGCGGCCCTGGATGTGATGTGCTAGCCTCTCTCACATGTCTGTAGCCATCGCTGGGCCTGTATCAGTCCGAGTCTGGGGACCTTGTGGTTTCTTTCTGTGGTCTCGGTAAGAGTGTAGAAGCATTTTTTCTTTGATGGTGTTAAATCCATAAGTTTCAGGTGACCTGTGAAGTCTTTTTGAAGACTTGTCTCAATGCTTTGAAAAGCTGTTAGCCGGGATTATGGTGTGATAAGACACAATGTTTTCCGTTAAAAATTTTCAAGGGCCAGCCCCAGCGGCCTAGTGGTTAAGTTCAGTACACTCTTTAGCAGCCCAGGTTCAGTTCTCGGGTGCGGACCTACACCACTCGTCTGTCAGCGGTTGTGCTGTGGCAGCGGCTCACATACAAAAAGAGGGAGATTGGCAGTGGATGCTAGCTCAGGGTGAACTTTCCTCAGCAAAAAAAAAAAAAAAAAAATTTAAAGTGTGTGTGTAGAGTTAAGAAGCTATACATTTACAATTTAATAAAATAATTATAGAGGAAAAAAAGAAGGAAAGAGATGGTATCCTCAGAGTGGGTAGAGGGAGGCCCCGTCCCCCTTCCCTCTCTTGCTCCCATCTCCTGCCAGCACTACCCATCGGCCAAACCCAACCACAGCCCAGGGGCCGGGAGGCACTGATGCCTCCTGCCAGGGCTGCTTCCCGGGCACAGAGGAGACTGTGCAATGCTGGAGGGCTGCCCAGATCCTGCAGGGCTCCTGACAACAGCTGCCACACTAGGCGTCTGGCCTGTTCTCCCTCCCGGCCACAGGCAGCCTGGTCCTCTACTCCAGGGTGTCCTGTAAGATCCCCGTCAGCCCAGGTGCCTGATGCATGGGAGAGTATGAGTCTGGGGCAGTCGCTCCTCCTCTCTGCCCTGGGTTCGGTGTTTTGGGGAGAGGTGCTACAGGTTGGAGAGTCTGGATGCCAGTGCAGCCAGGGACAGGCGTGTGACCCTGGGCAAGTCCCCAGGCTGGACGAGGAGATGACACCTCCCTTCCAGGGTAGTGCTCCTTCACAGCCCTTCACAACAGAAGCCCCAGCCCCGAGAAGCTCAGGCCGGTCCAGCCTTCTCAGCTCCAGCTGCATAGGGAGGTTCCTATCCTCCTGCTGGGCGACAAACGCACCTTTAGAATTTCCACGGCCCCCTCCTGCGGGATGTCCCGCCTCTCCCCCAGGCTCTCGCTGCCTTCTCCCTGTACCCTCCAACCTTGAGCATGAGGGAGCCTTGGGTAGGTCTTACTGCTTCACATTTCCGTCTGCTGCCCGTCCCTGGGCCACCACCTGGACAAAGGCAGGTCCGACCCAGGCCCGCGGTGCTGACCCCAGCCTAGGAGGACTGGGGGGCTCTGAGATGTGCAGGAGCCTCGACTTCCGCTTGCGTGACTTACGGAGCAGTGTGGAGGGCCTGTGGCCGTGGTCAGCCTGGAGGCGCTCGGTGACCACCCAGAGCAGGGCACTGGCCACAGCTGTAAGTGCTTCCTGTCCCCAAGCCCATGCTCCTTTGTACCCACCCAGTCCAGGCCCCTTCACGTACCACCGGGCCCTAGAGGGACAGAAATTTCAGAAGAGGCCTCTGGGGACACTGGGGCAGCTCCTTGGTGGCTAAGACCGGACACCTGAAAATGCTTCTTTTTAAAGGAAACTTAGGGTGTTTGGGAATCTCTCTCTCAGGAATTGTAACCAGGTGTCCCCTGGTGCTGAAATTGAAAAAGCAGACGCACGAGTGCGTGTGGAGGGGGAGGATCAGTTACCGGAACGTGCAACTCCAGCTGCAGGACCCCTCCCAGGTGGAGAAGGAGATCTACAAAGGTAGGACCCACGCGGGCTCTGCAGGTGCGGCTCCGTGGCTGCTCCTCCTCCTCCCCAGCGGGGCTTCTTCAGGTCCCCCAGGGAGCACGCTGTCTCTTCCTTCCAGGCTTTTCCATGTGCTGGCCCCCCTGTCTCCCAAGCTATCCCCTCCTTTCACCTGCCTAATTCCTGCTCTGCCTTTGGGTCTCAGTTTACCCATCCCTCCTCCAGGATGTGTCTCCCACAGGACCCCCAGCCCTAGCCCACGGCCCAGCTGTCTCGGTCACCACTGTCATGAGACCCTGCTCTAACCCAACCATGGCTGGCCACCTTGTGGCCACGTGTCCACACAGCGTCCCCCAACACCGATCCCCCCCACCTGTCGTTCCTAGAAGCACAGCCGGTGAACAAACTTGACCAATGCATGAGATTAGTGTTAGGTAAGGACGGGAGGATCAAGAGGCTCAGTTGCCTGTGGAGTCCACTTCCGTACCCCTCGGAGGGGCCCCTGGCGGTCCCCCCCTCTGCAGCCCTGCCTGCCCACGTCCCTGAGCCTGCCCAGCCCTCCCTGTGTGGCTTCTCCCCTGTCCTGCTCCCATACTGGTCTCAGCCAGGCAGGAAAAAAGTAACCCGGATCCTAAGAGGAATCTCTGCAGCGATGACCTCAGTTCCAGGGAGACGGGCTTTTCGCATCACTAAAGAGCAACTCTGTATTTGAGGGGGAGGCCTTTCCATGACTTTCTGGGCTCCACGCCCAGAGAACCCCGTGTCTGCAGGCCTTAAATGCCTCACTGGAGCGATCTCTTCCAAAATGGAGAAGTCCTGCCCGCAATACGGGCGTTCACCCCCGAATACAGAAGCTGCTTGAGACCTTTAGTTGGCATGTATTTAGCTTCAAAGTATAAAAGCTCTGCACCCCTGCTGTGCCCACCACAGCTGTCGTGGGGCTGCCATGGTGCCACACACACCCTGCAGCATTCTTTGACATCTGTCCTGACTCTGTGGGCATGACCTGGAGGGCTGGGTGCTCTTGGAACCCCTAGGGGAAATCCAGCACGTTGTGGGTGCGTGCTTGGTAAGTGTTCCGTGTAAGGATGAACGATGAGCAGGCCATGGCTAAGGCATCTTTAGAACAGCATCTCAGAACTTCCAACCGCTGCTGGTGGGAGTGTAAATTGGTGCAACCACTTTGGAAAACCGGCAATATCAGCTAAGCTGGAGGTGTACACACCCTATGATGCTCCAGTACTCCACTCCTGAGTATACTCCCAGCCATAATGCTCACCAAAAGACAGGTTCTCGAATGTTCCTAGCAGCACTATTGTGATAACCCCACCCTGGAAACGACCCAAATGTCCATCCACGTGCAATGGATCAGGCAATGTTGCATGTCCACTGGGTGGAATAACACAGATATGAAGATGAACACCCTCAGCTACAAGCACCAATGAGGGCGACTCTTACAAATGTGGCATTGAGTGAAAGGAACCAGACACGAGGGAGTCCATGTTTTACAACTCCATTTATAATTAGGCGGGGCCACATGAAATTGCTGTTCTGGTAGGTCAAAAGTGGTCGTACATCAGCAAATTCATTTGGCTCAACCAAGTATAAAGTACGAAGATGGCAGAAGGGATGGATGCTGTCAGGGGTCAGGATCATGGTTACTCTTCATGGGGGCTAATGACGAACAGGGAGCGTCGGGGCCTCTGGGAGCTGGCCGTGTTCTGTTTCTTGATCCAGGTGTTGATTACACCTGTGTGTTCAGCCTGTGAAACTCACCAAGCCACACGCTTAGGATGATGGGTACTTTTCTGTGGGTACGTTATACTTCAATAAAAAGTCGCAAAAATCATATCTTAAATAGTGATTCTGAAATGATAATTAAAGCAGGAAAAGTATGCGAAGGAGTAAGCCTGGTTTTCAACGTGCCCCCCGATCTAGCGCTAAAGATTAGGCAATTAATTGGAACTGTTGCTTAAGCTACCTCCCTGTTTCTCAGATCAGAGTTGTCCCCGAATATAGGTGGAATTATGTAATTGCCCACAGATTTCATTGCTGGTGCCCTGGAAAGACACCAGCGTTTCTCTTCTCATCTGACCGAGGCCCAGCTGTCCGCTTGAGCGGGGTGTACTCAGTGCCCCTAGGGCAGGCACTTCGTAACTTACAATGTCCTAGCACTCCTGGAGGTCACAACCACACCACCTTCCCGGGGACCCTTTACCTAAAGCTTTGGAGTCCATCAAAATGGATCCTCTCCCCGGTCCCATAGCCATTGTCAGGCAGAATTGGTCACAAATAAGTTGCTCTGTCCAGCGAGTTTATTGTGTCCCAAGTGTGGCTTGATGACTACCAGGCAAGGCTGCTGGAGAGAGAAGTGTCTTCCAGCCCTGATATTCCAGGATTCACTTTCTGTTCCATGGGGATACAAAGGCAAATTCTGAGAGGGGAAGGAATGTGGGAGGTGTTGAGGATACAGGATACCCTTGGAGACAAAGCAAGTAATTGGGGTGGCCCAAGGCAGCATTGTCCTTATGTTTCCATGCCTCCTCTGGAGCTGGTGACCAAGGTCTCTGTGTCCTCGTCTTGTCTTTGGCATGTGTATTCTACCTATCTGATTTTTGCCGTCAATGTCTTCCCCTCACCCAGATCATCCTGGGCTTCAACTCATTGCAAGATTTTAACAGGTCCCCTAGGTCCTGGCTTCTCAGCGTGGTTCCTGGTCTGCAGCAGCGACATCAGCTGGGGATTTATTGGAATTGCAGAATCTCAGGCCACACCCCAGACCTGCTGAATCAGAATCTGGACTTTATCCAGACCCCTGATGGGTCATATGCACTTAAATTTTGAGAAACCCTGCTCAGAGCAGGACCAGCTACATGATTTAGGGGGCTCAGTGCAGAATAAAAATGCAGAGCCCCTCATTCAAAATTATTAAGAATTTCGAGATAGCAAAGCAGACTATTAAACCAAGAGTGTGTCCTTCTGAGCACAGGGCCCTGGGTGACTGCCCACATCACACACCCGTGAAGCAGGTCCTGGTTCTGAGCTCCTGTGCAGAAAATATCTTAATTGGTCCATTTTCTGGTTTTGAAAATGAAAAGCCTCTGGGAAGACTCAAGATTTTCCCATCCCACCTACAGGGGCATGATTCTAGGAAGGGGTGAGACACTCCTGACCTGGCTGGGGCCCAGTGCCCACCCGTGGGCATTTGGACATCACCGTGAGTGAGCAATACCCAAGTGAACTGAGTGCAGGGCGGTGGAGTTCAGAAATGGTGGTGGAAGTGGGGCTGGGGAGACTTCCTGAGCTCTACTTCCATCCCCTCCTTCTGGCCTTGAGATTTGCTCTGTGGAAGGTCTCGTGGAGATCCCCAGAGCTCAGTTCTCCATGTCGCTTCTCCCAGTCATGTCTGTCCTTTCCCACCACCGAGACTTGGGTTGTAGGTGTGATGGAAACTCTCTGCCGATGGCACTGAGGGACCATTTTTATTGACATTTGGATTTTCATTGTCAACTACGCATGCCTTCTGATTTCCGACCCAGAGACCCCTGTCAATTGGTCCCACACCACGAGAGGGTCAACTGTCCTTCTGCACCAGCAGAGTTCAAGTCCAGCTCAAAAAGAAAATTATTTTTTTTGCCTTTGAACACTATTACAGATAGTTTCTATCATACCTATTACATAAGTTATTTTAAAAACTTTTAGATTATATGTGGCATGCAGAAAAACCCAGACACAACCAGACCTTCCACCACACTGGTTAAATGTTGTCTCTGGTCCCATGGGAATGAGGAATTTGAGACACATAATCAAATCACTATGTATTGTATATATGTAGTTTGGCATATATATTAGCTATGCAATAAATTATATGTAGTTCTCAAAAAGAAATCCTTTATACCTCCTATGAAGAATATATATTGGGAAATAATCCATTTTCAGATAGAATATAAGGGAAGAAATAATTTTCCTTCCCTTCTGCTTCTCAGGAATTCCTCTTCCTTTTCCCCATCCCTTCCTTCGACACCTCTTACCCACCAATGGACGGCACTGTAGGATTGCTGCAATAATAGTTCATGACCAAAGATAAATGACAAATGGTGTTAAACAGTGACAATACCTGTTATTGATGTGGCACGTTTGCTCAGGTGATCTTGTTCAGCCCAGGGTCCTGCTCCCTTGAGTTTCTCTGCAGTCCCTCCACAGACCCTGGGGGGCTGGCAGTTGATGTTGGGAGGTTCCCCCCTCTCAGGGGCTGCTGAGCTCCAGACTGACCCCAAGCCTTAGATTAGCCCTGCTCCCAACAGACAGGAGATGAGCAGAGGGTTTCTCATGAGGTAGCTTGGAGTGGAGAGGTGTCTACACTGCCCATAAACACACTCCACAATGGAATTTAGTGTGTGGTGTTGGTCATATGTGTTTATGTGCATATGTTAGTGTGTGTGTATGTATGTGTATGTGTTAGTGTGTGTGTGTGTGTGTGTGTGTGTATGTTACAGAGTTAGATACAGAGAGGCAGAAGACACACTGTAATACTGTCCTAGGGCTAATCTAAAGGTTTTATATATATACACACATGAAAGTAATATATACCTGTATTAGTTATCTATTGCTACATAACAAATTACGACAAAACTTAGCATCTTAAAACACATTTATTCTCTTACACAGGTGTGTGAGAGTCAGCAATTGTAGCACCTCAGCTAGATGGTTCTTGCTCAAGGTCTCTGATGAGGCTGCAGTGGAGATGTCAGCAGAGGCTGTGTCATCTGAAGGCTTCACTGGGGCCGGTGAACTGCTTCTTCACAGGGCTGTTAGCAAAAGGCCACAGTTTCTTGCTGGCTGCTGGCAAGAGACCTCAGTTCCTCACTTTGTGGACCTCTCCACAGGGACTCGGCATCCTTATGACAGAGCAGCTAGCTACCCCCAGAGTGAGCCATCCAAGAGAAAGTGGGAGGAAGACGTGATGCCTTTTATGGCCTCATCACACACTGTCACTATTTGTTAGGAACGAGTCCCTATGTCCAGCCCACACTTTAGGCTCCACCTTTTGGAGGGAGGAATATTGAAGAATTTGTGGACATATTTTAAAACCACCACAACACTCACTGGAAAATGTTGAAAAGCATGAAGAGAATAGACTCCATCCACAATCCCACTGTGAACGTATTGGTCATTTTGAGGGTTTATGTACATGCTACCTATGTATTAAACAGCCCCTTAGTGGCCTCAGAGATCCCTCTGCGGGCTTCTGTGAAGTGTTTTGTAAGCACCAGAGACTCTCTGAAGCTCCTATACTCTGAATAGAAGCAGCCACCCTTAAGAACAATCGCTTTCTTCCACATGGTCATTAATTTGGACTCTGGTTTCTGCTCTCTTGGTCGCTGTAGCCCAGAACATCGTGGCTGGAAGTGGAGTTGGCATCAGCCACGAGCTCATTAGTCTGGAGATCACTTCCCCTGAGGTTCCGGATCTGACCCTCATTGACCTTCCCGGCATTGCCAGGGTAGCCGTGGGAAATCAGCCCCAGGACATCGGACTACAGGTGAGCCTTTCTGGAACTTGGGAATGGGCCAATCTGGGGAGACTTCTGAGGTCTCTGCCAGCAGCCCAAGGGCTCCAGTATACCTCCCTAGCCCTCACTTCGAGTGGTTGGAGAGGAGACTGGGGCAGGACTGTCCAGGGCATGGGTCTGAGAATGGCCTGGCAGGTCAGGGAAACAAGAGAAGTTGACTGTGGGAGAGTAGGTGCATGGGACAACTCACGCCCTGTCTAACATTATCACGTGGGGATGTAGGTCCAGTGTCACCAGCTGTCCTGATATTCAAAAGAAGCCAGAAATTTGGATTTTTACATGAAATCTGCCAATTTTAGCAATCATTGTTTTTAAACTAACACTACGCAAGTCAATCAGAGCACAGACTGCGATCTCTGGTCGGCGGCAGGAAGGCCAGCACAATGGAAAGGGATGACAGCCACAGGACATCGATGACCCAACTCTAACCAACAGCCATTGAGCCTGTTGCTTCTTTGCCAATGACCTTCCCATGTAAGGTTGCATGAGAACACGGTCCTCACTGAGAGGCCTGAATCACAGAGGATCTTTGAGCTAGGCCACCCCAAGGCCAGTCTTGTCAAGCCTTGCCAAGCCAGCTCACACGGAAGCTCGGGAGCAGGGGTGGGGTCCAGGGTGTGGAGGGATAGGGTGGAGGAGGGGGAGAAGACAAGACCCTCCTGTCCTAGACTGGGGTCACTTGCCTACCCTCTTCCCTTTTACAGAGGACACTGCCAGAGTGGGGAACCCAACCACTGCCACCCACAAACTCGGGTGTGGCAGTCCCAGGTGGTGCGTCCTGGGTCGGCTCTCCATTAGCTCTGCTGTCTTGGGCAGTTAAATTATGCTTTCTTCCTCAACATCCAGATCGCCATTCTCTGTCTCTCTGGGAGCAGTGTGTTTAGCTCATTTCTCTTACTGAGTTCAGTGACGAAATCCACACTTCTGACCCTCCTAGGAGGGTGCTGATTCATCCATAGAATTGGTGGGAGTGTGAGAAAGACGCATTGGTGGGGTCGGAGCAAGCAACTTCCTTCTGCCACCCCAGACGTCTTCTACTGGAGTCCAAATGATTCGATCAGAACACTTTGATCTCAAACAATTTCAGCCAAAACAAATTGGTTGAGACAGCAAAATATCACTGGTGTTAAAGTATTTGAAAAATTAATGCACTGTGACCCTAACGCTTTCATTCATGTTCCAGAATTCTTAAGTGCTTTGTTTTGTTATGTTCTTTTACTTCTAATTCATTTTCAGCTCATTAAATATTTTTATTTCCAAATGCAATTTATCACTCTTTCCTTCTTGAAAAACATCTTCACTGGCTTCAGGGAAAACTCGCTCTGGTTTTCCCCCTCCCACCCTCCCTTTGACTACTCCTTCTTGGTCTATTCTTCGCCATTTTCCTGATGTCTGAATGGTACAGTACCTCAGAGAGCTCTTCTTGCTATCGAAACTCTCCTTTGGTATCTCATCTAGTCTCGGGGCTTTAAATACCACTCCTAAATCTCTATTTCCAGCCCAAACCTCTCTCCTGAACTCCAGGCTCCCATCTCCAGCTGCTCCCTGGCCATCCCCCTTTGGATATCTAATAAGCACGGTAAACTCAACGGGTCCTAAACCAGCACCTGATCTTCCCACCCACGCCGGCCATTCTGCAGTCTTCTCTGTCTTAGAAAAGGGCACCTCCATCCTCACAGTGGCTCAGGTCACAATCACCTGGGTCAGCCTTGCCTCCTCTCTTTCTCTCACATGACACATCCAATCCAGCTACAAAACTTACTGACGCTACTTTCAAATACATCCAGAGTATTTGCACTTTCAAGTACATCCAAATACAACCACGTTTCCCCCCGATCCGCCAACAGCACTCTAGCCCAAACCACTGCCATCTCTTACTGAGTTACTGTCTCTGCACTGGCCTCCTACTTGCTTTTCCTGCTTCTGCTCTTCAAGCAGCAGCCCCATCCCAAGTGCGTTCCCAACACAACTCTCATGTTTCAAAGCACAGGTCGGCTGTCGCTGCTCAAAATTCGCCAGTGGCTCCTGTGTCAATCAGCATGAAAGTTCCAGAGGTCCAATGGGATCTGGCCCTGCTAGTTCATGGCCACATCTCCTAGCACTGTGCCCTGACCCCCATCTAGCCACACCTGAATCCTTGGCACTCCTGAAACACTCCAGCCCACCGTTGTCCCTCCATCTTTGCACCCTCTCTTCCTTCTTCCTGAAACGCTCTCCCCACCCAGCTTTCCACATGGCATATTCTCTTATTTCCTTCAGGGTTCTGCTCAAACGCCACCTTCTCAGGGATGCCTTCCCTGATGCCTGATACCCCGTGCCTGGCCCTTCCGATTCCATCTACCCTCTTTATTCAGTGTTTACTTCCACTAGGGTATAAACCCTGAGGGACATTGCCTGTATGTTCTATGCTGACTCGCTAGATCCTAGAATGGACCTAGTACATGGTGGGCGCCCAGTAGTAACTGTGTGTTGCATGAATAGAAGATGTTCTTTATGAGGTTTCGTTCTCTAGGCAGACATTCTGGGGAGCAGCTGTCACTCCCCAAGATCCACGGTAGTTCCCAGCCCAAGTCTGTTTTACCCCCAGGGGACGTTGGCAACGTCTGAGACATTTTTGGCAGTCACAACTTGGAAAAGGGGGGTTGCTACCAGCATCCGGTGGGTAGAGACCAGAGATGCAGCTCAATATTCTACAAGGCACAGGACAGCCCCCACAACAAAGAGTCATCCACCCCAAATTGTCAGTGGTGCTGAGGTGGAGAACCCTGAATCATAAGGTCTGCTCACTCACAGACATTAGCAGGACAGTCACATGGGTGCAGCAGAGGAATAAGCACCAAGAAGAAGATAACTTTTAACTTAAGACAATTAACATTAACTCTCACTTATAAAGTGAGATTATAACTTTTTAATTATAATTGATTACAATTTAAAAAGTTATGATTGATTATAACTTTACTCAGTTAAATTTTCCCTAGTTAGGCCGAGACCTAATTCAGCCTGTTTATATATGTCATTTTTATTTGACCCCTGTGTTTAATTGTTTATAGAATACTAGTTTGTGCTTACGTGATGCAAATTTTCTATCTTGTGGTGAGGCAGTATTATCTTCTGTGTGCAACTTAAAATAATTAGATGGGACATCAAATGAGCAAAAGTATGTGTGAATTGCGTCAAAATATAAGGAAATATGTCCCAAGGTGCCAGCATTTCCGTGTTTGTTTGTGTTGTCCATGGGAAAAATAATACTGAAATTTGGTATTCTAAGGCTTATGTTGCCCACATCTCTCTTTTGCCTACAAAGTCTAAGAAATTTTAATGGATTTCTCTAATTTGGATGAGCTAGACCCCTTCCAAGAACGATTTGCAGATAGAGTCATTAATATTAGGAATAAATGTGTGTAGAGATAGTACTGGTATCAGATAGTTGTGCTGTGAGCAGATACTGAGTACCTGCCACTTGGGGTGCTGCACTGGACTCCTCATGGGCATACTGGGACCAATGTCACGGATCACCACAAATGCAGCTCTGGGCTTCTCAGGCAGATACAATACGTACACAAATCACTCTAATAGAAGGCATCATCCCAGAAGCATGACAGGAGATATCTGGCTCCTGTCATATCATGACAGATATTCCCATCTGGCTATGGGAATCAAAGTCTTCGGGAAAGAAGAAATACCAGTGATGAGTTTTGAAGGATAAGTGGGAAATCAACAGAGAACTCAGTAAAGGCAGGTGGGTGGGCATTCCAGAGGAAGGGATAGGCCAAGCAAAGCCCAGAGGTGTGATAACTGGGTCACGGTCTGGGACCACTTTGGTTTTTCACGGTCACACCTGTCTAGCTGTGTTGTTGGATGACCAGAAAAGTGTGATTCCCCTGTGTGATTCTTTGGCATCAGATCAAGGCACTCATCAAGAAGTACATCCAGAGGCAACAGACGATCAACTTGGTGGTGGTCCCCTGTAACGTGGACATCGCCACCACGGAGGCGCTGAGCATGGCTCAGGAGGTGGACCCTGATGGAGACAGGACCATAGGTAAGAAGAAAGAACTCAGCTTCGGGGGGATGGGAAGGGATGGGGAGACTCTTCATATATTTGGAAGATCCTGGATGGTAGCACTATTAGAGATGGCCACATCCTGTGTTGGATGCAAGTGCTGTTCCCAGCAGAAGCTCCATGGGCTCAGGGCGTATTCATGTACTGTAGATAGGTCATCTTCGTTCACAGTCAGGGTTAGATACGTGGTCAGAATTTGGAGGTTCTGCACCCTCCTTGCTTTAGTCCCTCATTTGCATTCATGAACCATGCTGGATAGGGGATGAGAACAGCCTTATTTGCACTCCCACAGTGGTCCAGAAAGGAGAAAGAGTCCCATCAGCTCTGTTATCCACAGGAAAAGTTCTTGGGACCCCATGGTGCATGGAAAAGACCTTCATAAGGCCTCATGAACACACTACCAGGCTGATATTGGAGCGTGAGTGTGTGCAGAATTCATATTCAGGCAGAACTCTTCATGGGGAACTGGGTTCTCCTCAATTCCTTTAAAAAAAAGTCACCCTGGAAGGCATTGTAGGGGATTTGGTTTAAGAGCACAGACTCTCTGGATTTGAATTCTTGGTCTACCACTTATTGGGTACATATCCTTGGGCGGTATATTTAACTCGATTTCCTCATCTGTAAAATGGTACTGACAGTAATACCTATATGCTAGGGCTATTGGGAAGATTACACAAAGAAAGATTGTAGATGGTGGTACTTAGGTGTGTGCATGTAGTATTTTCTCAGCAAATGATAGCTGCTATTTTTTTATTCTTAATATTTTTATTCAATATCACTTCTTCACCAATCATTCCACCTGCCCATAGAGTTTACCTTCCTGAAAATTTGCAAGTCATTTCTCCTGGCTACGTGGATACTCAGTATTTAATTGCTTTTTCCGTTTCTTCCTGAACAAGTGCCTGGTTTTCCAGTAAGGATAGAGATAAATATTAGGGTAATACACCTCAAGTGTAGTGTTTTACTATATGCCAGACTGCGCTTGTGCCCTCTTAGCCGTTGAGTTCTACAGGCATCTGCAACACACTGAACCAGAGAGAAAACTCAGGCTTTGGGTCACCAGTCCAAATTCTTCCTCTTCTCGCGATCATGAGTCGTTAGGGGTGTCATATTGATGGCCAAAGTAGGTGATATCACCTGTCCAATAGATAGATCTATTTGGATATTATTATCTCTATATAAATTTAGTAACATTTCTTATTAATAGTCAGTTTTATGGTCCTTTCATAGTCACAAACTTGGATAACCAACAATTCTCACTAAATATTAGCTATTATTATTATGGATTCGGCCAAGTACCATAGTCTTAAAGTATACACAATCAGACCTCAATATGGCCCAATGTGACGTTATAACATCAAAACAAACTTTCTATGCATTCTAGGTCAAGTATAGAAATAGAGGAAAGTGTGCTAGGTTTAAAAAGGAAGTGAAATGTACATCCATGTGCATAGCAGCATTATTCACGATAACCAAAAGGTAGAAGCAACCCAACTGTCCATCAACAGGTGAATGGATAAGCAAAATGTGGTAATTCCATATAGTGGAATATTATTCAGCCTTAAAAAGGGAGGACATTCTGACATGTGCTATAACACGGATGAACCTTTAGGACATTGTGCTGAGTGAGGGTGGAGTGGATGGGGAAGCATCATATTTTCATTAGTTGAGTTATTCTCTTGTACACATGAGTCATGTGTAGTCTATACAGTACTTCCAAAGGGTGAAAATAGAACAAATGATGAACAATACAGTAGTGGTTTATATAATATCAAGTGTCAAAAAGAACAGTGAGTCAAAATATTTGCAGGGTTTCCACTAAGCTGGCTCCCCATCCCTCCAGTGCTGAATGCACGCTGTCTACTCAGCCAGCTCCAGGTGAACTCCTGTCCCCACCATGTGACAGAGATGGCTCTTGTCAAGGTCACCAATGCCCTCCATGCTGACAAATGCACAGTCACTTCTCTATCCTCATCTTTCTCAACCTCTTAGCCAAAGCCAGCACGGTTGACCACTCCCTCCTTGAAATCTCTCCTTCCTTTGCTGTAACATCACAGCCCACTGGCTTCTGGGTCACCATTCTCTCTCGGGTCTCCTTCTCCTTCACTGGCCAGCTGGAGGGCACAGTCTTAGACTCCTTGTCTGGCTGCTTCTTCAATTCTCTGACCTCTAAATATTGGAAACTTGGTTCTGAGCTCTCCTCTATCAACACATTCTCTTTCAGTCGTCATATCTGTCCATGGTGTTGAATCCCATCTATATGCCAGCGACTCCCAAATCTGTATCTGTAGCCCTTACTTTTCCCTAGACTTGACATCTCCACTTGGATGTCCAGTAAATGTCCCCAATTTAATGTGACCAAAACACAACTCGTGATACCCCACCCTACCCTGATGCTCAACCTCCCCAAGGTTTCCCACCTCATTCAGAGCACCACATCCACCTGCCCAATTCTAAAGCCAAATCTAAGAGTCACACTTGATTCCTCCTTCCACTGGCTTCCATGTCTAGTTCCTCTAAGTCCTTGTGACTCTGCTTCCAAAACTAATACCAACTGTCCACTCCTCTCCGTCTCCATAGTCACTACCTAGACCAAGCCTCCATCATCTCCTGCCTGGATTATTCAAACATCCTTGTACTGGTCTCCTGGTGTTCACCTGGCCCACTACAGGGCACTCTCCACCGGCCTTTAAACCTGTAAATCAGGTCCTCTGCTTCTACTCTCTAATGCACCCATCTCACATACATAAACCCCAGGCCCCGTTACCTGGACAACAAAGCCCTCTGTGATCTGGCCCCTGCAGGCCTCTCTGATCATGGTTCCCGTGGCTCTCTGCCTTGCCCATTACTGTCCAGTCTGTCTCAGTCATCCCAGCTCCCTCTCATCCAACTGTCTGGAATCCTCCTTCTCCATCTTCACCCGACTGGCTCCTTCCCCTCATTCAGAGCTCAGCCCAAATGCTGCCTTCCCAGAGCCCTCTTTGCCCGCCCAACCTACAACTGTACCATCCACCCCTGCCTGCAGTCATTTGCCAGCCCATCACTTTATTTTAATTCTCTGCATAGCACTTCGATATCAGATACTTTTCTTTATTTCTTGTATATACTAGATTATTTATCTGGCTTTTTCCCCACTAGAAGGTGGGGAGATATTCTTGAGACCAGGACTCTGCCATCTCACTTACTACCACCTGCTCAACACCTAAAGCAGTGTGCTTAATAAGATTTGTTAAATCAATGCATATATGTAATGTATTCAGGAATGAATTAATTTAAAAAGAGAAAAAAATTAAAGCATCTAAAAATTGCTGACGTTGCCCTTCTCTGTGTCCCAAAAGTTAGGACATTAAACAATGCTTATGACCTGATGCTGTAGACAGAGGCATGTGGATTTTCTGACTGAGTCCTCTGTTTCAAACTGAGACACAGTATGAGAAGGCCCTCTCTCTCCAGCTAGGGGGAATTTTAATGGCAAGCCTCAATTTTTATTATCTTACTTACTGCTTTTCTCAAAATAAAGTACAATGATCTAGGCTTTCATGAATGATGGCTGGTTCCAGGGAAGGATTTTCTTGGCTGCTTTCTCCCCTCCAATTGGCAGGTCCTCTCCTTTACCCATAGTAGGTGCAGAAGTAGATTCGGAGATGTCTTAGCTCTGTTAGTACATGAAGGTCTGTGCTCACACAAACCATTTAATGAGTATAAAGATATGCTCTTAAATGACAACTTTTGGTAACAGGAAGTTTAGAAGAGAGAGACTGAGAAATTCAATTGCTTAGGTGCCAGGAAGATTGCAGGAAGTGGTAGACCAGATGACCAGACATAACCACAAATTAAAAATAAGGACAAAAATAGTAGAAGATGACACTCGGGTTTCTAACATAAACAAACAAAAAAATGCAGTGGCTATTTGATACTCAAAGAACGCAAACCCAAATAAACACTCAGAATTCAAAACTTTCAGTCCAGCGAGAGTGGGAAGGTGTGGGGCAGAAGAGTGAGAGGAGATGGCAGGGAGGAGATTATCAAAGGAGGTGCTCCCAAGGAGAGGCAGAGTGAGTCTGTGGTGGGAGACACTAGAGAGAGGGCACAGACCCTCCTTACAGTAGGGAACGGGGTCTTCTTGGAAGCATGGTGATGGAGCCAGTCAGTTGACCTGCCCTAGGGCCTGGCACCCAGCTGGTACCCAAGAAACATCTATCAAATAAATGATACAAGGCACTTAATGAGTTGAGTGAGCAGGTGAGCAAATAAAAGTGCAAAGAAGACGGGTGATGATGAAATGAATGAATGGGCTGTCAGGCACAGGGCAATCAAGGCTGCAGAAGACTGTTGATACTGACCCAAAAGGATCCCATAGCCCAGCAGCGTTCAAATATATGTGAGAAGAGAACTAAGCTTTCCACTGCCCTGCTTTAATCATCCCACAGGAATCCTGACCAAACCAGATCTAGTGGACAAGGGCACTGAAAAAATCATCGTGAATGTGGTGCAGAACCTCACCTACCGCCTCAAGAAGGGCTACATGGTCGTCAAGTGCCGGGGCCAGCAGGAGATCACAAACAAGCTGAGCTTGGCTGAGGCAACCAAGAAAGAAATGATGTTCTTTCAGACACACCCGTATTTCAGGTGAGATTCTATAGGACAGCCCTGGAACTGGACTGCACGGAAGCCAGCCTTGCCTCCCAGAATTGGCCCAGATGATCACCAAATTATATATAAACATTATACAACGTAGCACAACCTATCTTTGTCTTTATTCGAGTGTTAAATGTATGGGCTTATTTAGACAAACCATTTTGTCTTGGATTCTGTTGGTGCTGACTGAAAATTGTAATACGGCGTTTCATAGAGCCTAGGGCATTTTGTTTCCCAAAATGTTTTCACTTGCTGTCTTGTTTGAGTCCCATAAAATCTTAGGTGATACATATGGCAGGTAAGGTTCTTCCCATTTTTATAGATAAGAGTAATGAGGTCAAACAAATAGTGAATGGAGAAAAGAATAGAAACACTAGTCCAGAAACCAATGTCAACCTATGTTAAGCTATGGTTAACTTCCAGAAACCTGTATCAACCATCATAAATGGTACACATTAAAATGCGCTTTATAGAACTCTCCACCTCTTGAGAGTTAGTTTAATAAAACTAACTGGTTTTGTTAAATATAAATTACCCTGTAGAGACTGCGGTTTGCAGGACATTGGGATTTTTCCCATTGAATTGGGCAGTTTTCAGTTTTATTTTATTTGGGAACTTGCCATTCCTGAACTATGTGAGACCAGAGTAATAAGAGAGAGGTCACGTCTGCTTTAAGGAGAGAGGCAGAGGGAAGACGGTGAATTGCTACTTGCTGTGTGCCCTTGGGAAATGGCTCAGCCTCTCTGATCTTTTGCTTTCTCATCTGCCCAGGGAGCCCTACTACTGCTTCCCAGGATGGTGTTTAGGATCCAATAATATGACACACGCCAAGGTTCTGGTGCACCAACAGCCAGCACGCCGTAAATACCATGCCAGTTCCTTCTTTCTTCCTCTCTGCTCCTGCCCGGAATGAAAGAAACAGAGGCTTTCAATAGCGTTGGGGGTCACGGGAGAGGGAAACTCTGCTTGCTGAGCAGAGAGAAGATTCTATAATAATCACACCCATGGTTCTCAAGCCTGAGCAAGCAGCAGAATCTCCTAGAGAGTTTGTTGAAATCCAGCTATCTGTGCCCTGTCTCAGAGTTTCTGCAGTCTAGGGGGTGAGGGGGTGCAAGAATTTCTGTCTCTAACAAGGTACCAGTTAAGGCTGATGGCGCTGGTCCAGGGACCACACATTAAAACCACTGCTCAAGGTTTGGGCAAGTTAAGTCTTAGATGAGAAAGTGCATTAAGTGCTTGTCATTGAACGTAGGAGTTTAAATCCTTGAGTGCCCACGTCCTGGGACTCAGCCCTTGCACAAGAGGCACTCAGAGCAGCATTGGCAAAACAATCCTGTGGGGTCCTTCCCGAACTGGTGTTAATGGCAAACACTTTGCAGTCATACCATCTGGTGTGTGGCCCTGGGCAAGCTACTTCACCTCTCTGGGCCTTTGCCTTTCTCTA
The DNA here is from genome assembly GCF_057802395.1 of Ceratotherium simum simum. NCBI lineage: Eukaryota > Metazoa > Chordata > Mammalia > Perissodactyla > Rhinocerotidae > Ceratotherium > Ceratotherium simum. The sequence goes on along the minus strand of NC_141926.1, from coordinate 5,288,018 downwards.
AAATCAGTTGTTCAATGATTAAATAAGTTAATATTTATAAAGCCCTTAGAACACTGCCTGGCACTTAGTAAGCACTGTGTAAACACTTTTTAAATTTAATTTTATTGTAGAAAGAACACTTAACATGAGGTCTACCCTCTTAACACATTTTTAAGTGCACAAGACTGTATTGTTAACTATAGGCACAGTGTTGTTCAGCAGATCTCTAGAGCTTATTCATCCTGCATAACTGAAACTTGATGCTCATTGATTAGCATCTCTCCATTTTCCCCTCCCCCAACACCTGGCAACCACTATTCCATTCTTTGTTGTATGAGTTGGACTATTTTGGATAGCTATGTAAGTGGACAGATGTCCTTCTGTGACTGGCTTATTTCATACAACATAATGTCCTAGAGATTCATTTGTGTTGTCACATCTGCAGAAATTCCTTCTTTTTTAGCTGAATCCTAGTCCATTGCGTGTATCTGCCACATTTTCTTTCTCCATTCTTCTGTTCATGGACATTTAGTCTGTTTCCTCATCTTGGCTATTGTGAATAGTGCTATAATGAACATAAGAGTGCTAATATCTCTTTGAGATCTTGATTTCAATTCCTTTGAATAACTATCCAGAAGTGGGATTACTGGGTCATATGGTAGTTCCATCTATAATTTTTTGAGGAACTTCCATCCTTTCTATCATGGCTGCACCATTTTGCATTCCCACCAATAGTATTCAAGTGTTCCAATTTCTCCACATCCTTGCCAACACTTGTCTTTTGTTTTTTTGGTAATATCTATCCAAATAGATGTGAAGTGATATCTCATTATAGTTTTGATGTGCATTTCCCTGTAGTGACATTGAGCATCTTTTCATGCACCTGTTGGCCATTTGTATGTCTTCTTTGAAGAAATATCTTCAAGTCTTTAGCTGATTTTTTAATTGGGTTATTAGGGTTTTTTGCTATTGAATTGTAGGAGTTCCTTATATATTTTGGAAATTAGCCCCTTCTCAGATATGTGGTTTGCAAATATTTTCTCCCATTCCATAGGTTTCCTTGTCCTCCACTGATTGTTTCCTTTGCTGTGCAGAAGCTTTTTAGTTTCATGTAGTCCTACTTGTCTATTTTCACTTTTTTTGCCTGTGGTTTTGGTATCATATCTATGAAATCATTCCCAAGACCAATATCATGAGGAATTTCCCATATGTTTTCTTCTAGATGTTTTACAGTTTCAGGTCTTAGGTTAAGCCTTTAATCAATTTTCAGTTGACTTGTATGTATGGTGCAAGATAAGGATCCAGTATCATTCTTTTGCATGTGGATATCCAGTTTTCCCAGCACCGTTTGTTGAAAAGATTATCCTTTCCCCATTGTATATTCTTGGCACCTTTGTCAAAGATCAGTTAACTGTATATGAGTGGATTTATTTCTGGGCTCAGTATTCTATTCCATAAGTCTATATGTCTGTCTTTATGCTTGTACCATACTGTTTTGATTACTGTGGCTTTGTAATATATTTTGAAATCAAGAACTGTGATGCCTCCAGCTTTGTTCTGCTTTCTCAAGACTGATTTTGCTATTCAGGGAGAAATATTTGCTACAAGAAATAAAGTACTGGTTTGGAGAAGTCACTGACTTTTATGAAGTTAGGTTTATTTTGTTTTCCTGTAAATAAAAAGATGACTTACTTCATGAGTTTTTTGGGATGATAAAAAGAGAAAATGAATGTAACCTTCCTAGTACCATGCTCGCCTAGGTATGGGCTCACTCCGTAATCAGCTGCTGTTTTTTCAGGCACTACCTCGCTTTTCTGATGGCATGTGTCACCTCAGGCAGCTGAGCTCACCTACCCACTAACAAAGCCCAGTACTGGAAAAATGGTCATATGGGTCCTTCCTGAATTCCTGTGTGCTGTGTCTTGTTTCAGTGCTCTCCTGGAGGAAGGAAAGGCCACGGTGCCCCGTCTGGCAGAAAGACTTACCACTGAGCTCATCTTGCACATCAATGTGAGTCAATAGGTTGGGTTGAGAGTTATAAAAATTGCAGCCTGCCCAAGTCATTCTCTTGGTCATGAGTTGGCTAAGACACCCCACTGAACTGCCCAAACAGGCACATTCTGAAGACCAAATCGCTCTTGGTCAGAGGCTCACAAGAGAGTTTTGGAAAAAGGGAAGCAAAATCGAGCAGTGTAAAAAGGCACAAACACCGAGTTAGCAAAGTTTTCTTTTTTTTAATAGATTGTCAGCACTTCACAGTATAAAAAAAAAAAACATTTTCCCAGGGTCGAACTTGTAGGAAATAAATGTTCAGTTTTCACTGATTCTCGACAAGTTACAACCACAGACAAAGTTATCATGATGTCATTAAAGATAGGAGAACTGTGATTTAGTGCTTCTTGAGAAATAGAATATTCGTAGCGCTTGCCTGAACCTTCGTGTACAAAGTTGAAGATTGAAGGTTAACCCTTAGAGCAGACATGATCCCTGGGCTTGGATTCCAGTCTACGCTAAATTGTGTCAGACAAAAGCAATGAATTCTTTCCAGCCAGGAGACACGTATTCAAGAAATATTTGGGAGGCTGGCCTGGTGGCATAGTAGTTAAGTTCATGCACTCCGCTTGGTCTGCCCGGGGTTCATGGGTTCAGATCTCAGGCACGGACCTACACACCGCACATCAAGCTATGCTGTGGCGGCGTCCCACATACAAAATGGAGGAAGATTGGCACAGATGTTAGCTCAGGGACAATCTTCCTCACCAAAAAAAAATATATATATATATATACGTATATATATATTTGGTTGGCAGGGGCCGGTGGTTCTCAAACTGTAGTATGCACAAGAGTCACCTGAAAGGTTTGTTTCAACTCAGATTGCTCAGATCTTCTGAGTCAGTAGGTCAGGTGTGGGGCCCACGAATGTGCACTTCTAACTTCCCAGGTGATCTGGGGAACGCATTTTCAGGAGCACTGATTCTAGTGGAATCCCCTAAGCTTGCAGAAAAGGGCTCCAAAAGATATATCCTTGTCTAATTGAGAAAAACATATTTTTTGCAAAATGATGTTGCATTTTGATAACTTTTTCTGATAACATATTTCTCAACATTTAAATATTTTACATTAAAATTTGAATTTAAAGTTTGTAATATTTAAATTAATTTTCAAAATTATATCAAGACTCGATGATGGTGATAATTTGAAATATCAGGAAAAAATTTAATACATTTCTATCTATAGATTAAAAATAAAAAGAGCCTGTGAGACCTTATCAACTTCTTGGTGTGCTAATCCACAAAATGCCTCCACATCCCAGTGAACTCATCTGCCTGGCTGGCTGCAGCCACCTCGTTCACCAAAGCAGAAATTGGGGCCGCTTCTCACTCAGGTGCCTTCACCTGCAGTGCTCACCTGCTCGAGCTGTGGGGGTGGTGAGTGGGGTGTGAATTGAAACTCTGCCACTTGCTCGCTCAGCGATGATATCCAAGCAATTTGCCTCACTGAGCCTTGGGGTCCTTTCTTATAAAAAAGAGGCAATAAAGCTACATGCTTCGTACTGCAGTATGGGGCTTAACTGAGACGTGGAGATGCTTGAAATGATGCTTGGCCCAGAGACAACCCTCTGTGGTGCTCCCTACATCCTTCCTTCTCCTCGTCTTCATTATTATCATCAGCATCTTTGACTGGTTAGGACTGTACCCAGCCTGACACCCAACACCCAAGACATATTCTTAACCGAAGCACCATGTATCAGTTTATAATTATCCCCAACTCAACACTCAAGTTATCACACTCAAGTTATCACCAACAGAACATTTGACTCAAGAAATCTTACGTTACCTTCAAGTGTACTTGTTCTCTAGATACAAAGCACCGACCCAAACCAAACAAAAAACAAAAACTGGCCGTCATGCGATTCATCCCCACTCCAATCACATGAGAGAACTGCAAAATTCTGCTCCAGATCATCCACGCCATAGCGCACACCCATTGCATGCAGAGCCCTCCTTGGACTCCTTAACAGGCCTCCATCTTAACAAGCTTCACACAATAGTAGACATTCCAGATCCCATTGAATGCTTTCAAATGGGATTCTGCTCATATACCTAAGAAATCTGTCAGCTATGTCAACAAGCTGCGGATGTTCATTGTTTGCTATTATTTTGTTCAGAAATCACTCCCGTTGTTGGAAAATCAAATAAGGGAGAGCCACCAGAGGGCGACAGAGGAGCTGCGCCAGTGTGGAGAGAACATCCCCAGCAATGAAGCTGATAAAATGTTCTTTCTGATTGAGGTGAGGGTTACCAAGGACTCCATGTGACACTCAGTCACGTAAACTGGGTTCTCTGTCACCAGATCCCCATAGATGGGCATCTGCTTCCTTACTATGGCCCAGCACATCTTAAGGTGGTCCTCAAGATGGCTGCCAGAGCTGCCTTGTGTCCGTGTCCATCTCCCAGACCCCTGGGAGATGAGGTGGTCTGGTGGGGGATCTGACCTCCCCCCAACACCACACCCTGCTGCCCCCAGTCCTGGCTCCTTTAATGTGATTGCAGCATAGATTGATGACTTTATCTCATTTTCAGAAAATCAAAATGTTCAATCAGGACATTGAAAAGCTAAAAGAAGGAGAAGAATTTGTAAAGGAGAAAGAGACCCGCTTATATAACAAAATCAGAGAGGAGTTTAAAAAGTGGGTTCTCGTACTTTCAGCCAATACCCAAAAAGGTGAGTCCTGGGACAGGGCTCCCCCTAAGAGCGGTGTCATATTTCCCAAGACCAGAAGCTACTTCTGGCACATAAAAAGTGTGCAAAGAGCTGGGCATGTCCGCACAAGAGATCGTGGGCCCCTTAGTCATCTACAACTGCTTCCCAGCCATTAAGACCCTTCCATGTGGAGCATTGCCCTCACCAACTCAACAGAAGACAATTCCACCACCTCTGACTTCTTGCTCCTCTGTTCTGAGGCTAGACAACTCACTTACTCCGTTCCCCCCTTCCCTTCACCCCTAATCTAAGACCAGAGAGGTCAATGGTTTGACAAGAACCTTCTTGCTTCACCTGGCAGAGTTCCAGCTTCCATTCTGCTCCAGCCCACAGGCCAGTAGGGTGTGTGTGTGTGTGTGTGCGCGCGTGCGCGCGCGTGTGCCTCTGTGCGCGTTGTATCCTCGTTTGTCTTGGCACTTGGTAAAAACAGCACTGCTCACTTCCACGGTAGGATTCCTCCAACGTAGTCTGGATGTATTCTTGGGAGATCTATAAAAGTGCTACAAGAATTTTTGTTTCTATTTTCATTTAACTAATCAGATTTTTTTCCTACCAGTTATAAATACTAAACTTCTCTCTTGAGGTGATAACTCTCAATTGAGACACATTTCCATAGAATGAGATTTTTGTTTCTTGAAAGTCAGCATTTCTCAAACTGGCATTATCAGACCATGAATTTTTTTTTTCAATTATGAAAAAAACTCTGTTCAGAAGCACTGCCATAGGGTACAGTGGGTAAGCAAGTCTTTTTAAAAAATGTTCCTATCTTTAAAATGTCTTTAGAATTATTAGTGTTTACCATGGTGGTTTGTTTTATGTGGCAGTTAAAAATATTATTCATGAAGAAGTCTCAAAATATGAAAAGCAGTATCGCGGCAAAGAACTTCTTGGATTTGTCAACTACAAGACGTTTCAAATCATCGTGCAGCAGTACATTGAACAACTGGTAGACCCCGCACTCGGCATGCTCCAGAATACTGTTGGTGAGGAAATTTCCTGCATGCCTTTCCAGTGACCATCCCACCACCTTCCACAGGTCTCAGTGGAATTACCAAACACAATCTGCAGATCCTCTTTGCCCATTTTGCAGGGAGGATGAGAGTGTACATGAGTTTTAACTAACCATACCTAGCCCTCCACACAGCTAAGTGAGGAATAGTCAGATGCTAACCCTGGAGAAAACACACAATCCATGAAAGAACAGGAAACTGATAGGACCTGCTCGGGGTGGATTTCCTGTCTCCCTGGGATTATGTAGCATCCCCTCCTTATCTCTTGATCTGTAGATCTGGGGAGCTCCGCCCTAGAATGGAGTCAGTGTATCGTGATTTAATTTATCCTCCTTGTGTCTTTAACCCATTTTATTCCTGCTGCATTTTACTGATGTTTTCTTCTTTCTCTGATCAGAAATTATCTGGCAAACTTTCATTGACACAGCCAGAAAACATTTTAGCGAATATTCCAACCTTCATCAGAGAGCCCAGGTAAGCGCCCACAGGTTACTTGCTGATCACTGGTATACTGGCTGATGTATCCGGGTCTAAGCTTCGAAAGAAGTTGGATAATTACTGTCTGGGAATACGAGGCCAGGGTTACAATTGCAGGCTTGCTGGGCTGGAGACTCCAAAAGCATCCACCATTTTGCTTCTGCTCAGGAGTTGGTCTGCATTTCCTGGGAGGAATGGAACAATGCACATGACCTAGTTATCTTTTCTGCATAATCTTCTGCAACATAGCAGGACCTAGGCTTAGTGGTAATAAACTGAACATGTGACCCTATCTAGTGACTGGCTGGTATTTTGAATCTTTTTCTGTCACAAAGGACAGCATTTTCTAGTAGTCCTAGTCCAAAATTTTTATAAGTTTGACTTAAAAATAGTGCTACAGCTATGTGGGTTTCCACTTAGCAACTTAGCAACTCTTTTCCGAACCCCTCTCTCAGTAAAGGGAAAAGAGAGGTGTCCTGCCTCCCACCTGGGCTCTAGATAAAAATCCTCTTCTGCCCAGGCCTAGGCCGATGGGTCAGAATCTAGTTCCACAACTCAGGTGAGCAAGAAAAAGAATTTCTGTCATTTTACCATAACATAATCATTTCTCCTTTCACCTCTTTTGTCAGTTGTTGACAGATAAATCTTACTTCTGACCTCTCCACCTTCCCAGGGGATGTGTCTGAGTCCTGGGGTGCCCCATCATGGGATGGGTGACATACCTGGTCCTTGATTGTCAATTTTCCAGGCTAGTGGCTTCCAAGATGTACGCCATCCTTCCCAGGCCTTGGCAATTGGTCCTCTGGATCCCCTGTGCTCCTGACCACAGGGCTGTTCCCCTGAGCTCTTACCTAGCCCAGCCAGGGCACAGGAGCACTCTGCTGCAAGTGCAGGCTGAAATGGGGCCAAGGAACCTCCACCCCTTTGCACTGTCCTTGGATAGACTTGCTAAGAAGTCTTGGCACAGCTTCCTGTACCTTGCCAGGGCTCCTGGAGCTCTCCAGGGCCCCCAGCTCAGACACTCCCCTCCGCCGTTTGTACTCTGCTCCTCCTGAGCCATGTCAGAGCCAGGGGTCTTGTCACCTCCTGTGTCACTCCTCTTGTGAAGTGACATTTCTGCTTTCAGGCCCCAAACCTACGAGGGGATTTGCCACAAACATCGTTGTTTGCCACATACACTCCAAAAAAGAAGAAAAACCAGCCCCCGTGAAACTCACAGGCCCTGTCTTTCTTCAAACCACTGTCTCTGCCTTCGATGTACAAAAGTCTGTTTGAAACTCAAAAGCCAGGAAGTGACTCCTCTCCACTATGTCATTTCTTCCTTTCCCAGAATGCCTTTGACTGTGTGGGTGACACAGGAATCACAGGATTTCTGGGAAACAAAGATATCAAACTGTTATCCCCCTGTGTTCCTTAGTGCTGGAGTCATTCTTGAATGGTTGGATTTGAGCCAGCTACAGAGACAACAGCGATGATGTAACAATGTCGACTAAACACATTTGAGGAAGCAGAAAGCTGGTGGTGTGGGAAGAAATGGAGGTGAGAGTAGACAGAAAGAACGGGAGGGAGAGAAGGCAGGACAGGCACATGACGGAGCAGAGCTACAAAACAGGAGTGATGAGGACAGTGACGAACGGTGAAGTGGGGGGCCTTCTGGAAATCACCATTAAAGTCTCAGACCTTCTTTCACCGTAAATTATCTTTAATTCTGTGTTCAACACAATAGTACTTCCTAAGTTGTCTAAACACCAGGAAAGAAAAAAGGGAACGTGTTTCTCTTTCTTATCCAAATAGCACGTGATTGAGGAGATAAAAATGAAACAAGCGGAAACAGCAGAAAATCTGATCCGACTTCAGTTCAGGATGGAGCAGCTGGTTTTCTGTCAAGACCAGATTTACAGCGCGGTTCTCAGCAAAGTCCGAGAAGAGATTTTTAACCCGTTGGGAAAGCTTCCACAGAATCTAAATTTGAAATCGTCTGTTTCAAATGATACCTCTTCGATTTCCTCCATCACTGAAATTGGGGTCCACCTGAATGCGTATTTCTTGGTGAGTATGTAGGCACACAGGTCAGTGCACTGGAGTATCCTGATTGACAGATGCTTAACTGAGGGCAGAAGGGAGGGACCCTACTATATACTAAGCCCTTTCTGCTCATATATTAGCTCATTTATACTTTTACATCTAACCATATCCAGGCACTTCTAATGAATTTGCCCCAAATCAGACTTTTTTTTTTTTTTTTGGTGAGGAGATTAGCCCTGAGCTAACATCTGCCAATCCTCCTATTTTTTTGCTGAGGAAGACTGGCCCTGGGCTAACATCCATGCCCATCTTCCTCCACCTTATATGGGACCCGCCACAGCATGGCTTGCCAAGCAGTGCATCAGTGCACGCCCGAGATCCGAACCGGCGAACCCCGGGCCGCTGCAGCAGAGCGCACACACTTAACTGCTTGTGCCACCGGGCCGGCCCCCCAAATCAGATTTTTAACATGGCAGAGAATGTACTCAAAATTAATTCCAACCCCAAAGTTCTTTATATTTTATGCTCTGCATGAATTTCAAAATTACTATTATCAGAATACAGCAAAGAATACAACAAGCACTCACTTTCCTGGATATGATTTAGCTTTCCTCAATGTTCAGAAGACATTCAGCTCTTGAAGTGCCTCAAACTCGCTAGCTCAAAGCAGGAATGAAAATTCCTTTCCCTAGATTTTGTGACCCAATCTGCTTTGTGGTTTCCAGCCCTCGGTCCCTGGACTAAAGGAAGATAGCTTTTAAACTGCAAAGAAGCCCAACTCCTGAAGGCTTTTCTTAGAATAGACAGTAGAGTTACCCAGGGATGGGGTTGAACAGTCAGGCAAACTGGACATGCCTATGAAGAGAGGGAATGAAGCGAACATTGAAACAGGTCCCGATTTGCCCCCAGAGGGAGCCAGGGGTATCACGGGGCCAGGAAGTCTCATTGCGGAGGTAAAGTTGTTGGAGGTGAGGGAACTCTTGGAAAGGCTAGGATGCCCAGAATGTGGTATGGGTTTGCTAGCCTACCAGGTAGGTTTTTAGTGCCAGAGGGAATACCTGGGTAGTAAAAATTGGACATCCCAGATGGAACGTTCCTGTGGTTTGATCCTGACCACCGGAGTCGGGGTGGATGGGACCACATGGATGCAACCATGCACATGCATGCGTCCAAGAGCCCCAAGGCTTCTCTCTGCAACCATAGGCCTTGGGCTGAGATCCCTCCAGCCAACTCTTCTTACCCCCTCTTCCAGGAAACCAGCAAACGTCTCGCCAACCAGATCCCATTCATAATTCAGTATTTTATGCTCCAAGAGAACGGCGATTGGTTGCAGAAAGCCATGATGCAGATACTGAACGAAAAAGAGCACTATAGCTGGCTGCTCCAAGAACAGGCTGAGACCTCCACCAAGAGGAATATCTTGAAGGAGAAAATTTACCGGCTCACTCAGGCGCGGCATGCCCTCTGTAAATTCTCCATTTAAAAGCGGGTAGATTCGTGGAAATGCAGCAGCGCTTTTGGGTTTTTTCTTGTGTGCATTTATTATAACAGGAGGCGGCACAAGAAGTGGCTTCTCCTTTGGGGCCAGACTTTGCTGTTGCTGTGTGGGGCCATCTTCACTGCACTGCACTCAGCACCAGAGTTCACATCTGAAGGCCACATTCAGGACTGAAGTCCACTGCTCAGAGCTGTCACCTCCACTTGGAGGTCTTCCACAACCTCCACGAAGAGGTGGCTCTCCCACTCCTTGCGTCCCCCAGTTACAGCATTCTTTTTTTTCTTAATTTTTTTTTTTTTTTTTAGCTGAGAAAGATTGGCCCTGAGCTAACATCTCTTGCCAATCTTCCTCTTTTTTTGCTTGAGGAAGATTAGCCCTGAGCTAACATCTGTGCCAATCTTCCTCTGCTTTATATGTGGGTCGCTGCCACAGCATGAGTGACGAGTGGTGTGAGTCCGCACCCGGGATCCAAACCCGCAAACCCATGCCGCCAAAGTGGAACACGCCAAACTTAACCACTACACCACCAGGCCAGCCAACAGCATTCTTAAATACTGCCATCCTTCTGTGTTAATTTGTCTACCTCCCCACACCGCCCATTAGACTATGAAACCCTGGAGGGGTAAGGTCAGCACCCCTTCTTTTGTATTTCCAGATCTTTCATGGTACCTGTGCATAGTAGCTGCTTAATAAATGATATCTCATTGAACAAATGAATGATGGAGATTACCTGAGGCTATGGCTTAAATCCAGACTTTGGTTGTTTGGGGTGGTGCCCTTTAGCTGGTCACTTTCACATGAATTCCGTCATGCCATCTGCTTCTCATTGTTTGCTATGATCATATTCCCCAACCCCCCAGGGGAAATGAGCCTCAGTGATAGGAATTTTAATTTGTTTCCCTGGTTGCCGTGAGCTCCCATTGCTATGTTGAGTCTTGAACAGAAATTCAATAAGGAAAAACATTTTTAAAAAAATATAGAGCTTCACACCAGTGGTCACCTCTAGACTAGAGGATTATGGCTAATTTTATTTTCTTTTTCATGCTAAGCTATATGGACCTCACAGGAATTTGAGGAGGGTTAAGTGAAAGCATTTCTACAAACTACCTGTCCCAAAACAGGTGTTCAAAAATGCCAGCAATTCTTCTCTCCATCAAAGATCTCTTTTTTTCTTTACCCTCCAGGTCCATAGAGCAGCCCTCACTTCTGAAGTTCTTCCAGCCAGCTCTTACATTTAGTTCTTTAATAATTTTTGAGTCGATTTTTTATATGGTGGTAGATAACAGTCCAACTTCATTCTTTACATGTGGCTATCCAGTTTTTCCAACACCATTATTGAAAAGACTGTCCCTTCCCCATTGGTCTTGGCACTCTTGTCAAAAATTATTTGACCATATATGTAAGAGTTTATTTCTGGGCTCTCTGTTCTATGCCATTGGTGTATATGTCTGTCTTTATGCCAGTACCACACTGTTTTGATAGCTGTTGCTTTGTGGTGAGTTTTGAAACCAGGAAGTGTGAGTCCTCCAGCTTTGTTCTTCTTTTTCAGGATTGTTTTGGTTATTTGGTGCCCTTGAGATTCCATGTGAATTTTAGGGTGGGTTTTTTTTTTTTATCTCTGTAAAAACTGTCATTGGGATTTTGGTAGGGATTGCATTGAATCTGTAGATCACTTTGGGTAGTATTTGCATTTAAGCAATATTAAGTCTTCCAATCCATGAACATAGGGTGTCTTTCCATTTATTTATGTCGTCTTTAATTTCTTTAAGCAATGTTTTGTAGTTTTCAGTGTAAAAGTCTTTCACTTCCTTGGTTAAGTTAATTCCTAAGTATTTTATTCTTTTAGATGCTGTTGTAAATGGAACTGTTTTCTTAGTTTCCTTTTCAGATTGTTCATTGTTAGTTTACAGAAATGCAACTGATTTTTATGTGTTGTTTTTATATCTTGCTACTTTCTTGAATTCCTTCATTAGTCCTAACATTTTTGTGTGTGTGGAAGCTTTATGGTTTTCTAGATATAAGGTTATGTCGTCTGTGGACAGAGATAATTGTACTTCTTCCTTTCTGATTTGGATGCCTTTTATTTCTTTTTCTTGCCTAATTGCTCAGGCTAGAACTTCTCATACTATGTTGAATAGAAGTGGCAAAAGTGGGCATCCTTGTCTTGTAAAGTTTCCCTGGCTTTAAAGAACCTTTGCAATATTGAAGCTAAAGATTATGAGAAGAACTCCTATAGTTTAGGAGTCTTTTTTTTTTTAATTTGGCTCTTCCTCCTCATTTTATGAGTTGGGCCACATATACAAATAGTCAGTAGCAGAGCTGAACAGAAGATTCGCTTGAAGACAAGATCCACTGCCCTTGTTCCCTTGTTCTTTCTTTATTTAACCTTCAAATTATAAGTGCTGTTGTATAAATAAAGTCCAAGAAAAATGAAGTCTTATACTGAATATTTGTTCCATTAATTGTATATTCAGAGCATCTCCTAAATGTTCAATACATTTCACACATATGTACACACGCACACAGCCTCAACCAAAGCTCGTCATTTACCACCTCAAGACTGACTCCGAAGCCCGGGTGCCAGGTGTCTGGGGAAGATGCTTGGGGCCTGGTGTATGAGTTTCCTGGAGCTACAAAGTACCACATACTGGGTGGATTAAAACAACAGAGATTTATTCTCTCATAGTCCTGGAGGCCAGAAGTCTGAAATCAAGGTGTTGGCAGCACTGGTTCCTTTTGGAGCTCTGGGGGAGAATCTGTCCCAGGCCTCTCTCCCAGCTTCTGGTGGCACCATCTATCCTTGGTGTTCCTTGGCTTGTAGCTGCATCACTCCAGTTTCTGCCCACATCTTCACCTAGTTTTCTTCTCTGTGTCTCCTTAAAGCAAATGTCCCTCTCTTTTCTCTTTTAAAAATACCAGTCATTAGATTTAGAGCTTACCCCAAATCCAGGATGATCTTGTCTCAAGATCTTTAACTTAATGACATCTGCAAAGACGCTACTTCCCAATAAGGTCACATTTACATGCTCTGGGGATTAGGACTTGGACATATCTTTTGGGGAGACACAATTCAATCCAGCCGATCAGAGCATGGAGTTGGGTGGATGGCGCCTGTTTTCGTCAGAATAAGCTAACTGCTGCAGTAAACGCCGTAAGGTCTCTGGGGCTTAACAATCCATGTGTGTGTTCTCACATCATGGCAGGCCAAGGCAGATCGGCAGTGTTCTGAGCCACACAGTCCCTTAGGGCACCAGCCTCCTTCCACCTAGTGGCTCCACCATTGTGGAGGCCTTCGAGTCTCCACTGGACCCTCTGTATGTGGCCAGCAGGTTAGAGAGGAGAGAATATAGATGATTGCGAGGGGAGTTTCTAGGATCCAGGCCTAGGGAGCAGTGTCTGTCACTTTCTCCCACATTCTGTGGGCAGAAGTCAGGCCTACGGCCACACCTAATTGCAAGGCAGGCTGGGAAATGTGGTCCAGCTAAGCAGACAGGAGGAAGAGGAAAAAGGTTTGTACATTGCCACACTCTCCCTACATCCATGGAGAATGCTCCTGAACAAAACACGGGAGCAAAGAAACACACGTGTTCCTTGCTCTTCCTTGTTATCCCGGGCTCTCTCCCTCCCTCCCTCACATGCCCTACACACACACATGCACAGGCACACACACACACACACATGCACATGTACACATATGCACACACCGTTTCCTCCTCCAATGTTACTGTGGATCTGGGGTTTGTTTCCTAACAGGTGTAGAAATAAAGGAAGACCATCCAAATGAGAACAAGCAAAGTTACTTATTCAGAGCTGGCTATCGCAAAGGGGTCAGCCACCATCACTTACATTTTGGCAGAGACTCAAAGGCCAGCAGAGGAGTGGAAAAGCTTTATAGTGGGGAAAAGGGAAGGTTCCAGGTGGGCCCTGGTAGGAGGCTGTGGGCCCAGGGAAGCTGTGGCGGCTCACTAGAAGCGGGGCATCCTATGTGACTGGTTAGGGGAGCACATTTGGCTTTCTCTGGGTGATTCTAAATTGGAAGTTGGGACAAAAAATTAGAGAAGCTGTCAGTTATTAACCAAGTCCCAGCCATTTGGGGCTAATGGTTACCAGGGTTATTGTACAGCTTCCTGGATTGTTGGTAGAGATAGCAGTCTGGCTTCCTACAAGCCTGACTTACAGCAGGCTGGCTTCTGTGCTGGTGACTGTAGATAAGGGGTTGGTTTCCTGGGCACGCTGCTGCAGGCCGTGGGTCAGAGTTCTGTTTTTACATGTGGTCTGTCCATTGTCCATGTGTCTATTCAGTTTCTCACAACTTACCTTACGCTGTGGGACCTCCCTCTCTCCTCTGCCCTGGACGCTGCAGATCTGCTCCTGCAGGTGAACTCTGTTTTGATGGAAGCGTCTGGTGATCCGCCTGTGCATACACTCCATGCGCCCCCTTCCCCGTGTTTAGAGACTCCTCACGGGGTGGAAGTTGCTCTTCTGGGGTGGGTGGGGAGGTGTGTTCTCCTCAATCAATGTGCAGTGATACGACTGAGGAGTATCCATGAAAAGGTATCAGCAGGTGGGATAAACATATTTGGATTCCCTACCTTGTTTCTACCCCTTGAGGCCCTAACATGCCTCTTCTGTCATGCACAGTGACATGGTGTATTGGTTATCTATTGTTCCATAACAAAATGTCTCAAATTTTACCCTTGGAATTTCTTATCTCACAGTTTCTTTGGATCAGGAATTCACATGTGTTTAAGCCGAGTGCCTCTGGCTCAGGGTCTCTCATGAAGCTGTGTCCAGCTGTGGGCCAGGCAGCCGTACTCTCAGCTCAGGGCTCAGCTTGGGGAGGAGGTTGGCTTGTTACCGAGCAACAGGCTCGTTCTGCTTGCCGCAAGACTAACCAAAAAGTCAGGAGGCAAGTTGGTGGAATAGAAAGGGTTTATTTATTTTTGCCAGCAAAGATGTAAGATAGTGGAGCAGCGTCCTTAAAGCCCATCTTATAGAACAAAGACCACAAGCCAGTTATATAGGGGCTGGTCTCCGGGTAGGACAGACATCTGGTCTCCCAGTGGGATAGACATCTGATCCTAGTTCCTGATAATCTTTTGTTTTTCCTCCCTTGTGACTGAAGTCTCTGTTTTCAAGGAACTGGATATGCATCAGAGACTGGAGCAATGCCCTATACCCTGATTTAGTTTAAAGGTAAGAACAAAAGCTTTAATACATATAGTAAGGATTACTGTTTATGTGAGTGGCACCAACAAGCTGAATAACAGCCCCCCAAAATAGCCAGATCTTAATCCCTGGAACCTGTGAAATTAACTTTATATGGAGGACGGGTCTTTGCAGATCTGATTAAGTTAAAGATCCTGAGATGGGGAGATTATGCTGGATTATCCGGGTGGACCCTAAATAGGATCACAGGTGTCCTCATATGAGGGAGGCAGAGGAAGATCTGACTACAGAGGAGAAGTCAGTGTAGAGATGGAGCAGAGAGGGAGACTTGAAGGTGCTACCCCACTGGCTTTGAAGATGGAGGAAGAGGCCACGTGCCAAATGCAAGGAAGGCAGCTCTAGAAGCTGCAAAAGGCAAGGAAAGGGATTCTGCCTAGAGTCTCCAGAGGGAGTGCAGCCCTGGCAACACTGTGACATTAGCCCCATGAAACTGATCTTGGACTTCTGGCCTCCTGAACTATAACAGAATAAATTTCTGTTGTTTTAAGCCACTGAGTTTGTGGTACTTTGTGACAGCAGCCACAGGAAACTCATTCAGCCTCCAAGCTCTCTCACCTGCTGCTGACAGGCCTCAGGCCCTCACTGGCTGTCGGCCAAAGACATCAGTTCTTTGTCACATCACATTTTGGGACTTTGCCACAACATGGCAGACCAAATGAAAGGCCTATAGAATTATCAGGATGGTGTTTTGCAACTAAAATTGATTTTTCTTAAAGCTGCCCAAGTGACTGTGATGACAAACAGGTATGGGAACAACTCTTTAAGGTAAAAGAAGTCTGCTCCTGTCATGGTACCTGGCACACAGCCGACACTTTAGAAATATCTGTGTAATCATAGGACCAGCAACAGAGTTTGCCACCGTAGGGGAGGAAGACGTATCCTCTACCCACTCTGGGTCCTTTCTGGCCAGGCGACAAATTAAATTGACATGAGACAGAATAACAGGAGAAAATCAAACAAAGCTTTATAACATGTATACATGGGAAAGACCCAGGAAAAACTGGGTAACTCGACAAAATGGCAGAAGATCTCATCTTAAATACTATCTTCAGCTAAAGTCAAAGGAGGATGTTGGGGGTGGGGGAGTCAGCTATGGGAGATTCCCAGAAAAGCACAGTAAACAAGAGTAAGGTTATTACACAGATTTGAGGCCTCACCTTCTGCAGTGATAAGCGTTTCTAGAGGTAAGGTCACCCCCCCTTCTTCCTCTTACAGATAGGGAGATATCTTTACAAATGGAGATTTCCCTTATAGACGTAAATGTCTCTTACAACGGATACCTTCTACTTTTACTTGGTTTTAAGAGCTTTGATAAGAATGGGCTTAGCAAGGACCCACCCAGTCTATCCATACCCAAAGTTATCTATGGTGATGGCCTGTCCTGGGGACAGGCTTTCTATCTTAAATTCTTTTAGGAAGTTAGTCAGCAGAAGGTCAAAATTTCTTTCAGAGTCTTTTGTTCTTGAAAATAATCAGGGCAAAGAGAAATATTTTGAGGTGGCCAATTCTGATCCCCCACACCACCCCAAAATATGCCTCTTTAGCATAAGGGTTATTTTGAGCTGATGATTATTAAAAAAAAAAAAATAGCAGACATAAGAAAAGCTCTGAGACTTAGTAGAAGTTACTCATTTGTAGGGGAAATTTACCTATATAAGAGAAATCACCAATTGTGAGGGTGCCTCCTTCTCTGTGCCAAGAAGGCGAGGATGACTCTAAATCTCTAGAAACTCTTATCAATAGAGAAGCAATGACTTAAATCTGCATGACAACTTTATCCTTGTTTACTGGGCTTTTCCTGGTCTCCCATCCTGGTTGGTTTATAACAAACTCACCCCCATTTTCTTTTATAGAATGATTATGAATTATTCGCATCAATAACCTTAAGTCTCCATTTCTTTTTGTTTGTTTTGTTTTGTTTTTTTGGTGAGGAAGATTGGCCCTGAGCTAATGTCTGTTGCCAAGATGCCAATGTCAAGTTGTCTGCATAACAACTTTACCCTTGTTTACTGTGCTTTTCCTGGTCACCTCCCATCTTAACAACAGGATGTTAAAAGCTATTTTTCAGGGGTGGCGAGCCAGCCAGGAGCATGCGCAGAAGAGAAAATTTTGATCTGCCAATCAAAACTCATCCTCCCAGCGCTTCCGCATACCAGACTGCCCTCTCTGATCCCTTAAACCTTACTCCATACCCTGGACTGGGGAGACAGAATTGAGAGCCTTTCTTTCTGTCTCCTTATCAATTGATTGTATAATAAACTGCCTTTTCTTTCCAAGACCAGTGTGCCATGGTATTGGCTTCTGTGCACATCGGGTGGCAAGCCCTTGCTCACTAGCACTTTTTGGAGCAACGAGTGATGGCTGGCAGGTGATTGCAATGGCTACAGAGAGAACAGGATGGCTCCTGAAAGTCTGCAAAGGACCCAGTTTCTATTTCTCCCTAGCTGTGTGATTTAGGGCAGAAGAGTCCACCCTGATGAATAAATAACAAGCAATAGGATATATTGGAGAGTATGAGGAAGCCATACGACTTAAAACTAATTCGGCCTGACCTCGTTTTTCCAAAAGGGCCTGACGTGGCCTGTTGAGGATGCATCGTACATCTGCTTTAAACATTTACAATGTCCCAAAGATAAGAACGATGCCCTTAAAGACAGGGATGTAGCTTCCCTCTCCATTGGCATTTCCTTAAGGATAAGCATCTCTTCCTAGAAACTAAAGATTAGTTTAGTGAACACCTGCTGTGTTCACCTTGTGACCACTGACCTACTGACCACCAACCTGCTGTGCACACCTTATGACCACTGATCTGCTGTGCCAGCAAAGCAATCTTGTGACTATGGGAAAAGGGACATTCCTATCACATGTGATGTTCGCTGTTTGTTCCAAGATGGTATATAACCACTCTGTACATCCCACTCATTTAGAGTCCTTCCTTCCTTCATGAAGGTACTCTCCAGGGCTATATGGTCCTTAGGGTTGGCTTATAATAAACTCACCCCAATTTTGTTTTATAGACTGATTATGAATTATTTGTGTCAACAACCCTAAGTCTCCATTTCTTTTTGTTTGTCTTTTTGCTGAGGAAGATTGGCCCTGAGCTAACATCCATGCCCATCCTCCTCTATTTTGTATGTGGGATGCTGACACAGCATGGCTTGATGTGTGGTGCACAGGTCCGAGCCCAGGATTCGAACCTGTGAACCCCAGGCAGCAGAAACAGAGCACACAAAATTAACTACTACACCACCAGGCCCACCCCTCTCCGTTTCTTATTTGATTGACTTTTGCGATATTGGAGATCATGTGTGTAAAGAAATTGGCCAGTGCCTGCCAGGGTCAATATTCCATGGATGCTCCATAACCAAGAGACCACATTTTTAATACAGAGATATTGTGTTGGGGTCGCTCCACTTCCTATACTATATATGGGCTGCTGAAGCAAGCACACTACTTCCTAAAATACTGAGCCCAGTCATTGGCAGAGGAGGAACAAAGCAGCCTGGGTTGGAATTTGAAGAAGTGGGGAAAAGAACAGGCTGGGCCAGTTCCCATAACGCCCTGGGAGAGGTCCTGGAAGGCAGGTGACACGTGCTACCGCCTTTCCTATCCGGAAAATAAACTTGCACAAAGTGCTGATCACCAGATGAATGCCAGAGGGACAGCTGGCCCTATCCTAGAAAAATGATTTTGCAATGGCCACCGACCTTCCCCAGTGACTGCGGGTTTGGCGACGTGTACATCAGGCCAGGGCCCAGAGCCAACAGTTCAGCTCCACCAGACTTTCAGTATCTGTCCCCTGGAGGCACGGCTCTCAGCTGGACCCTGGCCTTGACCTAGAGGACTAGATAAATAGCAACCTGCAGGCGCCAGGCTCTCACGCTTGAATTGCAAACGAATCACTTGGAGAATCCTCTTAAAAACGCAGATTGAGTCCTGCATTTGGGATGGTCTTGGGATGGCCCCAGACCCCACATTGCTAACCAGCTCCCAGGTGAAGCCAATGCTGTTGGTCCGGGGACCACCCTTTGAGAAGCACGAGTCTATGTCACAAGCACAGCGGAGAAAACGAAACGGGGCAAACGACCTCGGACCCTAGACTCCCGCTCCGGCGGGACAGACGGTGCGCTGCCCTGACCCTTGGCCTGGACGGCGTCAGACGTGGACGCGTTACCCCGCGGGTTCCGGGGCTGCCCCGCAGTCCCGCGTGCCCCCCTCCCCCACCCCAAAGGGCAAAACTGCATCCAGGCTCCGCCCCACGTCCAAGTGGCAGGGCACACCAAGAGCCTCCCCCGGCCTCTGCCAGCTCCTCCAGGCGCCTGCTCCTCCTGGCCCCGCCCCTCACCGGCCCCTCCTCCTCTTAGCACCGCCCCTCTTGGCTCCGCCCCCTCCCCTTGGCACCGCCCCCTCCTCCTCCGGGTGCCCCCTTCTCCTCCCCCAGGCCTGGATTCAAGAACCGAGAGTCGCGCCGCCTGACTTTCGTTTTTTGCGAGCTGAGGCGGAGAAAAGAAACCGAAACCAAACCTGCCTTGACTGGGAAACGCGACATCCGGAGGAGAGGCGGGGAGGAGATAATGAAGGAAACCCAGTGGCTTAGGGTCGCTCTCCAGAGGTCACCGGAGGACCACGTCTGCAGGACCCGAGCCAGTCCTCCGACTCATCATTCATTCACTCATTCATTCATTCATTCTAGAAACATTTATTGAAACACTGTATGCCAGGAACTGTGCTGGATCCCAAGTACAACAGCAAACACCACGGACCTGGTCCCGCCCAGCTGACAGCCTGGTGGCAGAATGGGCGTTCACAGAGGCCAAGACAGTGTGATGCGGCCATGGTCCGTGGGCGGGGCGGGGAGCGTGGGGCTCCCAGGAAGCAGGTCCACTAGGCCTGGAGAAGGACGGAGGGAGGCCGCGTTGTGGGAAGAAGCCCGGCCCGCACTAGTAGGAGGACGAGCGCCCCTGAGCTGGGGGAAGTTCGTGTAGTGTGGAGGGTGTTACATCCAAGCCATGGGGGTGGGGAGAGGTGAGGCTGGGCACAGGCAGGCCCTGCACACCAAGCTGAGCAGTTTGGAATACTCCGCCCCTCCCACCCCTGCCGGTGGGGTGCCCTGCAGCATTGAATTGGGGTGCTGTCCACTTCGCACAGTGTTTAAGCAAGTGCACTTGTTTGGAGGTAGGCATGTGTCTTGACATGAGTACAGCCATGTTGGGCGGCTCCATTGACCTACAGCCACCAGCACAAAAAGAAATATAAAAGCTGCTTTCTGCGGTGGGAACTGGCCCTTCTCCCACGGAGAGAGTTGCAAGTTGTAACATTTCAAGGCTCTTGGAGCGTTGTAGCATGGGATGGACTGGCCATCTGTGCCGGGCTAAGACGACAACCAAAGAGAACAATGCACGTACACAATTACTGGGCTGGGACGTTAGCCAAGGGGCTCAGTGCACGTACGCCACTGATAACCATTGGTGCATGGGAACACTGGATGCTTGCTCTGTAAACTCTGTAACTGCTTATATAAACTGCTGGAGACTGAGACCCGGTGAGAGTTCCACCTGTGGAAGGGACGCCTTGCCCAGGACGTGTGATCCTTGCCCAGCCGTGTCGATTGACAGGACTCTCCAGGCAGTGAGGCGTGGATGTTGTGAGTAATTGATTTACTGTGAAGTAATCGATCTGATGTGTTCTCTTTCCCGTCAACCTGGTGTTTCTCTTTCCGGTTGATTTGTGTCATTTCCCTTCAGTCGATCTGGTGTTTCCCTTTCCGATCCATCTGATGTTTTTCCCTTTTATTATATGACCTATTCGGATCTGCTGCTATCTCAGCCGATGTGGATGTTTTCCCTTTCCAGTTGAGCTGGTGTTTTTTCCCTCTTATTATTTGACCTATTTGGCTTTGTTTGTGGACTATCGCCTTTACTATCCTCTATATAATAAAATATACCTTCAGTCCATTTGTTTGGAGTGGAAAGTTTCTTTTACGTCTCCGATCGAATACCCGAACCTCTCATAACAGCATGGATATCTGGAAGCTTGCCAGGCATGGCTTTCCATCAACACCAGCTCAGCTCTCCTGGCAAGTCTGGGCCAGGCCAGGCAGGTGTGAGACGGCTGGACAACGACCAGGAGACCTGGAGAGCCCTGGGCACTCATGACTGCACAGGCAGCAGGGGTTGGGGTCAGTGGGATTGTCTGGCCACTAATATGCATCCGTGTAGATGCTGTGTTTTTATCGGACACGTTTTGATGGAGGTAGGAACACTAGTAAGTGGACAGGGCTGGGCCGGGCCGGGCCGTGATGGGAGCCCCAGGGGCCGAGGTGGCTGGGCACATCAGTCCAGTTAAATTCAGCCCACGGTTACTGAGCACCTGCTGTCGGTAGGTGGTAGGCACCGGAGGGATACAAACTTGATGAGACCTCAGCCTGCCTTCGTGGAGGTGACAACTTCATCAAGGAGGTGGCCACATCCTCCAGTATCCAGAACATCCACCTGAGATACAGAGCATCTTAGCCAGAGCTAAGGCAATGGGGGGCCGGAAGAGACAGGACCCAGGTTTGGAAGGAGCTCCCAGGGGCAGCTGTACAGACAGAGAACATCCCCGTTAGCACTTGGCAGAGGAGGCAAATGTGTCCGGAAGCCTGGGGGAGGACAGGCCAGCAGAGGTGTTGGCTGCGTTCAGGGATGGTGAGTGGGGATGCTGAGCCTGGAGGACAGTCCTCAAGAGCTAAGAGTTTGAAACTTATTTCGTAGAATATAGAGTAATCAATGTTTCTTGAGGAGAGAAGGAATCGTCAGCAATTCAGATGGGAGGCTATGAGCTTCCTGACAGGAACCGCATCTTGTCAATTTTAGCGTGGGGAGAAGATGCTACAGAGCACAGGCTCAGGGATCAAAACCTATATCTGCCATCTTAGCTATCCCACTTCCTAGTTACGGGACCCAGCAATAAGCTAACTCCTTAGCCTCAGTCTCCTCACGCGTAAAGTGCAAGTGATAATCTTACCCCCTCACAGGGTGGTTGTGAAGGCGAGTTATTCTCTCAAGCTGGCACCTAACACATACTATTACCCAGTGCATATGAGCTATTATTGCGTTATTACTGAATCACACCACAGACAAGCCCCTGGGCTCTTTAGGGAACTGCCATACAATGCGCAAAGTAGAAACAATGAGCTACCAAAAGTCTCAGGCTGGGAGGCGAGAGGGGTAGCCTTGTGAAGTGTCGGGGGCGCCAAATTTAAGGGCACTCACGCCTACAGAGAGTGCCTGGCTCCTCCACTCTGGCCCCGCAGCCACCTCGCTCACCTTGCCCTCATCCTGGCCCTGGCACAGGCTGTGGCCACGCCTTGTTTTCACTTTTGCCCATGGCTCTGTCTGAATTCATTCCTGAACAAGCGTCACTGGGGAGAGCCTCCTGTGGTCTGAAGAGGCAGGATCATTCCACAGAGTTGAGTCTTAGGGCCACGCATGCCTTGCTCACAGCTCCCCTTGCATTTCAGGGGCACTTCTACTCCTTCAGAAAGCTCTAACCCCTCCTGCTCACAGCCCACCAGGAAAAGGCGTCACTCTTCTTCCTAACTGCAAGTACCTGAAGCCCAGAGGAGTGAGTAGCCGACAAAGGTTTCTCTCTAATTCCTGGGAGAGCCTGTGTCCTCCCACCAGGCCACCCTGGATGGGATCACCCAGACCCCAGCAATGGACTCTGCAGAGCCAGGTGACTTCGGGCCAGGCAGGGAGTTGGCTGTGGGGCCTCCTCCTCATCTCTTGGGTGCAGCCATATTGAATTTGGTTCCCCCCAGGCTTTCCCTGACTCTAGAACTTGGAGCTGGGGCAGGTTCCAGGCCTTGGAGTGGGGTGGGGGCTTGTCTTCAGGGACTCTGAGTTGAGCTAAGGAGAATGGAGGTGGGGTACCAGGCCCTTCCAAAGGGAAGTGTTATTCCCCATGCACAGAGTCCCCACAGGGAGGGCTGCTCTTGTGTCTGTGTGACTTCAGGCCCCCACCTTCCACCCATTTCCATCCTGGAGAAATCAGATGAGCCAACCTCCAGGGAGGGCTTGAAATGGACAAGGAGAATTGGGAAGGAGGATGATGTGGGTCAGCTTGGGGAGGGGGAGCGAGCGGGGAGCTGCTATTAACATAGAATGCTTGAGAATCCCTGCTGGTGCCCCAATGACCCCAGTGAACCTCCAGCAGGAATTTAAGACACCCAATTATCAATGCATCTGTTCAGAAGGCCAGGGGTTAAGGGACCCGCTAGGGTCAACGCCAGGTTCAGCTTTGGATGACTCGAAGCTGTTAGAGCAACGATTCTCAAACTGCCCCCAGAATCGTCAGAAGGGCCTGATAAAATTCAGGTTGCTGGGCCCTGAGTCCGAGTTTCTGGTTCAGCAGGTGTGCTGGGGTGGGGTGGGGGGTGGGGGGCGAGAATCTGCATTTCCCTCAAGCTCCCAGGGATGCGGATGCTGCTGGTGGGGATCGCACACGTGGAGCGCCTCGGGGAGGCTGCAGCTGGGCGCGGGGTGCAGGGGCGAGCAGCGGTTCGGTTTCGTTTCTGCGGCCGGTTGTCCCACCGGCCCTTCCGCTCTCCCGCCCTCGCGTCCCCTGAGTTTCGCTTCCCCGCGGCCGGGGGCGGGCGGCGCCGCGCGGTATAAAGCAGAGGCGCGGCGGGCGCCCGGCCCTCATCGCTGCGCGGGGACAGGTGAGTGTCGCGCTCCTGGGTCTGCGCACTCTCCAGCCGGCCAGCGGGGCTCCGAGAGGGGCGTTTGGGCGGCTGGCTGCGGAGACCAGCGCTCCGGGGTGTGGGCATTGCAGGGGCTAGTATTAGGTAATAATAATAATAGTAACAATAACAATAATAATAATAATGGCGATGTCGGCTGGGCTCAGAGCACGCTTGATTCTACTTGCAAGGTTCCTGAGTGACTCATCAAAAACAGCCCCCCAAACCTACGGCTTTTCTGCTTGAGGAAGTGGCACGGTGGAGGGGATGGGGGCCCTGGGGGTCTCTGAGGGAGCCGGTTAAGGGGGGGCGCACGAAGTTTCACATCCACTGCTGCGTGGCCTCCGAGCCCACCCCAGACGCCGACTATCGCTTGATATCATTTTATATTTTCCGCTGGGGAGGCAAACCAGACAAGTCAACAGTCGGGGGAGGGGGGGTCCTTGGAAGTGCAGAGACAAGGGGTCTTCACCGAACCTGCTAAATACTGGCAGGTCCAAGTGAACGGTCCCGCCCGGCGAGGAGGTTCTGGGTACCACAGTCGCGCAGACGGGAGGAGGGGCTGGTGGGAGAGACGAGGCATGCGCGTTGCACCCCTCTTTCTTCCGGCCGGAAGGGGAAATACTCAGCGACTTACCCCTAGCTTGTGCGCTTGGGTGCCACTGAGTGGGCCTGACACACATAGTTTGGGGGGATGGAGAGAGATAGGACAGTCCTGGGGACTGACAGAAGGAACCCAGGCACTGCTGAGACTTGTGCTCCCCACCGCGGGTGGCCTCTGAGTTGTGCACGTGGGATTCTCGGAATTATTTGGTCAAATTTTAAATCAAGTTGGTGGAAGCAGGGTCAAGTGATGCTAACCTCCAGTTATCAGTCCCAAGCAACTCCTAAAATGTCTAACCGTGTCCTCTTTCTATTTTGGAACAGACCTGCTGGCAGGGAGTCCCCCAGCCTTTCCATGTGGACGTGCACCCCATTTTCTTCCTGACTTCCCTTCTCGCCGCCTCCTGACACTCAGTGTGTTTTGGTAGAGAGCATTAGGTCTAAAGTACAAGATGTTTTCCCTTTTAATCGTGAAAAACTTAAATGTCACTGGGCTTTTGGAAGGCAAAACACTTTCAGGAGAAAAAGCAAATCTAAATCCTTCAAGGATTATTCTTAAAACTAGATTGAATTATGTTGGACAAATCACAGACTCTATGAATCAGGCATTCTCTAGGATGTGCTTGTAGGTGATCCCAGGGTTAGGGATTGTGCTTGTAGGGGTTGGGGGGCGCTGAATCCCCCCTCCCATCCCTGCTCTTCTATGCCATCTGGGCTGAGGAAGCTTTCCCACAAGGATGGAAACCCATTGGGCAGCAGTTTGATGTCAGCCACACCCCTCACTGCAAGGATTCTCCAGTGACACTGCTAATAGACGGCATCCAGTTCTGGAAGCCACAGGCAAACTACTACTCCCTAAAATCTGGAGTGGAGGAGGCAGCCAGCCAGCCACCTCTATGGACAATGAGAACTTGAGGGGACACAGACCTGTCCTGGGCAGGAATGGAAAGAGCCCCTGCACCTGGGCAGTTTCTCCCCTCCCTCCCCCAACCTTAGGAGTGAGAGAAGAGCCTGGTAGAGTAACCCCACCCATGACCGATGGGGGTGTGCAATAGTCAGGAAGATGAGAGCTGGAAAGGAGAGAGATTCAAGGTGGTGTGCCCACCTCGAATTTCCCTGCAGTCTTGTCTGCAAACGCAGGTACGGGTGAGACATTTTGTGAGCAGTTTGAGGCTGAGAGCTCAGGGTCACCGCTGCTTGACTGTACCACGGCCAACACTGGGCCAACATATTCTATCAGCATGACAACTGCAGCTGGATGCTGAGTACAATGAACAAGTAAGAAACTGGTTTTAGTGGCTGAGATTGCCCTGTTCCTGAAATCCAAACTGATTTTCAAAGATGATCCAAGAAAGGTACAAACATTTAAGATGTACAGAAAACCAACAAGTTTTGCTTTTAGGGGATGTCATTTTACAAAACAAACAGAGGAAGGGAATACATTCACAAAGTCTTGTTTTGACTCATCTTGAACCCCTGGTCATGGGGGTGCAAGCCTTGGAGACCAGTGATGCTACCTGGCTGGGTGCAGTAAGGCCAACTGCTGGGTGCAGTAAGGCCAACTGACACAGCTGTGGTCTTCAACTTGGGGCCCCCGCCTGGGACCCCCTGGACACATGAGTCTTTCCAAAGGCATGAGGGGGGTTAGGACATAAATTTCCAGATTGCCAAATTCTGTAAATACTCTTTTAAATTGATCACCTTTCAAAATCACCTTTCTCCCATTTTATGAAGAAAGGAATGCATCCCTCTCTCCCTTTTGTTTTTGTTTGTTTGTTTTTCAAGCGTGCTGTTATCTGAGTTTTGTAGCTGTAAAGTCATCTGTTACTGTGCCTCCTGACTGTTCCTATCAGGGTAGATGGCTTGTGTTTTTGATTCTAGCTCATCTTGGCAACGGTTGTCTTCCAAGGGAGCTCCATATGTGAGCTCCGGAGTCTGGAAGTGTCCCTCTGGGGTGACTCAACTTTTGCCTTTCCTCAACCCTTTAGAATTCACAGATTCCAAACCATGTTGTTTTTTTTTTAAGCCCATTTCTTTTTTTATTGATGTCTTAATAGTTTATAACCTCGTGAAATTTTAGTTGTACATCATTGTTTGTCAGTCACCATATAAATGCCTCACTTCTCCCGTTGTGCCCACCCGCCAACCACCTTGCCCCTGGTAACCACCAAACAGTTCTCTCTGTCTGTGTGTTAGTTTATCTTCCACATATGAGTGAAATCATGTGGTGTTTGTCTTTCTCTGTCTGGCTTATTTCGCTTAACATAATACCCTCCAGGTCCATCCATGTTGTTGCAAATGGGACGATTTTGTCTTTTTTTAGGGCTGAGTAGTATTCCATTGTGTATATATACCACATCTTCTTTATCCGTTCATCAGATGAGGGACACTTGGGTTACTTCCACTTCTTGGCTATAGTACACAATGCTGCAATGAACATAGGGGTGCATAAGCCTCTTTGGATTGTTGATTTCAAGTTCATTGGATAGATACCCAGTAGTGGGATAGCTGGATCATAAGGTATTTCCATTTAATTTTTTGAGGAATCTCCATACTGATTTCCATAGAGGCTACACCAGTTTGCATTCCCACTAGCAGTGAATTAGGGTTCCCGTTTCTCCACAACCTCTCCAACGTTTGTTGTTTTTTGACTTCAGGATTATAGCCATTCTAACGGGTGTAAGGTGATATCCTAGTGTAGTTTTGATTTGCAGTTCCCTGATGATTAGTGATGTTGAACATCTTTTCCTATGCCTGTTGACCATCTGTATATCTTTCTTGGGAAATTATCTGTCCATATCCTCTGCCCATTTTTTGATCGAGTTGTTTGTTTTTTTGTTGTTCAGTTGTGTGAGTTCTTTATATATTATAGAGATTAATCCCTTGTTGGATATGTGATTTGCAAATATTTTCTCCCAGCTGGTGCGCTGTCTATTCATTTTGATCCTGGTTTCATTTGCCCTGTAGAAGCTCTTTAATCTGATGAAGTCCCACTTGTTTTTTTTTCTTTTGTTTCCCTTGTTTGAGTAGACATTGCATCTGAAAACATCCTTTTATGACTGATGTCAAATAGTGTACTGCCTATATTTTCTTCCTGGAGTTTTATAGTTTCAGGTATCACCTTCAGGTCTTTGATCCATTTTGAGTTAATTTTTGTGTATGGCAAAAGAAGATGCTCTACTTTCATTCTTTTGCATGTGGCTGTCCAGTTTTCCCAGCGCCATTTATTGAAGAGATTTCCTTTCTCCATTGTATGTTCTTAGCTCCTTTGTGGAAGATGAGCTGTCCGTATATGTGTGGTTTTATTTCTGGGCTTTCAATTCTGTTCCATTGATCTGTGTGTCTGTTTTTGTACCAGTACCATGCTGTTTTGATTATTATCACTTTGTAGTATATTTTGAAGTCAGGGATTGTGATGCCTCCAGCTTTGTTCCTTTTTTCAGGATTGCTTTAGCTATTCAGGGTCTTTTGTTGCACCATATGAATTTTAGTGTTCTTTGTTCTATTTCCATGAAGAATGTCATTGGGATTCTGATTGGGATTGCATTGAATCTGTAGATTGCTTTAGGTAATATGGACATTTTAACTATGTTTATTCTTCCAATCCACGTGCATGGGATATTTTTCCATTTCTTTATGTCATCATCGATTTTTTTCAATAATGTCTTATAGTTTTCATTGTATAGGTCTTTCACCTCCTTGGTTAAATTTATTCCTAGATATTTTATTCTTTTTGTTGTGATTGTAAATGGGATTATCTTTCTGAGTTCTCTTTCTGTCAGTTCATTATTAGCATATAGAAATGCAACTGATTTTTGTAAGTTGATTTTGTACCCTGCAACTTTGCTGTAGTTGTTGATTATTTCTAATAGTTTTCCAGTGGATTCTTTAGGGTTTTCTATATATAAAATCATGTCATCTGCAATATATCATTTCAGTCTCTCCTAGCCTGTAATGTTTCTGTCAAGAAATCTGCTGATAGCCTGATGGGAATTCCCTTGTACGCTATTTATTTATTTATTTATTTGCCTAGCTGCCCTTAATATTGTTTCTTTGTCATTGATTTTTGCCACCTTTGCTACTATATGCCTTGGAGCAGGTCTTTCCATGTTGATATATTTAGGCAATCTATTGGCTTCATTCACTGGCATTTCCAGCTCCTTCCCCAGATTTTGGAAGTTCTCAGCTATTATTTCCTTGAACAAGCTCTCCGTTCCTTTTCCCCTCTCTGTTCCCTCAGGAATACCTATAATCCTTATGTTGCATTTCCTAATTGAGGTATTTCTCAGAGTCAGGTATTTCTCACAGAATTTCTTCATTTCATTTTAGTCTTTGTTCTCTGTCCTCTATCTGGGGCATTGCTGCGTTCCTATCCTCAATAATGCTAATTCATTCCTCCATGTTGTCAGCTCTGTTTTTTAAAGATTCCAGGTTTTCCTTTATCTCCTCCATTGTGTTTTTCATCTCCAACGTTTCTGATTGGTTTTCCTTTATGGTTTTGATCTCCTTTGTGATGAAATTCCTGATTTCGTTGAATTGACTATCTGTATGTTCTTGTAATTTGTTGAGCTTTTTTTTTTTTTAATTTTATTTATTTATTTATTTTTCCCCCCAAAGCCCCAGTAGATAGTTGTATGTCATAGCTGCACATCCTTCTAGTTGCTGTATGTGGGACGTGGCCTCAGCATGGCCGGAGAAGCGGTGCATCAGTGCACGCCTGGGATCGGAACCCGGGCTGCCAGCAGCCGAGGGCGCGCACTTAACTGCTAAGCCACGGGGCCAGCCCTGAGCTTTTTTATGATAGCTATTTTGAATTCTCTGTCAGTTAGGTTATAAATTTCTGTGCCTTCAGGGTTGATTTCTGGGTGCTTGTCATTTTCCTTCTGGCTGGGAGATTTAATATATTTTTGCGTCTTGCCTGCCCATGTTGGCTTGTTTTTCATCATCCTAAAAATATCTGGTTGCAGTTTCCACCTGCCGCCAGTGGGTGGGGGTCAAGAGCTGTGTATTCTGAGCCCACTGCAATCCGAGGCCGCTCTGCCCAACTGGTTGTGCTGAAGTGCCAGGTGTGTGGAGGGGAGGGGCTCTCTCTTTTGCCTGCCTGATCCTAGGGGCTTCTCCTTCTTCCCTCGCTATCTGCTCTCCTGGGCTGCTCAGGTGTCGATGGCACCCCTGCAACAGTTCCGACTTCTCCATGTGGGAATTTCCCTCAGGCTGAGAGAGAACTTGAAGAGTGATGGTTTTCCCACAGAGGGCCGCCCCTCCCCCCTCTCTGGGAGCCGCGTGGGGCCGGAGTCGCCGATCAGATGGGACCGGGAGGATTTCTCCTTATGTCTCCCCACTTCCTCTGGGGCTTGCAGCACCTCCACCTTCAGATGTATGGCTGTGTGTGTCTCTCAGACGTTTTTGTGTTGTGTGAGTGTCCTTTGTTGGCATGGGAATGTCGTTTTTGTTGTATCTTATCGGGAGAATCTACAAGGAAAGCTCACTCCTCCATGATGCTGATGTCACTCCTTGGTTGGTTGTTTTTAGCCAAGTTGCCCATTCAACTGCACCAATATTGACAAAGATCGGATAACTCATGGGGGAGGGTCCTGGGAAAGAAGCACAGAGAGCATCAGGAAAAAAATGTTGATTCAAGCAGTAAATCTACAGCAAGGCTCCGTGCCCCATCCATCTGTCTTAGAGTTAAAATATTCAAGATTTACAAAAAGGATTCCAGGAACTACATTTTTGCTTCAGAGCCCATCCCCTCTGCTTTTGCACCATTTTCAGCAGTGGGAACGTATCTGGATGAATACTCTCATTTATTTAGCCGGGTTTTGGTCTAATTTCTGTGTTTTGCATGATTTCAAGGAGGTGGAGAACAGCTCTGCATTTCTGTGCAACTAGTCAGCGTTCCCTTGTCAAGTAAAAGGAAGATATATTGGAGGTAAGTAGGTGCTTTATATTTTTTATAACACTTATTTCAAGTCATAGGAGAAATATTTTCATTTACTTTGATCCAAGATTATTAGATGTATAAAATTTACTATTTAGAGACTTGTAGTCCCAGACAGATTTTTAAGTTAATTTAAAATACATGCATACGTAGTTTTTGGATACAGACAAGTATGATAAAGTGGTCAATTAAATGCTTTCAAAAATAAAATGAATGACATTAAGATATACTTATGTGGGGGAAATGGAATGAAAATATGAAGTTGAGGATCAAAAGGAGTACAAGACTGGGAGTTCATATGTTTTTTTCAACTATTGGTTTGGGTTTCAAATTCCCATAATATTTAGATTCCCTCAGCTACATTGGAAAGAGTTCTATAACAATTTTATTTTTAAATGTAAATTTAATAAATGCATCAGAATTGCATCCTTTGCAACTGTTTAAATTTATAGTGAAAAAATTTTTGATGTTCACCCTAAAATTGTAACAAGAAATACTTAGTTTAAAAAAAATCTTTAGGGTATGGAAGCATATTCTTGAAGGCCATTGAGCTGAATACAGCGTTTGTCTTCATCTGACGTTTGGTTCGTTGGAGTCCTCCTGCCTTTTCTTTTTCAGTCAATAAAGAGTTAATGAGCTCACACTGTGTCCCGGTGTGTCTAGTCATAGGTTTGGTTCCATGACTGCGTATACCTAGCTTCTGAATCATGTTAATCCTGATCTGCTTGATTTTAAGCTTGACAGATAAAGGAAGAAGATGGTTCATTCTGAAGTGGAAATCAGAGGGCCTGATTCAGCTTCAGCATCCAAGCATCCATTTCTAAATGGAGATGATGATATGGCAAAGACAAATCAGAAAACAGTAAGTTGCTACCTGAAAATCACTATCCGTGTAGACATGAGCTGTGTCCATTTGCAGGCTGCCCTTTTATACAGCAGTGCTTGCTTCCTCATCTCTCCCGTAGCAGGATGCAATCCTCTACTCCTTCTGCTGGGGCCCTTCTCGCAGCCGTATGCAGATGTTTTGCCTTGCTGACGCTGATTGGGGTGCAATTTTGGTCTGAGAAACCAGGCCAGATGTTGATTGGCTCAGGTAGGAATTGGCCCCAGCCCTGGGCCCAAGGAGCACTGTGTTATCACCTGCCCACCTCGTGGTTCAGCCTCAAGCTGCAAACCTCTGAGGTGTCATTATGACATTCCATCACAGGGAAGCCACAGGGTGTCTTTTTTCCCCAGAATCCAGACGTAGTGTGGTGGGAACCAAACTGGGCTTCTGGAATCAGTCCCACCTGACTTTGATCCCAGTGCTGACACTTCCAGCTGTTTGATCTTGGGTGGTTATTCCTCCCTGGTTTGTAAGCCTGGCATTCCATCCCTGAAATGGGAATAATAATAGCGTTTACTCGGTGTGGCTGTTGAGAGGAACAAATGCAGGTAGCTTCTGGGCGCTTAGTGCTCAGTGTGTTGCTGTTACACGTTTTAAAATCATGGATCATCAGTCTCTTTCAAGTGGACTCCATTTTCGTAAGCAGTGTTAAACAATATTAAAAACAATGTTGAAGGACAGAAAAGTAAGAAGGTCCACCCCTCTTTCCAGCACCCTATATAACTGTTTACGTTCCCCCACATTTCTCTCCTATGTCCGTTTCTTGCCTGGATGGAACCAGCAGGGCCTGGGGCAGTAAGAACTCACACTACTCACACCCACCTGCTTGGAAGTAGCTTGGCCTTTTCCAGTCAAGTTGAACAGGGTGTGTCTTGTGATCTGGCAATTGCACTTCTAGATGTAGACCTTTCTTCTCAAAGTGTGGTCCCCAGACCAGCAGCATCAGCATCGCCTGGGATGCTGAAGTGCAAATGATGTTTGAAATGCAAATGATCACCCCCCTACACACACCTCCCCCAGACCTAGTGAATTAGAAACCTACTGAACTAAGAGGCAGGGCCCACCCTCTGTGTTTTAACAGGCCCTCCAGGTGATTCTACTTTGTGTGAAAGTTTGAGAACCACTATGCAAACTCTTGTGCATACCCCCTGGGAGCCATGTTCATAAAGCATTGTTTATAATAGCAAAACCGGGAATCAACACAAGTGCCCATGGGTGGTGGAATGCATACACAGACTGTGGTATGCTCATGCAGCCTGAAAAGGAATGAACTAGAGCTCCAGGCTTCAAGATGGTTGAGTCTGTCAACTCAAAAAGCAAATTTGCCTATTATTTTATCTCAAAATGAGTTTATTCAGGCATAGCCAAAGAAATTGCAACTCAGGATGTGCATGCCATGGCAAACCACAGGCAAATCTGGAAAAGAAAGGAAGGGAGCTGCTTTTATAGAGGAAAAGGGGGAACAGGGAGGGGCTGTTCTAAAGGAAAGTCCATTGGGGGAAAGTGACAGTTTAGGGCAGCAATGGCTTCTCATTGGCTGAGCTGTGGCATTCTTCATTGGCTGGGCTGTTGCCAGATGGGGAGGGAAATCTTCCTTCAGTAGTAAAATAGTTGTACTTCCTGTCCAAGATGCAAACATTCCTCTCTTCCTGTTTGGTGTAGTTGACAATGTGTGATAGGGTGTGAGAGCTCCCCCTACAGGCCTTCCCTACTCCAATTTAGTTGAGGTTCCTTTCATTAATTTCCACAAGTCTAAAAAACAATGTTAAACCAAAGAATCAAGTCACAGAAGAAATATACGGTATGATCCCCTTTATATAAAGTTCCCAAACAGGCAGCAATAAACAATGTATTGTTGAGGGAAAGACGGATTGGTGGTACAACTGTAAAGAAGAACAAGAACATGGTTATCACAAGCCTCAGGATAGAGGGACCCTGGGGGTACAAGGGGTAATAGGAGGAAGGTTACTGGGGAGGGGTATACAGAGTGTCTTAAGTACTGGGACTATGTGTTTTCTTAACCCAGGTGGTTGGTACATGCATACTTGTTAATTATTATTCCTGTTTTATAAAATCCTGTGAATAAGTGATATAAAGAAATGAAAACAAGAAGAACTCATAAGGAGGGTTGAGACTGAGGCTGCCGATGGGTACAAAGGTACAGCCGGGCTTCTGGCACCACCAGCACAGGGCTTTCCCTGTGGAGGTGTGCTCCAAACCTTTCTTTTTTTGATGAAGATTCCCCCTGAGCTAACATCTGTTGCCAATCTTCCTCTTTTTTTTTTTTTTTTTTTTGCATGAGAAAGATTCACCCTGAGCTAACATCTGTGGCCAGTCTGTCTCTATTTTGCATGTGGGTCGCCACCACTGCATGGCTGACGAGTGGTGTAGGTCCAGGCCTGGGAACTGAACCGGGGCCGCCGAAGCAGAGCATGCTGAACTTAACCACTATGCCACTGGGCCAGCACCTCAAACCTTTCTTAAGTGTTGTCATAGAGAAAAATTGCTCCAAGCACTTGTTAAAAAATGGCAAGGAGGATTTTATTCAGGACTATTGCAAAAGGGGAGACAGCTTGAGCTCAACATGGAATACAAGGCCAAGTGGGGATTTATAGCCAGTGGACAGGGCAAGGGAGAGGAGGGAGAATTACTAAGAGGAACATGATTAGGATGGGGGTGTGGGGGAAGGAACTTGATTAGCTATCAAACGTGAGGGGATGCTGGACGAACTGGCTGAGCAGGATTCTTTGCTAAGTCAGGCCGAGGAGAGACCTGGTAGAGAAGAGGGTTCAAAGGAGCCCCACTAAAGTTTGGTCAAGGGCATCCTTGTCAGTGTGCACCCCCTTCTCTGCTGAAATTTGTCCACGTTCCCCGTATATGAAATTTTGTACTGTGCATTCTGTAAGGCAGTGGTTCTCAACTGGAGGCAGTTTTGCCCTTGGAACATGTGGCAATGTCTGGGGACGTTTTGGTTGTCACAACTCAGGTGGAATCATGAATAGTGAATAAGGCCAGGGAATCTGCTAAACCTCCTACAGTGCACAGGACAGCCCCTCACAACAAAGACTTACCGGGCCCCAAATATAAATATCTTCTCACCGTATGTCTGGCTGCACGCCCAGTTGCACAAGCAGTGTGGGATAGGTTGTGAAAAGACCAAAGAGAAGACCTGAAGACAGCATACGAGATGTAAGGTTTTACTGGGTCTTACTTACGGGGAATGTCCACTGGCGGCCGGCTGGACGGAATTGTGCACCTGCACCCATTACCATAAACAGAGAGGGGGTTGCTTATGTAGGCAGGGGAATAAAAGTCTACATGCTTGCCAAGAGGGACTATCCTTGCATGGCCAGGATTGCAAGGATCAGCAGCTCACATAGAAGGGCTTTGTGTTCCCTCAGAATGTGATGTTCTTTGAGGCAAACAGTTACAATACCGATGGTTGGCATCCTGCCCAGCAAGGGGCCGAAGACACATGGTTGCTATGGGGTACATAGGCTATTGCCTAACCCACAGTCACAACAATTTTTTCCTATGTTTTCTTCTAAAAGTTTTATAGTTTTAGGTTTTGCATTGAAGTCTATGATCCATTGTGAGTTAGTTTTTGTATATGGTGTGAAATGTAGATACAAGTTCCTTTTTTTTTTTGCATATAGATATTCAGTTGTCCCAGTACCATTTCTTGAAAAGCTTTTCCTTTATCCACTGCGTTGCCGTTGCACTTTTGTCAAAAATCAGTTGTTCATATATGTATTGGTTTATTTCTGGAATGTGTATTCTGTTCCATTGGTCTCTTTCTCCATTTTTACACCAACATCACATTGTTTTGGTTACTGTGGCTTTATAATAATTATTGAAATCAGATAATGTTAGCCCTTAAACTTTGTTCTTCCTGACCATTTATATTTATAGTCATGTGCTACATGGTGACTTTTTGGTCAACGACAGACTGCATATACAACAATGGTCTCATAAGATTAGTACCATATAGCCTCGGTGTGTAGTAGGCTACACCATCTAGGTTTGTGTAAGTATGCTCTATGATGTTTGCACAAAGATGAAATCACCTAACAATGCATTTCTCAGAACATATCCTTGTCATTGGGTGACACGCAGACTCTACTGTGATTGTTAATATAATTAGGTTTGAGAAGATCATTCTGCTATTTGTTTTCTATTTGTCCTATCTGTTCTTCACTTCTCCTTTCCTCTTTTTCTGCCTTCCTGTGAATTAATCAAGTTTTTTTATGATTCCAATTTATCTCCTTTGTTGACTTATTAAATATAACTATTTTAGGGTTTATTTTATGCATCTTTAACTTATCAAGTCTACCTTCAAGTGATATCATACTACTTCATGTTTAATACAAGAACCCTCTTAATACAAGAACAAGCTTTCATTTCTTCCCTCTCTGGCTTCATGCTGTGTTTGTCATGAATTTTAATTTTGCCTATATCATAAACCCCACAATGCATTGTTATTATTTTTGTTCAAACAGTCAAATATCTTTTAAAGATATGTCAGTAATTTAAAAAGTATAGTAGTTAGCATTTCTGGTGTAGATTCCTTTGTGTAGATTAAGATTTCCATTCAGTCTCGTTTTCCTTCTGCCAGAAGGACTTCTTTAGCATTTTCTGTAGTGCAGGTCTGCTGGTGATGAATTTGTTCACTTTTTTATGTCTGAAAAAGTCTTTACTCTCCTTCATTAATTTAAAAGATATTTTTGCTGGGTATAGAATTCTAGGTTGATATTTTTCAGTACTTTAAAAAGGTTGCTCCACTGTATTCTCACTTACATTGTTTCTGATGAGAAATCTGCTGTAAATCTCATCTTTGTTCCTCTATATGTAACCTGTTCTCTGGCTGCTTTAAACATTTTCTCTTTATCACTGGCTTTGAGCTGTTTGACTATAATATGCCTTGATGTAGTTTACTTTATATTTCTTATGCTTTGGGGTTCATTGAGCTTCTTGGATCTTTGAGTTAATAGTTTTCATCAAGTTTGGGAAAATTTTACCTATTATATCTTCAAATATGGTTTTCTGTTCCTCTCCCACTCTCTTTTGAGAACTCTAATAACCTGTATATTAGGTTGTTGGAAGTTGTCCATCTTTGATGGAACATGATGTGCAGGCCATGACAGAATTCTCCCATCCTGCTTTCTCCAGAGCATCGAAAACAGCCTGTGTAGCCAGTACGAGGAGAAGGTGCGCCCTTGCATTGACCTCATTGACTCCCTGCGGGCCCTGGGCGTGGAACAGGACCTGGCCCTGCCCGCCATCGCTGTCATAGGAGACCAGAGCTCGGGCAAGAGCTCTGTGCTGGAGGCTCTGTCAGGGGTTGCCCTTCCCAGAGGCAGCGGTAAGAACTTGCCCTCTGAATTAGTCAGCTTGGACTGCCATAAAAGTACGTGCATGCACCGCATAATGAAGTTTCAGTCAATGATGGACTGCACATATGACGGTGGTCCCATAAGATTAATGCCATATAGCCTAGGTGCGTAGTAGGCTGTACCATCTAGGTTTGTGTAAGTACCCGTCCATGATGTTCACACAATGACAAAATTGCCTAACAATGCATTTCTCAAAATGTGTCCTCATCGTTAAGCGACACATGACTGTACCACAGACTGGGGGGATTAAAAGACAGAAATTTATTTCTCACAGTTCTGGAGGTGGAATGTCCAAGATCAAGGTGTCAGCAGGGCTGGTTTCTCCTGAGGCCTCCCTCCTTGGCTTACAGACGGCCGCCTTCTCCTTGTGTCCTAGTGTGGCCTTTTCTGTGTGTGTGCACACGTCTGGTGTCTTCTACACTTTTTATAAGGATGCCAGTCACATTGGTTAGGGCCCCACTCTCATGACCCCACTTAACCTTAACTACCTCTTTAAAGAAAGGCTCCATCTCCAAATACAGCCATATGCCATATTGGGGATTAGGGCTTCAAAATATGAATTTGGGGGGGACACAATTCAGTCCATAATACCCTCTCATTGCACATTTTTGTGTGGATTGTATGTAACATGCACTTTGTGGAAGGGCTGAGTAAAGGCACTTGGGTCCCCAACCCAGAACTATGTGCATGTGGGTGTCTTTCCTGAGTCCCTTCCCACAAGGTCACCATCCATCTGGGAGGTGAAGATTGGTGCTCTGGTTAGTGGTGCTGTCTGAACTACAAGGCCAAGGATTCATGAGGGCTCAAGGGAAGAGGGCAGACCTGAGATGGGTCTTGAAATCAGGTTGGATGTGGAAGGTTGGTGGAATTTGGAAAGAGTTTCCAGAAGGGAGTTTGTGGTAAGGTGGCCTGGGGGGAGCAGTACACCTTCCTGTTGAGAGTGGAGTGTGTATACTGGGAAGTAGTGGAGGGCGTTTGCACCTGTTTGGGGTTTCCACTGCGATTTGCCACCTCAACTGATGGCAAAACACTGAGATGAAGCAAGAAGCCTCAAGTGGTTGCTTTCAAGCATTGGAGAGCAAAAAACCACCTGGGATGCACATTCAAAATGCATATTCCTGAGGCTCCCCTAGACATAGTGCATCAGAGTAACAGAGGGTGAGACCAGAAAGTTTCCAGTGTTGGCAATCTCCCCAGATGATTATATAAAAGTTTGAGAACCACTAGTCTGAGGCCACCATATAGGTCTTCTAAGAGCAGAGTATAGAAGTGATGTGGACGTGGCCTCCTAGGTATTGTGACAAGATGTCCTCTGGTGCTGAAACTGAAAAGACTTGTGAATGAAGATGAATGGAAAGGCAAAATCAATTACCACGATATCGACACTGAGATTTCAGAGGCTTCAAAGGTGGAAGAGGAAGTCAGAAAAGGTAAGTCCCCGTGTTCCTACGTCATCACCTATTTGAGTGTCTGGTCAAACCGTGTGAAGTGGGCAGGGTCTGCCTGTCACTGTTTCCACTCTCCCCTCTCTGAGCCTGTCCTGTTCCCTTGGGAACTCTCCCTCCCTCCCTCCCTCCCTCTCTCCCTCACCCCCCCCCTCCTTCCTTCCCTCCCTCCCTCCATCCTTCCCTCCCTCCTTCCATCCTTCCCTCCCTCCTTCCATGCTTCCCTTCCTCTTTCCATCCTCCCCTCCTTCTGTCCTTCCCTCCTTCTATCCTTCCCTCCATCCATCCTTCCCTCCCTCCTTCCATCCTTCCCCCCTTCCATCCCTCCCTCACTCCATCCTTCCCTCTCTCCCTCCCTGCCCACCTCCTCTACATCAGGCCCTCAGCTCCCTTGTATTTTCTCTTCTTTTACCCTCATTAAGACCAGTGCTTTGGACAGAATCTGACCTCAGTCATTTATTTCTTAGTATGTAAGTAAGTATCTGAGAATAATGTGAATTTTAAAACTTAAAGCTTGCCTCCAAATACGGAGTATCTGTCCCTTATTCAAGGGTTTCCCCACTCCACAGATCTGGTGGAAGAAGAGTTGGGGTGTGGGACCAGGGACCCCCATCCCCTGTTAACCTGGTAAAAAGGCCTTCCAAAATGCTGACTGGATCACCACTAAAGCCTATTCAGAAGCGGTGGGCCTTTTCCTCCAAGAGCAGAATGCATGTGTTTGCATAATCCTAATTTAGGCTAATTTATGGCAGGTCTCAATAAATGCAGACCACAGAGATCATTTTATCAATTTGAAGCATCCGAAAGGAGAAATAAGACTTGAAGTAGATAAGGACAAAGCAGTGACACAGTTAGTTGCTGCCAAGTGTGAATGAGAAGAATGAATAACTTCTTCCTTTAATTTCTTCCTAGCATGTCACACAATTAAGTTTCCACCATTTGGGGAAGGCACAAAAGTGGCATGAACTGATACTCAGCAGTAGGAAAGAATGGGCTTGACTTTTATAAAGGTAGAAGCACTAATGAGCATTCACTAACTGTTGTGCAGAAATTCGATAATGTTAGAGTCAAAATGTTATTGTGTGTTTGTTGGGATTAGGTTGGCTGCCTGGGTCAGAAAACTCAAAATCACTGTGTGTATCAGTCAGCCCTTGCTGTGTAACAAACTGATCTCGAAACCTAATGGCTTGGAACTGTTCATTTCTTGAGGTTCAGTGCATCAGCTGGGCACTTCTTTTCCTCTGGGCTGGCTGCACTGGGGCCAATAGTCTAGGATGGCCTGGGTCACATATCCAAACCCCTGGCTGGAATGACCAAGCCTTCTCTCCCTGTGATCTGTTATCCTCCAGGAGGCTAGGCTGGGCTCTTTTTTTTTGGTGGGGGGGGAGGAAGATCAGCTCTGAGCTAACATCCATGCTAATCCTCCTCTTTTTGCTGAGGAAGACCAGCTCTGAGCTAACGTCTATTGCCAATCCTCCTCCTTGTTTTTTTTCCCCCGCAAAGCCCCAGTAGATAGTTGTATGTCCTAGTTGCACATCCTTCTAGTTGCTGTACGTGGGACGCCGCCTCAGCATGGCTGGAGAAGCGGTGCGTTGGTGTGCGCCCGGGATCCGAACCTGGGCCACCAGTAGCGGAGTGCGCGCACTTAACCACTAAGCACGGGGCCGGCCCCTAGGCTGGGCTCTTTGACACGGTGGCGGAAGGGTTCCCAGCAGCAAGAGAGAGAGCAAGCCCCGATGCATAAGCACTTTTCAGTCTCTACTGGAATACATTTCGTGATGTCTTAGCCAAAGAAAGTCACACGATCAAACCCAGTTTCAAGGGGCAGAGTCCCATTCAATAGGAGAAATGGCAAAGTCACTGTAAAGCAGCATGCATGCAAGGATGGAAGGGAACATCAAGGCATTTGTGCAAGCAAGTTCCTAACACAGTGGCTTAAACAATGTATCAGTTTTATTTCTCTCTCATGTAGAAGTCTGGAGGTGGGCAGACCAGAGCTGGTTTGGGGGTTCCAGTATCAGGAACCCAGACTCCTGTCTTTTTTCTCCATTCTCTGTGGTCTCCGCTCCAAGGCCCCCTCGTGATTTAGTCAGCAAGTCCACATTCCAGCCAGCTGGACATTGGCAAAGGGCATATCCCTGCCTTTTGAGCAGATTTTCCTTTTTTTTTTTTATAATATAATTTTATTTATTTATTTATTTTTCCCCCCAAAGCCCCAGTAGATAGTTGTATGTCATAGCTGCACATCCTTCTAGTTGCTGTATGTGGGACGCGGCCTCAGCATGGCCGGAGAAGCAGTGCATTGGTGTGCGCCCGGGATCCGAAGCCCGGGCTGACAGCAGCGGAGCGCGCGCACTTGACCGCTAAGCCACGGGTCCGGCCCTGAGCACATTTTCTGAAAGTTGTGGATAACATTTTCACATCTATCCCATGGGCCAGACTTAATCTCATGACCACATCTCCAGTAAATGGATATTGTGAGAACAATTAGAAGATTATGCCACACATACCATCGTTGTTATTGTTTCCATTCTAGGTTCTTGACTGGTATAGAACAAAAATACATTCTGGGTATAGAAGGAAGTAAGGTGCTATTGGCTAACAATTTGATGAAATAAATTCATATCTTTAAATTTTCATTATTAAGGAGGAAGGAGCAAAATGAAATCCTTAATGAATTACCAACAGCTGATGCTCATCTTGCCTGAAACAAGCATGTTCCCCCCTGTAATTTTCCCGGTCATGTTTTAGGAATCCTCGTGTATTTTTATTTGTTTTAATTTTACTTCCTTGTTAATTTCTTAATACATCAATGGGAAAGATTTAGATGTGACACTAGAAACAACTTCTGGGCTCTGCTGAGCTTTGGACCTGTACAGGCCGGTGTCATCTTTAGAGATGTTTCCACTGGGTCTGCAGACTGTTGTGGCCACCAGCAGGGAGTCATCCTTTGAGGCTCCAGAAAAGTGAATCTGCTCCAAATATGCCTTTATCCATGGGTCACAGTGTGTAGAAGGTGCTGTCAGAGGATTTGCTATAATGAGAGTTCCATCCTAAGCTCTATTCAGTTTTTCCTTTTTTTCTCTCCTCTAGCCCAGAATTTCATCGCTGGGGAAGGAATGGGAATCAGTCACGAACTAATCACTCTGGAGATCAGCTCCCCTTATGTCCCAGATCTGACCCTGATAGACCTTCCTGGGATTGCCAGAGTGGCCATGGGCAATCAGCCAGCTGACATCGGACGTCAGGTGAAACTTCAGGCTCCATCATGACCTTGGCCTTGGGGTCAAGGGGGCTGCATTAGAGCAGCAGTGAGTTCAGGGCTGAGTTTGAAGAGCAGCTATTAGGAGGTATTGAGTGGGGAATTTGGAGAGCACAGTGGTCACTGTCTCCACCAAGTTGGATGGAAGTTTCTCTGGAGAGAGAGAGATAAACAGGCAAAGCTGGAAATGCATTTTCTGTGTGTTTAGTGTTTTATACAGTGACTCATTTTTGAATATAGTTACGTTTGGTGGCATATCTGAACTGCTATGTATCCGGAAGAGGTTTTATGTGGGAAGAGCGAGCATTAGAAGCAAGTATAATGATATTTCTGTATCAGTGAATCTTGCCCTATGGATTGAAGATTTAAGAAAGAGTCAAGTCATTCTTTTGGCATCCTGTTTTTCACGGTGACCATCAGATTTGTGGTCTTAGGAGATAGTTAATGAGCTAAAACCTCATGGTTTTCCCTGACCCCAGAGCTCTGTTTCTGCCACAGAGATTTAGTTTCTCATAACTCTGGCTTGGGAATTGCCACCAGGCTTGTGTCGTGGGCTCATTTCTCCATAGTTACTTCTTCTGGGGAAATACCCCCGGGGACTCTGGGGGCCTGAAGCAAATGCAAAGTCAGGACCTGTCTCAACTCTCATTCCTGTTTGGAGTGTTCACATGGCT
Organism: Ceratotherium simum simum; assembly: GCF_057802395.1. NCBI lineage: Eukaryota > Metazoa > Chordata > Mammalia > Perissodactyla > Rhinocerotidae > Ceratotherium > Ceratotherium simum. The sequence continues at coordinate 5,246,110 of NC_141926.1, read as the reverse complement.
CCTCTCGTTTTCTTGCAGATCAAGGCCCTCATCAAGAAGTACATCAGCAAGCAGGAGACGATCAACTTGGTGGTGGTCCCCTGTAACGTGGACATCGCCACCACGGAGGCGCTGAGCATGGCTCAGGAGGTGGACCCTGAAGGAGACAGGACCATCGGTAAGGAGAGGGAAGAACCTAACAATGGTCGGTGGTCTAGTAGTACGAAAGCGTCCTTTGAATCCAAATGGGTATTTCTTGTCACACACGCAGGGTCGGGGGCCTGCACCCAGCCTTGAGGCCAGATGAAATGGGCCACATTTGACTCTTGTTGGCCACAAGTTGGCTTATAATAATCCTTGTTTATCTGCTTATAAAAGGCATGGTGGGTTCACGGGGCAGGGCAAACTCAGACAGCAATTTTATCATTTAACAATAATTTTGAGGTAGAGGCAATGCAAGCATGCACAACAAATGAATGGATAAACAAAATGTGGTGTATCCATACAGTGGAATATTATTCAGCCTTAAAAAGGAAGGACATTCCAGGGCCCGTGGCTTAGAGGTTAAGTGCGCGTGCTCCGCTGCTGGCGGCCCGGGTTCAGGTCCCAGGTGGACACCGACGCACCGCTTCTCCGGCCATGCTGGGGCTGCGTCCCACATACAGTGGCTGGAGGGATGTGCAACTATGACATACAACTATCTACTGGGGCTTTGGGGGAAAAAATAAATAAATAAATAAATAAATAAATAAAAAAGGAAGGACATTCCAATGCATGCTACAACATAAATGAACCTTGAGGGCATTATGCTCAGTGAAACAAGCCATTGCAAAGGGACAGATACTGTATGATTCCACTTACATGAGATCCCTAGAGGGGTCAAATTCATAGAGACAGGAATTAAAAGGGTGGGTGCCGGGGGCTAGGGGGAGGGGGAATGATGAGTTAGTGTTCAATGGGGACAGAGTCTCAGTTGAGGAAGATGGAAAGTTCTGGAGATGGATGGTGGTGATGGTAGCACAGCAATGTGAATGTGCTTAATGCCACTGAACTGTACACCTATAAATGGTTAAAATGGTAAGTTTTATGTTAAAAAAAAAAAAAAAGAATATGTTTGGCTGTAAGTAGCAGAGAACCTAGGTACAGTGGCTGGAAGAAATGACGATTTCTTTTCACACGTAACAAGAAGTTTACGCAGAGGCAGCCCACCTCTGCAACAGTGCTCAGTGGTGCTGCAGGACCTGGTCCTCTTCCTCCTTCCTCCTCCAGCATCCTGAGTGGTCGGCTTTCATTCTTTGCTTGTCCTGCTTCCTGCCATGCCCAGGATGGGAATCTCTCGGCCAGGGCAGCAGGTGCTAGTGGGCACTGTAAACCTCAGGGTCAGGCCTGGGCTGGCTTCACAGTGTGCAAGCTGGGCAGTCACCCAGGGCCCCGTCCACAGAGGGGCCCACGCTTGGTTTAATGCTGCTGCTGCCTTGCCGTGCTCAATATTTGAATGAGGGGCTCTGCATTTTCATTTTGCAGTGGGCCCCGCAAATGATGTAGCTGGTCCTGGCCGGAACTTTGCTTCTCAAAGTGTGGGCCAGGCCCCACCCGCACCAGAGCTAACTGGAGAATTTTTAGAAATGCAAGTCCCTTGATCCCACCAAACCTGAATCAGAATCTCTGGGGCGGGACCTGAGACTCTGCATTTTAAGACTCACCTCGGGTGGTTCTGCTACACAGGGAAGTTTGAGAGCCACTGCAATAGAGAATGAACTCTTCCATTGGGCAGAAGGAGAAAAAAAAGATTACATGCTGCTGTCTCCTTGGCATGAGGGCTGAGACCAGGGTGAAGTGAGCTCGAGAAGAGCCCCCTTGGCTGCTGATGGGGGGCACACTGTCTTCTGCAGTTCCTTCACTGGAAAGGGGCTGCACCTCACACCTTGGTTCTGCAAGGACTATTGTCTGCCCTTATAAGGGTGGGAGAAAGCCGGTGGCCGGGGGACTCCCCTCCCCTGGGTGAGTGAGCTGTCCTGCACTTCTCACTCCTGTGAAGCTGTAAGCCTTCTCTAATTGAAAGCCTCTGGCTCTCAGGAATCTTGACAAAGCCTGACCTCGTGGACAGAGGCACTGAAGAGCAGGTAGTGGACGTGGTACGAAACCTCGTCTACCACCTGAAGAAGGGCTATATGATGGTCAAGTGCCGGGGCCAGCAGGACATCCAGGACCGGCTGAGCCTGGCTGAGGCTCTGCAGAGAGAGAAGGCCTTCTTTGAGGACCACCCACATTTCAGGTACGCCTGGCTGTGTGTTCCTGAGAATAAACCAAAACTAAGGACCTCCGTCCTTGCTAAGGAAAATGTCCGAAAACAGATATTCAGACTATGCGCGTGAGTGTGTTTGTTCCTTGACAATGACTGTGGAATTTGCCTGGAAGAACAAAAGAGGAATTCACAAAGTATTGCCAAAAATAAATTTAAAGAAATCAGGGGCCGGCCCAGTGGCATGGTGGTTAAGTCCACGTGCTCCACTTGGGCGGCCCAGAGATCGTGGGTTTGGATCCCGGTCGTGGACCTACACACCACTCATCAAGCCACGCTGTGGCATCGTCCCACATACAAAACAGAGGAAGATTGACACGGATGTTAGCTCAGGGCCAAATCTTCCTCACCAAAAAAAATAATAATAAATTAAATAAATAAAAATAATAAATTTTAAAATAATCAAAATAAAAAGGCAGCTTCTAAAATAATTTAAATAGTATGGTGCTGGAACCAGAATAAAAACAAAAATACAACAGTATAGAAAAAAGTAGAAAGCCCAGAAACAGACCGAGATACAGATATTAATATGTGATACATGTGGTATTTCAAATCCATGGGCTGCATCGGTTTGATTATCAATCAGTGGCATTGAGATGATTAATATCTGGACAAAAATTAAATTGTAAACACCCTTACTTATCATGTTATTACCAACATAAATATCAGTTGAAGTTTAAAATTAAGTATAAGAAAGAATCCGTAAGCATCCCAGAAGAAAATATAGATGGAGAGTTTATAGTCCCAGGATAAAGACCTTTTTAAACTTAATGCCAAAGTGAAATTTTTTAAGAAGGAAAAGACTGATAATTTGGTTAGACTTAAAATAATGAGATGGAGAGTAGGTGGGAGAGGAGGAGTGTGGCTTTCAGCCCCTGCTGCTGGGAGCGTGTGCCAGCACAACCCCCTCATGGTGCTTTGGTAACAGGTGAACGAGTCTTGAACAGGCACATCCCCATGGGTCAGGGCTCCACTTTTGAGAATTCCACCCAGGAAAGTAATCAGAGGTATGTGTGGTGATATCTGCTAAAGGAGGTACAGCACAGATTTGTTTGTAATCGTGAAAATTTGGAACAATCTAAATGTTGACTTATTTATATAAACAAACCAGAGGAAGTGATCACAGTGTTTGTAAACATTAGAGTGCTGTGCCAATAAGATGCCAATAAAAATGTGCTTATAAGATGTTAAGAGGAAGGTGACACGTTCACTGAGAACTTGTGTACACACGTGTGTATGTAGGTGGAGATGCGTGTACTCTGTACACATTATTACATTCAGTTCTCCCAGAAGCCTGCAGAGATGTATAATTCAGAACAGATACTTGTACGTGCATGGTCATAGCAGCATTATTCACAATGGAAGCAACCCAAGTGTCCACTGACAGATGAATGGACAAACAAAGTGTGGTCTAGCCATACAGTAGAATATTATTCAGCCCTAAAAAGGAAGGACATTCTGACATATGCTAGAACACGGATGAACCTTGAGGACACTATGCTGAGTGAAGTAAGCCAGTCACAAAAGGACAAATACTGTATGATACCACTTGTATGAGGGTCCCTAGAGGAGTCAAATTCATTGAGACAGAAAGTGGCAGGGTGGGTGCCAGGGGCTGGGGGAGTGGGGTGGGGAGTTAGTATTTAATGGGGACAGAGTTTCAGTTTGGGAAGATGAAAATGTTCTGGAGATGGATGGTGGTGATGGTTGCACAACAATGTGAATGTACCTATTACCACTGAACTGTGCACTTGAAGACAGTTAAAATGGTACATTTTATGTTATGTATATTTTACCACAATTTTTAAAAATTGGTCGGTGTGGAAACTGAAACTTAGGTGTGAGTGTGCTTTTGTAAATGGGCATGAAAACTCATGCTTCTCTGCTGCCTTTTGTCCCAAAAAGTCCTTTAAAGTGTAGAAAACCCTGTAATAACTCGTCTTGCGAACACAAATTAGAAAAAGTGAGAAGAAGCTTGGTTTCTTCCTCCAAGCAGCCCATGGATTAAGTTCTTGTTTTGGGGCAGGTGTCCCCCGGTTCAGTGTTCATACACACCCCATGTCAATATGTGTCGATTTACTTTTATGAAGCCCATGTACCAATATGCATTATGTGTACTTATACATATATTACACACAGAAGGGTGTGTGTATGTGTGTGTTATGAAAACATATCTGTAGATGACTGTGTCTGTTTTTATAAAGATGAATTCTCTAGTCAGATGTCATGGGACACATTTAATATATCAGCTGGAAAGGGTCATTTTATACCATTTTTGAAATATCTCAAATTACTAAAATTCAGTCACAATTCTATGCCATCCAATTCTGAACATTTCTTGGGTACCAACTGCAGGACATTCCATCCAGTTGGAAGTGACTGGATTTGCCTTGACTTTGCCCAGCAGCCGGCAGCTGACTTGTATTTTCTGGCTACATGAAGATGGACATGTACGTTGTCTTCTCTTGCAGTGGTCTTCTGGAGGAAGGAAAGGCCTCGGTCCCCTGCCTGGCGGAGAGACTGACCACTGAACTCATCACGCACATCTGTGTAAGCACAGGCGGAGCTGTCCATTCTCTGAATAGAATCCTATGAACACAAAGCTTAACCGTCTCAGGCTCTTAAACGTCAGCGTGCACGCAGGTGTCCTGGGCCTCTTGTTAAGATGTAGGCTCAGATTCAGTGGGTCGGGAGCGTGGAAATGGATTCTCCATTTCTAGCAAGTTCCAGGGTGCTGTGGATGTTGCTTGTCAGAAGCCCACACATTGAGTAGGATGCTGATAGACTATACCCACTTGGCCTAATTAAAAATTAAAATCTTAAGAGCACTGTGCTAACATGTACAGTGTACATAATGTCTTGGTCATTGTAATGATCATATATTTCATTTCTTAAATTTCTCTGTGGTTCTTTTTCAAATCCGCCCAGACAGTGTCCCTTGCTTTTTCATTTTTTCAATCCTTTTAAAAGATTTCTTTGGTGCCGGCCCGGTGGTGTAGTGGTTAAATGCGCGTGCTCTGCTTCAGCGGCCCGGGGTTCGCAGGTTCGGATCCCGGGCGTGCACTGACGCACCGCTTGTCAAGCCATGCTGTGGCGGTGGCCCACGTAAAGTAGAGGAAGATGGGCATGGATGTTAGCCCCGGGCCAATCTTCCTTGGCAAAAAGAGGAGGATTGGCATCGGATGTTAGCTCAGGGCTGATCTTCCTCACAAAAAAAAAAAAACAAAAACAGATTTCTTTGCACATATTTCTGTTGTAGTTTGCTCTTGACGGTTCAGCGTCAGAACCTTGGGGCGTTGGGTTTGGCTAGCCGTCACCCACACTGGCTTGGGCGAGAGTTTTATCTGTGAGCCTGTCTTTCTTGGAACTTGATCTGTAGTTATTTATGGAAACCTGTGTTCAAAATGGGTTTCTCCAGGGAAAGGCAGCGTTTGCTTCTGCTAGACCCCTAAGAAGGGCCTCCAGCCTGAACCACTTTAGATTCTCAACTTGAGGTTTTGGGGACCCCTCAGGGAGTGTGAATTTGGGTACAAAACTGTTTGAGGGCTTGCTGGTATTTATAGATTCTCAGCAGATTTGATTTTCCCCTCCACTCAGCACCAGAGTTTGGGCATTTTGTGTAGTCCCCAGAAATGGAGTGGAGGGACAGGGATGTTCCTAGCTTATCCTTACAATGAGAGCATAGCTTTTCCGGAGTCCCAGCTTAATGCAAGAGAAGATGCTCGCTCATTAGATTCCCCACCTTGAGCAAGCCCACCAGGAACTCATCCTTTGCCCCGGCACTAAGTCAGGCTCTGAAATGAAAGTTCAAGTTTTCTTTCCTACAAATGCCCCCGAGGCCGAATCTGACGTCACTGCTGCTTTCTTCGCACATCCCTGGGCACCCACTGGCACCTGACTTGGGCTTCTGAGTGTCTGTTATATACCTGCCAGCTCACTGACACATTGAAAGGGTTGTTTTTGACGTGCTAGCCAGCATTTCTAGATGTTTGCAGTGGAAGGGTGAGCCAGCACACGCAGTCAACCATATTATTAGAAACAGAAGTTCCTGATAACTTTTACTAATTGTTCCTTGCGTTGCTCTGACGGAGCCCAGGAACCAGGCAAAGTGGATGACACCTCAGCATGGCTCTGAGGCTGTTTCTGCAGGAACGGGCAGTGGGAAGGCCTGGATGGAAGACAGTGCCTGCTAATATGCCCCCTCTCCCTCTGGAAAATCTTCCGTCTAGAGGAAGCCAGGAAGCCGAATGGACCGTGCAGCTGCCCCAACCTTGCAGAAGGAGGCCTGGGACCTCCTTCTCCTTCCCTGTCCATGTTTATGGATTTTCATTATTATCTCTCTGTTTTCCTCAGAAATCTCTGCCCCTGTTGGAAAATCAAATAAAGGAAAGTTACCAGAAATTATCAGAGGAGCTACAAAAGTGTGGCACCGACATACCAGAAGATGAAACTGAAAAGATGTTCTTCCTGATAGAGGTGAGTACTGCCAGATGCATCGAGTTGGAGAGTCCAACATCATTGTCCAGAAAGGGACTGTTGTGCCTCACTTCTTTCCTCACTCCGCTAAAGCCGATCCAAACTCATTCTGCCCACTTAGCACCAGAGAGGGGCAGGGGTTGAGGGACGGAGGGCAGGGAAGGGGGGCGACATGGAGGGCAGAGTCGGCATGGTGGATGGTCACATGCACTTCATTGACCCTTCATCATGCACACTCACCCAAGAACTAGAAGACAATAAAGGGAGAGTCGGATGGTCTGGTGCCAGAGACTCTCCTTTCCCATCATCCGCAGTGGCCCCTAAGGTGGCAAAGAATGACACCCACCCTCAGCATACACACGACCTCCAGACTACCTTGACACTTGTTTGAAATATCTCCACTTATGCGTTCGTGTGTCTTCTTGACAGAAAATTACTGCGTTTAATCAGGACATCACCTCCTTAGTACAAGGGGAGGAAATTGTAGGACAGGATGACACTCGGCTGTTTAACAAAATCCGAAAGGAGTTCCAGAAATGGAGCACTGTGATTGAAAAAACTTTCCAAAAGGGTGAGTCCGAGGCACCATCGTAAACCTGGTGCGCTGGGTGGAGTCAGAGGCCAGGGAGGGGGCTGATGGCGCTGCTGAGGATGGCCGGAGTAAGGACTTAGTGATGCGAAAGCCACATTTGCTCTGTTCCGTGTCACTGAACTTGGGCCGGCAAGCATCTGTTACTGATTTTAGAGGACACCTGGAGAGAAAATGCAGATTAATCAGCCTAAATCAATCGTGGCTTCTAGAAGAATCAGCCCTCCATCCCTCATGAGCAGGTGGACATGACATGTGTATCACGCCCTTTGTGTTACAAATGGTGCCACCACCGAAATAACCTAGACTCGATCTTGGTTAACTGGCTGAGGTCTTGAAGGCTGATGTGTGTCTTAATGGTTTGATAGTCTCAGTGATGAACAAGAAAATGAAACAAGGTGCCACTCTGGCATTGTCAAATCGTCAAGAGTCTGAAAATGTGATCTGAAATTTATTTTTTAATATTTCAAGTAGCCTAAAGGAAATCCTATGCTGACCAATGATAAAGCTATAGCAGCAGAGAGAAATGTCAAGTCACTTTACTCTTATCCAGGCAACTCGATGGGGTTCTATAATTTATTTCAGCTGACCAGAGGTTCAAATGAGCAGTTCTCCTTGGCTTTGAGTAATGAACGTGGGAAAATAAATCTTGCAATTTTTTACATAACTCAAAGGCCACAACTTTGAGTCCATGTGTTCCTTGGCAGAGGGCATGGAGGGCAGGATGGGATAAATAATAGCTCTCCTTGATGGAGAGACGTTCTTGAAGCTCATTCTGGGCAGTCACTTGCCAAGTCTCCACAGTGCCCATTGCTGCTTACCGGCCCTGCATCCCCGGAGCAGAGGGTTGAACACCTGCCATGTGGTGTGTTCTTACGTCAAGAGAGAACGGCTCTGCCCCTTTCAGAGGAGACCACAGTCCTTGACTTCCAGCAATTCCTATGCATTGCTCAGCCGGCTTTCTATGGCGTTAAGTGCTTGTGGCATGCAACCCGTGAGAAGATAGCTCACTTTTTTAAAATTCTAAATTCCTCCCAACAAATTATCAGTTGAAAATCACTGTACCCACAGGAAGAGAATGAATTCAGACCCCTAACTCACCCCTTATACAAAAATTAACTCAAAATCAATCAAAAACCAAAATGTAAGAACTAAACTAGGAAACTCTTAGAAGAAAGCTAAAGTTCAGATCTTTGTGACCTTGGATTAGGCCATGGTGTTTTAGATAGGACACCTAAAGCACAAGCAACAAAGGAAAAAATAGATAAATTGGACTTCATCAAAATTAAAAACTTCCGCGTGTCGAAGGACACTATCAAGAGAGTGAAAAGACACCCCACAGAATGGGAGAAAATGTTTGCAAATTGCATATCTGATAAGGGTCTAGTATCCAGAATATACAAAGAGCTCTTACAACTCAACAACATAAAGACAAATAATGCAATGTAAAGATGGAGGAGGGATTGGGATAGACATTTCTCCAAACAAAAAGATATGCAAATAGGCTATAAGCACATGAAAAGAAGCCCACCATCGTTAGCCGTCAGAGAAATGTGAATAAAATCCACTGTGAGAGCGCATCTTCCATTGACTAAGATGACTGTCATCAAAAAGACATAGTAAGAAGTGTTGACAAAAACGTGGAGAAATTAGAACCCTCATACACTGCTGGACGAAGTGTGACGTGGTGCAGCTGCCTTGGGAAACAGTCTGGCAGCTCCTCAGAAAGTTAAGCGTACAGTTATCATATGACCCAGCAATTCCATTCATAAGTATATCCCCAAGTGCACGGAAGCATACATTCACATAAAAACTTGTATATGATTGTTCTTAGCAGCACTATTCATAATAACCAAAAAGAGGAAATAACCTGAAGGTCCATCCACTGAGGAACCGATAAATACAATGTGGTCTATCCATCGGTATTACTTTGCTAGAGTACCACAGAGTGGGTGTCTTATTAAACAAGAGAAGTTTATTTTCTTATAATTCTGGAGGCTGGAAGTCCAGCATCTAGGTGTCGGCAGGGTTGGTTTCTCCTGAGGCCTCTCTCCTTGGCTTGTAGATGGCTGTCTTCTCCCTGTGTCCTCACATGGTCTTCTCTCTATGTGTGTCTGTGTCCTGATCTCCCCTTCTCATAAGGACACCAATCAGATTGGAGTAGGGCCCACCCTAATGACCTCATTTCAACTTAATCACCTCTTTAAAGGCCCTTTCTCCAAACACAGTCACATTCTGAGGGATTGGGGGTTAGGACTTCAACATATGAATTTTGAGGGGACACAATTCTGCAAAACACCATGCAATGGAAGATCATTCAGCCATAAAAGGCATGAAGTGCTGATACATGCTACAACATGGAGGAACTTTGAACACATTATGCCAAGTGAAAGAAGGAGACGTAAAAGGCCACACGTTGTATGATTCCATTTGGGCGAAATATCCAGAATAGGCCAATCCATTGAAATAGAAAGTAGATTAGTGGTTCCCAGGGGCTGAAGAGAGAGGGACATGGAGGGTGACAGCTGATGGGTACAGGGTTCCTTGGGGTGATGGAAATGTTTGAGAATGAGACAGAAGTGATGGTTGCACAACTTTGAGAATATACTAAAAATCACTGAATTGTAGACTTTAATAAGGTGAACTTTATAGTATGCGAATTATATCTCAATTAAGAAAATTCCCGTGAGAAAATATCTCCTGACCAGACTACCAACTACATCCCTGATTGGTTCTTGTAAGAATCAGAGCCCTTCTGAATTTCCGCCCCCAGTGGGGGTGTTTCTCCATAGTCTAGTTTGTTAAGAGTAAAAAGAATTCCAACAGTATAAAGCAAAAACGAAGTGTGGTAAACAGTGACGCCGTGTCACATTAATAAGATCTATGTGCCTGGCTACTCCATCAGCCCATTTGATTTATAAACACTTTCTACTCATGTGACAGCATGTGAATATGTGATGTTTGCCTATTCTGGGTATGTTCATGGTCATTTCTACTTTTTAAAGCGCCTTCAGGTCATAACATCCTATGATGCAATTTCTTTGGTAAAAATCAAATTTGATTTACATAATTTCATGCTCGAGTACCTTGTCAAGTGTACCTCTTACTCTGAGTTTCTGCGTCTGCTGTTTTCTGGCATCACACCCTGGCCTGGTACTTGCCATCTTGAGATGACCAAGGAAAACTATCTTGAGATCTGTTTCTTTGTTGCAATCCCTGCATATTTTTCAATTTGCAAATCAAATTTGATTCTTTTTTCTTGCCACCCCATGCTTTCAGAAAACCCAGTATTGTGTTTAGAAAAACTTGCACAGTTGTTTTTATCAAATAATTCGGAGCTCTTCTTTCGTACCATAGGTGATTCAGATATCCGCAAACAAATCAGGACATTTGAAAATCAGCATCGTGGCAGAGAGCTGCCAGGATTTGTGAATTATAGGACGTTTGAGACGATCATAAAACAGCAGATCGAGAAGCTAGAAGAGCCAGCAATTGATATGTTGCACAGGGTAACTGGTGAGTTCTTGGTTTTGATTTTATGCATTTTATTTCTGGAGCAAGGAAAGGGTTGAACTGAAACCAGTGCCAGACTTCAGAGCTCTCCTCCGGGGGTCTTTTCCATCACCAACAACCCAGCCGATTCTCTTATTCTCCGGATGCCAACTGGGTGTTCAACAATGCAGTTCAATTCTGACACTAATACCCAGGGTGAGCATGGACCCCACAGCTTAAGGGCTCAGTCCCACGAGACTGCCCCCACTTCAGATGGCAGTGACAAGTCGCATGTCTCTTGTACTTCTCACTGACCAGCTGTACAGCGGACTTCCCATGACTCCTCATGCTCGATAAGTTGCTAGAACAGCTCACAGAACTCAGGAACACACTTTACTTACCTTCACCAGTTTATTATAAAGGAAGCAAATGAAAGATGCACGGGGCAAGGTCTGCGACGGTCCCAAGTGCAGGAGCTGCTGTCCCTGTGGAGTTGGGGGCACCACCCTCTTGGCACGTGAATGTGTTCACCAATCTGGAAGCTCCCCAAACCCTGTTGTTTAGGGGTTTTTATGGAGGTATAATCAATTATCGCGCAGGCCTGATCACTTATAAACTCTCTCCCCTCCCCCCACCACCGGAGGTTGGGGATGTGGGGAAGGTTGGGCTGAAAGTTCCAGGCTTCTAATCATAACTTGGTCTTTCTGGCAACTAGCCCCCATCCTGAAGCTATCTAGGGCCACCAAGAGTCACCTCATTAGAATAAGAGATGCTCCCATCACCCAGGACATTCTAGGGGATTTAAGAGCCCTGTTTCAGGAACCAGGGACAAAGACCAAATATCTATTTCTTATTATATCATACCTCCACTCTGCTCCACTGTTACGATTACTTCACAGTCTCAAAATACCCTGTTGATTTGAAATCTCTGAGATTTCAAAGTAAGGTCAACAACTAGATAACTATATGCCATGGGAGTGTTTCGAGCATTCTAAAGTGCTGTTTGAATCTGGGGCAGGATAAAGATGACCATGTGTAGATAGGAAACTCCATCAGCGGCCTGTTGAGGAGAAATGCAACATTTCATAGGGCCGACCACTCCCTGCTCCCTGAAACGCTTTGCTCCTTGGTTTCTGAGATGCTATTGAATCTCTTCTCTTCGTCCCCTACTTGGCTGACACCATTCTCATCAGGCTTCAACTGTCTCATTTTATTTTATTTTATTTTATTTTATTTTATTTTATTTTATTATTTTATTTTATTTTATTTTATTTTAATTTAATTTTTTAATTTTTTGTGAGGAAGATCAGCCCTGAGCTAACATCCATGCTAATCCTCCTCTTTTTGCTGAGGAAGACCGGCTCTGAGCTAACATCTATTGCCAGTCCTCCTCCTTTTCTTTTCCCCTCCAAAGCCCCAGTAGATAGTTGTATGTCATAGTTGCACATTCTTCTAGTGCTGTATGTGGGACGCGGCCTCAGCATGGCCGGAGAAGCAGTGTGTCGGTGCGCACCCGGGATCTGAACCCGGGTCCGCCAGTAGCGGAGCGTGCACACTTAACCGCTAAGCCACGGGGCCAGCCCCAACTGTCTCATTTTAGCAACAAGTAATAATCATTCACAGATCCATGAACTAGCAGAGATGGGAGGACAGTGTCATAACAGCTCGTTAAGAGATGCATTTCTAATAAAATTTTAACTTTAGGCTTAATATATACCAAATAGGCTCCTATATATATATATAATATATAGATAAGCTTATATATATATATAATATATACCATCAGGCTTAATTATATACCAAAATCTGTAATTGTGTTGTGTTGATCAACTGTGTACTCTTAATTCACTCCTGAAGAAAATCTGTAGTTCTTAGAGCCTTATAATCATAGAAAAAATTTTTAAACCTATATATATATACCTACCTCTGTTTCAGAAAGATAGGATATGGAGTCAAAAGATTTCCAAACATAAAGGCACTGTATATCGTATTAGGATAAAATTCTGTGAGGAAGTCAAATGGAAATATGGGTTTAAAAAATAAAAAGAAATAATGTAAATTTTCTGATTGAAATAGAAGCTTGTCCATGTATTTCTTTTCAAATGGATAATGTGGACATTTAGAGTTCACTGATGTATTTAAAAGAGTGAATGTTTGACTATAAAATTGTGATACAGTCATAACTTCGCAAAAATTACATTCTTTGCAACTATTTATACTTAGGATGAAAATTTTAAATGTCAAATAAATATGCCAGGGAACATTTAGGTTTTAAAATTCTTGCAGGGAGTTCTGGAGCACAAAAGCACGGCTTCTTCCTTGAGTGAAAAGAAGCGAGGAACGAAGGCAGGGAGGGAGGGGGGAGGGGATTTGTTTCTTGCCATTTTATCCTCTTATTTTTTGCAATCTATGAAGATTATGAATGATTCTACTAATAATGGACTTTCTTTGTCTTTCTTTCATCAGATCTGGTCCGGACTACCTTCACAGACGTTTCAAAAAAAAATTTTGATGAATTTTTCAACCTCCACAGAACCACTAAGGTAAAACCAACCATATGTTATTTATGTCCAAAATGATCTTATAGTATTATTAATGTTGTTGAAAGATGTGCATGATATATTTAGTCATGAGAACATTACTCAAGATTTTAGAAAAAATATCCATACATAAATATATATATAAAGTGTATACACCAAAGTGTTGCAAGTTGTTATAGGATTTTATTTGGGTAACGACAATTTTTATTTTTGCTTGTCTGTATCTTCCAAATTTTCTGCATGTATGTTACTTTTGCAATAAAAACAAGCCTTATCAAAAAAAAAATAATAATAAGCCTGACACTGACAAATAGATTTCTTGGATTAAGACCACTGCAACTTTAGTGTGTATTTGGAGAAGCTAATAATCAGGCTCATTGGTGAATTTTTCTAATGATATTACCAATGATGTCTGGTTAAAGGAATAAGAGAGAGAGAGCAGAGCAAGAGAGAGAATTCAGAAATAAAATATTTAAAATCACGGGAACAAAAGAGAGCCATTGTTAATGTAGAACATTGTCCCATCTGGAGAAAATGGCCCTAAATCCAGAAACTCACTGAGAAACCCAACTACAAAAATGGCATCTTTCAAGAGTGGAGAAAGAGACCAACGAGGACGTGAGATGCCCCCACCTCAAGAAGCCAAGAGACCAGACTCACCCATTCTCAGAAACAGGGGCCCCCGTGCCTTCGTCAGTGTGGGCTGCTGTAACGGATACCACAGCCTGGGCGCTTACACAGCAGACGTTTATTCCTCACAGTTCTGGAGGCTGGGAAGTGCCAGATCAAGGTGCTGGCAGATCTGGTGTCTGATGAGAGCCCACTTGCTGGCTTGTAGGTAGCTGCCTTCTCATTGTATCTTCACACGGCAGAGAAAGAAGAGAGAGAGAGAGAGAGAGAGAGAAAGTTTTCTAGTGTCTCTTCTTATAAGGGCACTAGGATATCCCGTTCACAAGGGCTCCACTCTCATGAGCTAATCACCTCCCAAAGGCCCCCCCTCCAGATGCCATCACATTGGGAGTTAGGCTTTCAACCTATGGATTTTGGGGGGACTTTCAGTCCCTAGCACCCAGCACGGATGGGAAGACTGGCTCTGCCATTCACAAGCCGGAGGTCTTGGGGCATGCTCCTTAACCTGCCCAGGCCTCCACCGACTCACCCACAAAATGTGACTAAGAGCACCTTCCTCGGAAGCTGGCAAGGAACACGGAAGAAAACGCTTAGGATGTACTAGCATTGTGCATCGCACTCGCTGGTGCTCCATGAGGTCTCAGGGAGGGGTGCAGTCCAGGTATTTTCTGCGTAAAGATCTCCCTGGCTTTCTGGCAGCCGGTTTCTCTAAATCCCAGGAACTTGACACATTGAGAATTTTGCCTGGCTTCAATTTGGCCTCATCTTATCCCTGTGAGCTCTCTGGTGGGAAATATACTCCTCCTCGTCAGATGGAAAAGCCCATAAAAGGGAAAAGAAAAGCCGAGCCTCAGGCCTGAGAACAGAGCCTGTCCAGGTCCCGGGGCTCCGGGGATGAGGCTCCCCGGAACCTTCTGACCCTTGGCCACGCTGGCATTTGTCGACTTTACAGAAGAACTATTTTCCTATGACCCAGTGATTCATTTCTTGAGGGAAATTTTGTGATGCTTCTCTTTTGCCGTAGTCCAAACTTGAAGACATTAAAATAGAAAAAGAAAGTGAAGCTGAGAAGTTGATCCGACTTCACTTCCAAATGGAACAGATCGTCTACTGCCAAGACCAAGTTTACCGTGGTACGTTAAAGAAGATCAGAGAGATGGAATCCGAGGAAGAAAAGAAGAAAAAAGGAAACTATGCATACTTGGAAGGCACTGATGAAGATTCCTCCATGGCCGAAATCTTACAGCACCTGAACGCCTACCAGAAGGTAAGTCTGCGAGGGTCTCAGAAAGGTGGTTTTCATTTCTTTTCCTTTTCTGCTGAATGCCTCTCTCTTTAGTCTTATTGTCTCTGTAAGGGACAGCTCCATCAACCAGCTCCATCTTTCAGCCCTTTGTAAGCCTCCGTAGAAACAACTCAACCTCAGATAGATAAGAAGAGGTTATGGCTTGGAGCCACTTACATCTGGTTTTGACTGGCTGTGTGGCCCTTGCCGAGTTACTTAACCTCCCTGAGCCTCAGCTGCCTTCTCTATAAAATGGCATCTCCTCATAGGGTTCTTGTGACTATTCAGTGAGATGAGCGTGGGTAAATCCCTTGCATTGGAATGCAGTGGCAGCGCGCCACATAGAAGCTACTCATAGAGATGCATGCTTGGATTGCTACTGTACATTTCAGATAATGAGAAGGGCAATCTAATTCATCCTGAAGAGGGACGCACAACTCAGTTAGAGCTGTTGGGATATGTAAAAATCTGGACAAGTAAAGCAAACAGGAATCTCTTGGTTTATCAGATACCTCCATCACCTCACTATTTGGACGCGGAAGGCAGTGCTTCTCAAACTCGACCATGCACACAGATCCCCTGGGATCACGTCTTGTTTCTCCGTTTCTCCGTTCATCCATTCATCTGAATGGTGCTGCTCTGAACACGGCAGAGCAAACATCTGGGCTTCTACTTCTTTTTATGCAGAAATTTTCTGCCTCTTCTCCTTTGTTCCAGTTTCAGTATGAATTTTAGAATTAGCTTATCCAGATTCTTATGAGAAAAGAGAGCTGTTAGTATCCTTATTGCAATTACATTCCAATTCTAGGTCCACATAGGAAGAACTGACACCTTTATGACATCAAATCTTCCTGTCCAAGAACATCATGGGTCTTTCCAATTTTAACATTGCCTTTTGGGGCCTTCAGAAATGTTTTAAGGTTCTTTTTTGTGTGTGTGTGAGGAAGATCAGCCCTGTGCTAACATCTGCCAATCCTCCTCTTTTTTTGCTGAGGAAGACTGGCCCTGGGCTAACATCCATGCCCGTCTTCCTCCAGTTTATATGGGACGCCGCCACAGCATGGCCTGCCAAGCGGTGCGTCGGTGCGCACCCGGGATCCGAACCGGCGAACCCCGGGCCGCTGCAGCGGAGCGCGCGCACTTAACCGCTTGTGCCACCGGGCCGGCCCCTAAGGTTCTTTTTATGTAGATTGTTCACGTTTCTGGAGTTTACTCCCACGTATTTTCTCATTTTTGTCCCCGCTATAAATGAGACTTTTCTTCCATTATATCTTGTGTTTGTTGTTAGTAGATATGATTTCTGTAAATTATTTTATACCCCTACTCATATTGATTCTCTTGTTTGTGGTAGTTTTACAGCTGATTCTCATGAGTTTTCCCGATGAACATCATCGCTTTGTAAATAGCAATTGCTCTACGCTCCCCTCCCCTTTCCAACTTTATGCCTCAAATTTCCTTTTCTTGCCTCATCTGGTCCCTTTAGTGCAACATGAAGCAATAGTGGCCCTAAGAGGCAGCCTTGTCTTGCCCCTGACTTTAATGAGAATGCCATTTTTCCCGATCAAGCATGATCTTCACTGGCTAAAATCAAGGTGTCAGAAGGGCTGAGTCCCTCCTTGAGGCTCTAGGGGTGAATCTGTCTCTTTGCCTCATCCAGCTTCTAGAGGCTTCCCACATTCCTTGGCTCGTGGCCCCTCCCTCCATCTCCACAGCCAGAGATGTTGCCTCTCTCCCACCTTCTTCCACAGTCAGTCTTCCTCTGCCTCCCTCCTTTGCATAGGGCGCACCAGATAATCCAGGATAATCTCCCTGTCTTCATGTCAGCTGATTAGCAACGTTAATTCCATCCGCAGCGTCAATTCCCCTTTGCCGTGTAAGGTGACACATTCGCAGATTCTGTGACGAGGACGTGCACGTCTTTGGAGCCATTACTCTCCTAAGCACACTCATCATTAAATGAGTTGGATTTCCCAGACTCAATGATTTGCACAATGTCCCTGTGGGCACTGGGGAAAGGGCCCAGGGGAGCTGGTTTTCACCACTCAAAAATTTCTTCTCAGCAACCAAAGAGATAGTTTCCTGCAAACATGTCTCGTCTGTGTGAGTCTTTGTGTGGCCCACCTCCTCAGCTCCCCAAACCCAACGCGGTTGGGAAGGACTCCCACCACCGGCCTTGCTCACTATGGAGATCTCCCTCTGACACCTGCTGCTCCCTCCCTACGCTTCCTCCATCCCCTCCTCCACATGGCTCAGCCTGACCACCACTGCTTTTGTTACACGTGGGTCCGAGGCTGTACATTACCTGTCTCCTACTTCCACCAAAACCCTTGATGTTTTGGATGATCTCCAGGAGAAGGAGAAATGACTTTTGCCACCATCTTCCTACCAGAAGTCTCAGAAGATGTTTTGGGTGCCTGGTGTTGTCACTCCAGATGTTAGCCATGCCTTTCAGCTTGTGTTCATTGTCCAGCATCGGACTTCAATGCTTGTGGCCCCCAGTGTCCCTCTTGAACGCCTCCTATCTGCCTGCTCCTTCTCTCCTTCCCTCCCTTTCCATTTGGTGACAGGCCATGTCCCTTGCTCACTCTCATCCTGGAACACGTAGCGTATGTGCCATCCCCATTTTACCGACTCTCTCAATTAACGTCCGCTGGGTGCTGATTCCATGCCTGGCATCTTTCTAAAATTTATCTTTTAGTTCTTTTAATCTTTCTAACTATTCCACAAGGCTAGGTGCTAATATTTCATAGAGAAGGGAAACCGAGGCACAGAGAGGTTGAGGAACTTGCTAAGGTTCCAGTATGTATCAGCTTCCTGGGAGATCAACCTATCTTAGGAAAGAAACTTTTCTCTAACAGATGGGGGTGGGGAGGGAGAAGGAAGGGTTGAGACTAACTTTCGACATGCGTAGAACTCAGAGGGCTCCTTTCTGTGGCTTTTGATAGCCCAGCCTCTTTTCTGCTAAATAATTTTCTTGTTGATGGAAAAAAAAGTCATAAAATCTTTTCGGCAGAGTTGTAAATAATTTGAAAACAGTTTTTGTACTCAGTCTGTCCATTTACCTTTTTAGCACACATTTTACCCTCTTCCATCAGAAGCAACCATTTCATCATCAGGAAAAGCTGGTGGGGATGCAGAGTCGAGGTCGGCCCTGACTCCTAGCTGGGGTGCTCTCTGCACCGTGCATAGTTCCTCGTTGCCTCTAGCACAGAGGATGCCGATGGGTTTGAAATGCAGGCAGGGGCCTTGCACCTTCAGGTCCAGATCCCTCCTGGTGCTCGTGTGGTGAGGGCGGAGTCTCCTCTTTGCAATGTCCCCTCAACCCTCTGTGAACTGTTCCTTCTTCCAGGAGGCCAGCAACCGCCTTTCCACCCACATCCCTTTGATCATCCAGTTCTTCGTCCTCCAAACATACGGCCAGCAGCTGCAGAAGTGCATGCTGCAGCTGCTGCAGGAGAAGGACACCTACGACTGGCTCCTGAAGGAGCGCAGTGACACCAGCGATAAGAGGAAGTTCCTGAAGGAGCGGCTTGCGCGGCTGACCCAGGCTCGGCGCCGGTTAGCCAAATTCCCCGGTTAAATCGGGCTCCCTGTCCCCGCCTCGCGTCTCCAGGCACGTCTCCAGGGAGCAGAGGTGCAGCGTCTTTCCCTGGCAGCCATGCCGTGGTTAGTTCCCCGTTGGCAGATACTCGAGTGGTTAGCAGTCAGACTTTGCGGTCCCTGTCTGTGCTTGTCGGTTAGTGGGCAAGGATGCAGTAAGAAGTTGTGATGAGCCATTTGGTTTCAAGCGTTGAGACTAAAGCCCCACCCTCCTGTAGCATATGATTTAGATTGGAGGAGCGATGCCATTTTCCTGGTTAGGAGGAATGATTTTCTACCCTCCGGATTGTTCCTCCTCCCCAAGGTCTCTCCATCTCTTTATCAGAGACAGATGTATGCGAAGCATCATAGAACAGTTATTTTCTGGTTTTTTGGAATGTATTTTCACGTGCCCAATGTTTTAGGAGCATTAATGCCACTTGTGTGAATGCTTGTAAAAGCCATATTACATCTATTTGTAATAAACTTGTTTCTCCTAGACATTTCTCTGACATTTTTCCTTTGGGGAGAAGCCTGGGAATGACAGCAGGTAGGAACCCGGTGAAGCACACGGTTGGGCCCTGACGCTGCCCTCGGTGGCTGGGCCAGGTAGGAACGAATGGGCTGAACGAAAGAACATGGTCTGGTTATTGACAAGAGGCTAAAGGGAAATGGGGAATAAGGTTACAAAAGGGAAACAGAGTGTGATGCTAACGGCATTAATTGTTTATAATGTGCACCAATCAAGTGTCCAACTTGTTTAATCACTGGGCGCCTGGCATGGAGTTGAGAAGATAAAGGCCCAAGTCGAGAGAGGTCCCCCAGCAGGATTTTGCAGGAGATGCTCTGGCTAGGCGATCTGGGAAGCAGAGGAGGTGGAATATTAACCAGGAATTGCCCCAGAGGAGCACGGCAGAGTCCCAACTGTTCTCCCTGGGGGGAGGACACTCGCAGACACCCAGCCACGGCCAGCTCAGGGCAGGAGACTGAACAATGGGCTGTGGCTGGGTGGGGTATGAAAGGACCTGCCACCGTGGCCTTTAAAATGAGAGTTGAAGCATCGCGATGCCAGAGCCCAGAGGAGAGAAGGCCAGGGGACAAGCCGAGAGATGCAGTGGGTACCGGGCCATGCCAAAGGGGAGGACCTGTGAGCGAATGCTCCCCAGGGGGATACATTCTACACAACCAACATGGGCAGCAGGGGCCCTTTCTATGGAGATGTCCAGACACGGAGTGGCTGCCTCAAGAGCTGTGCGCTCCCAGGCAGCGGAGGGCTTCGGGCCAAGGTGGACAACGACTCGTCAGGGCAGAGGTGGACTAGCTACACTGTCCCCTCCCCCCAGCCCCTCCCCCCTAGATCCCTTCTGACACTCAGGAGTCTATGAGCCTCAATGTTTTGGGACAATTTGAGAATTTATTCACGAGAGGGAATGCCAGGAGAGCAATGGGCATTCAGGTTCAAGTCCACACCCACTGTGGGGCCGCACCTTGATGCCTGTCCCAGGTGCCAGTGGCACACCTGCAGGTTGACTCAACTGCCAGGCGCTGCCTCTTGCAGGAGCCAGATTCGCCCATGCTTAAAGAAAATGCACAGGCTCTTGTAAGAGTCACTGTAAGCAAGCCATGCTCACGTTCCTAACCCAGTACTAGACGTGTGTCCCTTTAGATGTAGCCAGCTTTCACTTCCGTGCTGGGGAGCCATCAGAGGCAGGGCCCCTTCCTGAGCTGGTGCCCTCTCATGGCTGGCCTGAGTAACTTCTCCAGTACCAGCGTCCCTGCTGCCTATGGTAAGATTCTGCGGGGACCAGAATCAGTCAGAAGTGTCAGAGTTGCCAAGAGTTCTTTGCTGTTATTACAATTTCACTGGAGATTCCTAGAGAGAATGGAAGGATGGAGGAAGAAAGCCGATAGTATGTGCTCCAGAGAATGAGAATTTACCCTGGAGGTAGATCTGCTGGGGACTTGCAAGGTGCTCGTAATCCCTTACCTTTTGGCCAAAAAGAGCAGGTGTCTAGGGATCTCCCCGGCTTGTCCAGGGAGAATTGCACTGTCCCTCCTCCCAGGTGTCCAGGACTCAGGGACAGATGGCCCTGGAGACCAGTTTTTGTGATTCTTTCACTCGGAGGGCAGCCGGGCTCAGGCAAGGGGTTGAACTGCCCTGCCCTGTGCCCCCACTCCCTGTCCCCATGCCCCACCGTGAGCAGCAGCACAGGGTCAGAACCTTTGTCTCCAGATTCTGCTGCCTGATCTACAGCACTGGCTTGAAGGTCCATCTATCTGTGCAGAATAAGCTAGAATATCAGTGATGTCCGCTCACAGACCCTCCCTCCAGGCAAGTCTGGGGCTCAGCTGACCCCATAGGACGGGGCTCTGTTGGGAACAGAGTGAGGAGAGGAGCTGGATAGAATGAACTGACTTAAATAGAAAGCCTTGGTTTTCTAGAACACAGAGTCTGGCATGCTGCAGGTGCTTAATAAATGCTGTGGGCGACACTGGGCACTTGTTCAAATGACTCTCTGGATGTGTGACTGTCCTCTAAGATGCTGCAGAACACCTGCCTTTATTACCGTCCTTCTCAACCAGCCAGCCAGCAGAGTCCCCCAAAGTCCGCTCTTGTTTCGGAGGAAAGGAATCCCATCCGAGTGGCAGCTCCCCCACCAGGCGGCAATGAAAGCAGCAAGAGACAAGCTTTCGATCTGTCAGACCCCACTTTCATTTTCCCCCAAAGGAGAAACGGTCCTGGTGGTTGGGTGGGTTTTCAGATGGTTATAAGATTAGTCACTTCAAAGGGATGGCTCACACACCAATATTTACGGGGCTAATTCATTTAATGAGGTAGCTTTTATAGGAGTGATTTTTTTTTTTAAGTGTTGCTTTAGAAGTGGCATAAATTCCAGCACTTCCCTTAAAACATTGGGTGCCCTGGGAGAATGCACTCTGGCGTGCAGGGTGTCATCTCACTACCTCACCCTCCCTCGGGGTCTGAAGCAGCAAAGGGCTGTGGCTGGGGGATCGGATTCCAACCAGGGGTGTATGGGCTCTTTACAAAGTCAGGCCCCAGGATGAAGCCTTGGTTGGAAGGAAAAAAGGCTCTGAAACTGGCCGGCATCCGGTAAGCCACAGCACAACAGAGAGAAAGACGTAGGAACAGACCAAGGACCTGAGTTTAAGGCAGGATTGTGCCCCTAACAACTCAGCGAGAGGTGGTTCAAGGCGGGCATGCATTTCAATGCCAGAAACTCTCCTGCTGACCCGGCTGCAAGGAGCAAAAAATGATCAGCACAAATTACTCACTTTTATTAATACTCATGTTTCCACTTTACTGTAATTAGTATTTTGTTTATACATATATATATATATATATATATATATACACACACACACTCAGGTCTTTTTTTATAAAGGTTTAAATACAAAAATAACAGTATTTCCCTAGTCTCAGCATTCTGGCTAGATCTTTTAAGTGAAATCAGTCTCATCCAAAAGTAAAACCATTCACCTAGTGACTCCAATGTGAAAAATATAACTGAAAAGATTGTCAACTGCCTTGCCCACACGGACATTTTCGGTAGATGGTCGATTGTCACTATTTGCAGATCCCTTATTTGTGAATTTACCTACGAGCTAAAATTTACCTGTAACCCCAAAATCAATACTAGCAGCGCTTTGGGGACACGTGCAGAGTGGCAAAAAACTTTTAAGTCTCTCTACACGCACATTCTCAGCTGGGGAGCAAGGCAACACTCTGCTTTCCTGTTTCAGCTCCCATACTGCAAACAGGGGTCCTTTTCATAGTCCATTTAATGCCCTGTTTTCAGCATTTTTGTGATTTTTGCTGGTGATCCCGATGTTTAAAATGGCCCTGCGCGTAGTGGGAAAGTGCTGTCTCGTGTCCTGAGGGCAAAAAGGCTGTGATGTGCCTTCCAGAGAAGATACATGTGCTGGACAAGCTTCCTTCAGGAGCAAGTTACAGGGCTGTTGGCTGTGAGTTCAATGTTAATGCATCAACAGTATACATCAATAAGGTGTCCTTAAACAGAAACACACCCAAAATAAGGTTACATATTAATCGGTTGACAAAGACTGGGGCTCACAGGCACCTGATCCTGTTTGTCCCCTGGGAACAATGACTGAGTATTTATTAATTCAGTGTTCACGACTTTGTAGAACATAATTACCATGAATAACGAGAATCAACTGTATTTAAGGATATTGTCTAACAAAAATGTGTACTTTCCTTACTTTTTTTAAATCACAACTTTTTCCATAATTTTGACACATCTTGACATAATGAAGACAGACACAGTCATTTTCTCCAATCACCTGGCATAGACGTAGACCCTCTTGGATTGGCAGAATGCAAAGAATGAGAATGGATTTCTGCTTTCAGGCAGGGAAAAAACCCAATGTTTCCTGCCACCTGCAGTCACACCACGGGGCACGGGGATACATGCCTGTTGAGGGAGCATTCTGCCACCAGGAACCAGCAGGGACTCCAGAAAGACAGCTTTAGGGGACGAGATACTGGACTCAGTTTTGGACAGGCTGCATCTGAGGACGGGGCAGGAGGTCTGGAAGAGACGTGGGTCTTAGGGTCTGGATCTGGGAGAAGCGGGAGCCACAAGCGACGCCCATTCAGAGCCACCCATGGGTCGCCTCTGACAGGAAGGCTGCAAGAGGTGCTGGACCAGCCAGGCGATGGCCCCTGCCAGCCCCCATGCCCCACCTCGGTCCCCTGACTGGCACCCTCGCCCCTGCCTCAGCCACGCAGCAGCTGCCCCAGCATCACCACTCTGCAGGGAAATGCACACTGGTTCTGCTCTCCATGCAGCTCTCCAAAGACTCCACCAACATTTTGAAAAAAAAAAAAAAATGCATAATTTATTTGTACAATATTTCACAATTGAATTTTACAGTTTATAAAAGATACAAAACAGAAGACGCACGGGGGTCACATAAATAAAAAGAAGCTCTGAAGAAGGAACACAGTCTCGCTGTGACAACGCTTTTTAAGATCCGGCTCTGGGAGTGGGCATCTGGCAGTGCCGTGGAGGGCCCTCAGGGATGCAGCTGCCACGGAGGCAGGTGGAGTGAGAGCATCCTGTGAAGGGACTGGACCACCTCCCATTTCAAGCTGAGGTCCCAGCGGTAGAATCATTCATTTCATTGTTGGAAACCCGTGTGCTTGAGAAGAGGCGGGGCCTCGGGGCAAGCAGATCTCACAGCAGAAGCACTGACGCTTCACACTTGGCAATTCCAGCGTGGTCCTCCCCTCCGGGCGAAACCTGAGGGGCTGGAAGGGGCCACAGGGAGTCCAAAATACACCTCTCTTCTCCGTCGCAAGCACGGGTGCCATTCTCGTTTACAGAACATTCAACTGGGAGCCAGTCGCTTTGTAGAGCTCAAGTCAGCCACTGCTTACACTCGGCAAGCAGAGCAAGAGTTTCAGAGCCAAATGCAGGAACGACTTAGGGGTAGCGCAGCCGAGCTCCCAGGAGCACTGAGGTAGTAACTTGTAGAAACATGACAAGAAACAGTGTATCGTCAAGCCCACATCCCTGATTTCCCCAGGCCATCTCAATTCCCAGGTGACTAGGAGGTCCCCTTGCGAGGACCACGGGGGTGTGCACAATCTCCAAGAAGGCGGGAAGAGGGGCAGGAGGAGAGCGGGGAGTAAGGCTGGGTCTCCCTGGGCGGAGCCCCATCCAACGCACAGTGGCCACCTGACCCAGCCATGCACAGGGGTGAGCACGGCAGCAGTGGCTTCTCCTGCTCCCAGGGCTCCACGTACACTCTCACCCCACAAGAAGAAAAAGAGGTTTGAGATGTCCTTACAAGTGACTATCAAGTCATCACCCATAAAAGGCTGGTCCCTTTATTTCCAGCCACCATCAGGGCTGCTAAGAAGGTAGTAAAAAGGATCAGCGAAAACCCTTGAGGAGAAACAGGCCCTGGGGCTGCCCGGGGGCCCTGCAGGTCCCATCTGGCCTCTCTCTTTCCATCTCAAGCCGTCCAGCAGCTGAGAAGTCACCATCCCTATGAGCATCCAAAAATAGCCCCCAGAACAGGCTCAGAAGGAAGATCCCCCGGGGGCAGACTGCAACCCTCTGCTCTGCATTGGCCCTGGATGCCACACCCAGCCGGGCCGGTCACTCCTTTCAGACAAGGAGTCAGGGAGTGTGGGCCTGGGGAGGAGCCACTGTGGCCTGCACAGAACTGTGGGGAGGGCCAAGGACAGATAGGTTCACTATTTAATAAAAATGAGACGATCTTTGAATCATTGCTAAAAATACATTATGCACAGGGAATTAAAAACCGGCCCCTTCATTTTCTTGTGGAACAAGGACAGCATCAAGGACAAAGGCCATATGGGTTAGCTGTTTGCCTGTTCAAAAAGGAAAAAGAAACGATGTTATTTTCTTAAGACAAACAAAGGCAGACAATTATTTTTTCCCCTAAATTGACACGAGGCCCTTATACCCACAAGAGCAAGCTCAATAGGACAGAGGGATGTGTTGTCCTATAGCGTGAAGGTCAAGGTTAGAGGCTGACAGTGGAAGGGAAGGCGTCAGGTGGACAGAGCAGCGGTGGCAAAGGCCTGGAGGGAGGAAGGAGAACAGGGTGTGTGGGAATCACGTGGTTTAGCACAGCGTTGTCTGGGAAAATCAAGCTTGACCTCAGCCACTGAAATCATCAAGTGTTTAATGAGTGCTTGCTTTCCACCCCACTATCTCTCCTGCACTCCACGCTCTGGCCATGCTGAGCCACTGGCAGCTCCCTAATCACACCGTGCTCGCCTGTTCTCTCACGTCCCAGAGAGACAGCGCACCCCTTGGCCCGGCTCACCTCCCTCCAAGTGTCAGGAGCACCTTCCCCCCCCCGGCACACCCCAGCCCCACCAGCTTTCCTCCACCACGCAGCCCCCAACAGGACAGCTGGGTTGTCCATCTCCGGCACCCGGCCCTTTGCCACTTGAGGACTGGCCTACCCCTGTGGTCACTGGAAAGTATTAGTTCTCATGGTTCCATTTGGGGGAGACACGGGCCAGCCTTGTTGGGCGATGCCCTCTGGTTCTGCCCCGCCCTCTACAGACCGGGTACCTTTGGAGACTTGAGAGGAGACAAAATAGAAGGCACCAGGAGCCCAGCCTTAGAAGCGGCAGAAATCTGTGAAAACTGCCAGTCCTGAGGGCCCTGAGATGCAGAGAGATCTAGTTCTCACCCAAGATGTAGGCAGTGCCCGAGGAAAGGGCTCTGCTGAGCACCGCAGGTCAGGCTGGGAGTCTGAGAGGGCAGGGTTGCAGGGCACTCCTGGGTCTTTCCCGTCTTCACAGCCTTTCCTTTTACCAGAGAAGCCCGGCTACTTCTCCACCCCATGGCACACTCAATGGGCCAGAGAAGGAGAGGGCACAGTCGTGAGTCGACTGGCTGATTTGCCTCCCTCTGCTCTCTGCCCATCGCCAAAAGTTTGACTCCATGAGGTCTGGGTGGGTTATCAGTGCCAGTTGAGCCAGAACTAGGTGTGGTCAGCAGAACACAAGGAAGCCCATATATAGTTAGCTCTGAACCCTGCGAAGCGGAGCCCCAGATTTTTTCATCCAAGCACCACTGGGCAACGTCTGGGCTCTGACGCCACAAGTCAGAGAAGTCAATCAGAAGTCAGAGAAGTCAATCAGAGAGAGGACGGGAGAGTTACCCTCATCTGTTGGTAAATCCAGTCTGTGAATACTGTCACGTTTCCGTACACTCCTGGTCTGTTAACCTTGGCACATCCAGATCCCCAGCTTGTGTCCCCAATCAGCCACCAGATGCTGCTCTTCAACGCTACCAGAGGACCTCCACTGTCACCCTGGGGGACACAGCAAGTTACAGAGTTCAAACAACTCGCGCACTCTATTGACCGTGCAGAGAGGGTAGGGGTCGGGGCGGGGGTCTCGGTGGAGGTTAGGAGCCGGTGTGTGGGTTCCATATCTCCTCCAATGAGATAACAGAAATACAATCCCAAAAAGAGACTACACCAGCAACAAATTTTAGTCCACATCAGCTAAGAGTTACCAAATAAATTGTTGTTCTTATTTTAAAATAGTCAAAATCCTCATTTCTGTTCCACCAACACTTGGACAAAATAAAAGCCTTTGTGAGGAAGCAGTGGCATGCGGGTGGTGTTGGTCAGTACAAAATGCTCTCACGCCGTCAGGGGCCATCACTTCCTACAGCTGCACCAGGGCTGGCGCGGCGTCCCAGGGACATGGAACCCTTGTTGGGGGAGAGGGGGTTCTCCTCATTGACTCAGGGGAGCTAGTCGAGGCCCAAGGGTTGAATAAGAACTTGCAATTACCTGGCAGGAATCGATGCCTCCCTGCAGATAGCCTGCACAGATCATGGTGGACGTGATCAGGCCATTGTAGACATACATGTTGTTACATTCCGAGGGCTCAATCAGGGGCACCATGGCGGCGTTCAGCATGTCCGAGGTTTTCCCTAAGACAGAGGATACCATCGAGCTGTCAGTGCTGCCGGCAGCTCTCACTGGAAGAGGGGGACTCCCTCCGGAGACGTGCCACTGGACAGGTGGCCATGTCCCCTCCCTTTCCTCTCTTCTTCTCCCAAGCCCTCTCCTGGGGAACCTGGATTATCTTACAACTGGCGGGGCCTGTGTTTAATGCAGCTCTAGAGTTCAGTTGCAAGGAAAAGACTTCCTGTCTCTGGAGCTGTGGAACTCCATCTGCGTTCCAGAATCATCCTCTCTCATCACCCAGCCACTTGGTGCTATTGGATCAATTTTCCTCGTTTATCGCTCTCTCTTCACTGGACCATTCCCGGAGCACCCAAGGGGCTCCTGCCTCATAAACCGACCTTTCTTCACCCCGCACGATCCTCCATACACTGCCTCACTTCTCGGCTCCCCTACACCTTAAAACTCCTCTAAACAATTATCAGCACTTGTTCTCTCTACTTCTTCCCTCCCATCTTGCATCCTCCACTTGGATGTCTTCTAGGCACCACGGGATTAATGTGCTAAAACAGAACCCGTCATCGCGCACTTCTCCATTCTAATCCTCACCACCCCATATTCCCTGGCTCAGGAAATGGCACCACCACCCACCCTGGGGCTCAGATCACAAAGCTGGAAGCCCTCCTCCCTTGATTTCTCACTTTCCTGCCCGCCAACATTCAATCCATCAACAGATCTGGTGGCTCCATCCCAAATCTGCCCGGTCTCTCCACCTCCACGCCCACCATCC
Source organism: Ceratotherium simum simum (assembly GCF_057802395.1). Classification (NCBI taxonomy): domain Eukaryota; kingdom Metazoa; phylum Chordata; class Mammalia; order Perissodactyla; family Rhinocerotidae; genus Ceratotherium; species Ceratotherium simum. The sequence goes on along the minus strand of NC_141926.1, from coordinate 5,217,994 downwards.
TGAGCCGCCATCTTGTCACAAAGGACCACAGCAACGATCCCCTTGCTGTTGTGTTCTGAATACTCTCGCCCCCACCCTTTCCGTGACTGCCCACACAGCCATCAGATCATGTCACTCTCTTGCTTAAAACCTCCTGACTGCTCCCTCTCTCACAGGGAATAGAAGCCAGTGCCCTCACCATAGCCTATGAGGCCCAAAACAATCTGGCCCCAGCCTACCCCCTCACCCCCGGCTCACCATCCTCCAGTCACACTGGCCCTTCTGTTTCTTAAACATGCTTGTCATTCAGATCTCAGCTCAAACGTCACCTCTTCCAAGAAGCCCTCCCTGACTACTCCAGCTATCACAACCATCTGCTGTATGAAAGTACCTAGTTCAGTCATTTGTCTGACCACTCCCTGGCCCCAGACACCCACAGAAGTAGGTGAACTTCCTGAGGGCAGAGCTCTGTCTTATCTGTTCGTTGCTGCGTTCTCAGCCTGTCGTAGGTGCTCCACAAATACCCGCTGATTTTCCCTTTCGTCTTGGCTGCTGTGAAGGCTTGCTCACAACCGTAAGGTTCAACCTCGGTAACTTACTTTAGACTAGATGCCAGGAGGTCCACCCCCGCCTCTCTCTCCCCACACCACGTGGTCTTTGTACTTTTCACCTTGGTTTACAGGGTGACTATGTGCGCCCTAAGCACTTCCTGGAAGAAGGATGTAAACAATATATAAGATGCTTCTTTGTACCACTCAGCACTTCCACACTCCAGAAAAATGAAACAGCCAGGACCCCTTTATTTGAAAAATATTCTGGGAGATGAAAGCCAATTAGAACTGAACGAAGCTGAGTAGGCCTGCCCCAGGGGAGTCTAATTCCTCCTCCGTCTCTGCGGTGTCAGGGCAGAAGGACGAACGCCTGGACAGCACACAGCTGGCCCTCCCGGGTCACGAGGGCCGTCCTCACGAGTCTGTTATCCCTCAGCCATCAAAGGGCAGGCGGAATTCCAGGGCAGCCCATTGGCAGCAACAGGATGCAAACACAGAGCGACTGCAGAGCCCTCACATCTATATGGCCCTTATAGTTCAACAAGCAGTTTCCATACACTGTTCCATTTGACCTTAATACGAACCCTGTCTTAGGCAGGGCAGGTACGATTTTTCCCATTTAGCAGATGTGAAAACTGAGGCACGAAGACTGGGTGATTTGCCCAAAGTCATCCAATCACTCAGTAGTAGAACCAGGACTAAAACCTGACTCTCCCCTTCCGAACCTAGTGCTATGTTCCGGGGGACCTGCAGACCCGCGTGCCCAGGAGCCTCACCTTTCTCGTAGGTGGCGCCCCACCCGGAAATCCAGCAGGACTGTGTCGGCTCCAGCATCATGCCCGGGTTGGGCAGACACACTGGTTTCACTCTGTCTGTTTCAAGAAGAGAAAACACTGTAAGCTGGTCTGGCGTAACGGAAGGCCTGCGGTGACGGTCTCCACCGGGACCTTCCCCACGTGGCATCCCTGAGCCTGGTATCACCACCACCCTGCCCAAGGAAAATTCCAGATGCCAACGTGTCCTGGCAGTCCCACTTTCTGCCCCTGCCAGGCCCCTCCTTCTAACAGGCAAGACGTTCCTTTCCGAAGTTATGCTACCTATAAATGGAATTATTTGCTAACTCTGCTTCTGAAAAATGCATAATTAACTTTTTTTCAAAGTTAAATCTTCAAAAAGTAGAAATTAAAAATACACAAGCTCCAGGTGACAGAGGGTAGGGAAGACACACACGTGGGCACTTCCAGCTCGCACCTTGGAGGCCGGTGTTGGATACGACCTCCATAGACCGGTTCTTCTATCTTTAAATTGCTTCCCCAACTTGAATGCAAACACCTCGAGGAAAAGGATGAGGTTTTGCTTCTTCTGTATGCATGTGGGGCTGGAACATTCCAGCCCCTCGGATGGACTAGATCGAGGCCCAGATAAGAGGCTAAGGGAAATCATGTTTGTTGTTTTATTGTTTTAAATTGTTATTATTTCAAAGTATCTTATTTTCAGAATTTATGTGAAAAACTGAAGTATCTTTACAAATTATAGACCAGTAGTTCTGAACTGGAGGCAATTTTGCCCCCAGGGGACGTCTAGCCATGTCTGGAGACATCTTGCTTGCCACAACTAGGGGGGTGCTCCCAGCATCTACGGGATGGAGGCCAGGGATACTGCTCAACATCCTACAACGCACAGGACAGATCCCCCAAACAGAGAAGGCCCTGGCTCCAGATGTCAATAGTGCTGTGGGTGCGAAACCCTTTCTAGACTCTCACATATTTTCATTAACTCGTCACTCTGTACAGTGGAGGGAAAGCACGAGGGTTACTGCTTCCCTCAACACACCCCAGGCACATTTTCTGGTGACCAGGCCTCTGCTGAGCCCTCTTATATCAGCCAACCCTCCTGCATGCCACCCTAACTCAGCGTGAATTCCTTCCTTCTGTTTGTCACGGAACGAGTTTTATTTCCAGTCGACCTCTCCTTAAAATCTGGTCAGAATTGTTCACACGGCCTGAGCCACACAAACAAAGATAGGTACCGTTAAAAGTCAGAGGTGTCTGCAGCTTCATAAGAGCGATGTCATTGTTCTTGGTGTTGGAGTCATAATCTGGATGAGAAATCACCTTTTCTATTCTGTATCCATCACCATAGACCATGAAAGATTGGCTCAAAATGCCTGCAAAGGCGGTCCAATACCGCGGGTTGTTAAGCGGGCTGGAAGATAAAGATGAATGCCACTCAGCATCTCAGAACCACAGAGACAACACACTCATTCTGAGGATCTCCAAAAGACGTAAGCCAGAGCCACGGGCCCCAGAGGTGACACAAATCACCAAGAGCCACACGGCACGACTAGCCAGGAGGTGGCTCAGGCTCCTCTCTCTCCCTCCCTCGTCGCAGCCTCATCCCCTCACACCATCCCTCTTCCAACCTCTTGCTTTGAATCCTGTCTCTCCTGGGCTTCTGCACCAGCCCACAAACCTTTGCAATCCCAAGAACACTTTTTCTTGGGCCAAAATGCCTCCCTGAGGTTTCAAACCCATTTCTGGCAGGACCGGGTCTTACTTACCCTTATATGCTGGAGCATTACCTGGCACACGGTAGGTGCTTAATAAATGTGTAGTGATCAACAGACTCTGGGTCTAAAAGCCATCAAGGCATCATTTTATCGGGATGTTTCCCTTTAAGAGAATCCCCAATCCTCCAGCGCCATCAGAACCCGGTGGATGGAAGGCAGGGAGCACCCTTGGGTAATAAACACTGCCTCCTTCCACTGTCACAGCGGCCCTCGTGAGGAGCAGGCACACCTGTCCTACAGGTGCAGACACTACGGTCAGACACCTCGAGTGGACTGTCCGAGGCCACACAGCCGAGAATGGCCGGGCCAGGAGGCGAGCCAGGCCTGGCCACACTCTAAACCAGAGAAACAGCTCTGATAAGTGAGGTTTCCTCCAAAACAGGCATGTCACCAAAAACCTCTATGTTTAAGAACAAAGGAGGGGAGACGATATCTTCCACAAAAGCTAAGGCTATAAATGACTACACCCTCGCCCCTCTTTCCCCATCTGTGTGGGCAACGCTGCAGCCAAGGACACTTAACTGGGGGCCACAAAGAACCTTCTGGCAGGGCAGGGTGAGTGTGTCTGAGTTGCTGGGGACGAGCATCCAGGAGGGACCAGCCCTCCCAAGATGGCAGGGGCTTCAAGAGGGGTGGGACAGAGCTGAGAAGACAGCAGGCCAAAGGAGTTCTCAGTCCACACTGCCTCCCTGGGCCCAGAACTCTGCATGCAGTAGACGCCCAATGCTTACCCACTGGAGGGGTGGGCTTGGCCCACACTTTATGTGCATTAGCTCCCCTGAAACGTGTGCCATTAGAACCCCCACTTATACATAAGAAAACCAGAGACTGAAGAGGTCAAAGACTTGACTCAAGGTCACCTGGCCACAGACCCCCCTCCAAACCCAGAAGCCCTCGGCCCCGGGCCCGCCCCCGCCGTGGACCTACTCCTCCACGCAGTGGGCGGCAGTCACGATCCACTCGGCGGTGATGATGGAGCCTCCGCAGACGTGGACGCCCTGGATGTGCAGGCTGACCTGCCAGGGCCACTCTCCCTGGGCGGCGTTGTTCCCACCCACGATCCGGCTCTGGTGGCTCTTCGAGGAGACCCCGCACTCTGAAGGCGACAGGCACAACCTGTGAGCAGGAGCAGGGCCGCCCTGCCCCACCCGACGCCTGCCCCACTCCTGCCCGCAGCACGCTCCCAGACGGCTCCCCTCCCAGAGGTCCTGCCAGGCTGGTGGGCGACTGTAGCCACCTCTTGTTCCCGTCTGTTTGGGGTCTGACTTTGAGAGGACGTGTCCTGGTCTCTTTTCGGCTGGGGGGAGGAGAGGATGCTCCTCCAGTCCCTCTGAGATCCCAGGAAGCACCACTTCTGCTGGCACCGTGTGATTCCAGATACCCAGGTGGGCATCCTGGATAACAAGGCCCTGGGATCTCCTTGAGTCCTGGAGGGACTGAATGCTCAAGGGCCCCAAGATTCCCCAACAAAGGAAAGGAGGGCTTTCCTCATGTGGGTGGGAGGCATGGGTCAGAGGGCGGGGCGGGCATCATGCTGTCTTGGTACCTAAAGAAGCTTGAGTGGAGCCTGGTTGGGAAGCTACTGCGGGACCACGGGGACATGTCACCCACTCAGGAGCGTCTGCCAGCTTCACGGCTTCAAACTGAAAAGCTGAGCTTCAGGACCAAGAGCGGTATGGGAACAAGACTGGGTCGTCCCAGAGAAGGGAGCAGGGGGACGATGCTTTCCACATTGATAAAAGGTTTGCAAACTATGAGTCACCCAAACACAGGGACGGGGATACCCACAGGGCCTCCAGCTCCACCTGGGGTGGGGCGCAAGAGTGGGGCCCCGTCAGCCTCTTGGGCTTGTCTGTCCTCCGTGGGACGGCTGCTTCTTGGACCCAAGGCTGAAGGCATCTAAAGTACATCAAATTCAAGAAAGGAGCTCCTTGGGCAGAGCTGAGGTGCCGAGAGGGCACGAGGCTTTTGGGCACATCTCAACCCATTACCCCAGCTCCTTTCTCTCCCCACATCCCCCTAACACATAGGGGAATGAGCCTCTGAAGGTACAGAATGTTTCCTATTTAGAAGCACAAAAACGAAAACCAAGAATCACTTACCTATACAGCGTAAAGAAACCACTGTTTTTGAAGAACAGACATCACTGTAAAAGAAGAGGGAAAATTCTGGTCACAATGAGGAGACACTTGACTCTCAAAATACTTAGAAATGGGGGGCCGGCCCAGTGGTGTAGTGGTTAAGTTCCCGTGTTCTGCTTCAGCGGCCCGGGGTTCGCCGGTTCAGATCCTGGGCAGACCTATGCGCTGCTCATCAAGCCATGCTGAGGAGGTGTCCCACGTAGAGCAACTAGAAGGATGTACAACTACGACTTACAACTGTCTACTGGGGCTTTGGGGAGAAAAAAGGAAAAAAGGAGGAAGAAGGGCAACAGATGTTAGTGTAGGGCCAATCTTCCTCAAAAAAGAAAAACTTAGAAATGAATATTTTCTTCCAATGTTCTCACTCCCCTGCCTCCCCAGATGTAGAAGGGTCCATGATTAAAGATTCAAATAAGGAAAGTAAATCTATATGGGGACAGTGGTAAAGAGCAGACACTAAGTCAAAGTACAAGGTTCAAATCCCAGCTGGGTGACGTTGCACAAGTTACTTAACCTCTCTGTTTCCTCATCTGCAGAATGGGTTAATAAAGCACCAACTCATAGAGTGGTTGTGCGAGTAAGCACTCAATAATGTCTGCTGTTGTTTTTATTCTTGGAATTTAAAATCACCCTCTAATTTTGTAAGGAAGCCGTTTGTAAATTTTCAGTTTCCTATGACTGCTTTCCATGTATTGCACAGAAAACAATGTAATCATTTGCTCGGGGGCAGAAGAAAAGAAAAGTTGCTCATGTGGGAGGTAAACATTCGGGGTTCCAAATGAAAAAGAAATAACCAATGCATGCTGGTGTAGAGTGGATTTTCCCCCTAATACACTGAGGAGGAGAGAAGCATCCAGGCATTCATAGCTGGCCGTGTATTCCGTTGAACACAAACAATTTCACGGAGCATCAACACTGGGCCAGACCACTGTTACGTGATGGAGCAGGAGGCAAACCAGCCCCCTGCAGAATCCTGTCTGAACAGACCCTGAGCCTGGTCCAAACCACACAGTGACCAGCAGCCCCCTCTGCTGGCTAACACGAGGGACCGCGGCTTCTTTGCCAATCACAGCTGTAGGCTGGCTTCCTGCCACCCACCTTCTATCAAAAAAGCATGAAGACACCAGTCACAGATCACCCTCACTTCCTGACAGCATCCAATCCAGAGGAAACCCCCACTTCCCTGAACCTTCCCCAAATGACCCAACACGAGCCCGAGTCCTATAATAAGTCCCTTCCGATACCTTCCTTCTAAGATGCCCACGGTTCCAGGGACACGGTGTGTCCTAGTGGTCTTTGGCAGAGAGGCATTGGCAATGCCAAGAGAAGACACGTTCCCATTAAGAGAAGATGTTTTCCAAGAGTCATAAGGTCTATTCTCTACATGGAGGCACTGCTGTGCAGCCACCAGCACCTGGGCACACAGCGGTCACTCAGACGAGCCCCACTAGGAGCCGAGAGACTCAGGTATCAAAGGGCAACTTCTGAAAGCAAAGAGGAATGTCTTCTCACCCCCTCCACCCCCGACATATATACCGGACACTACCTGCCAGCGAATGACCTTCTCTTCTTTCCTCCAAACCCTGCAGCCACCTTGTGAGTTCCCGAGGCCCTTCTCCTCCCCTGCCCGGCCCTGATCCCCCTGTGTAACCAAGGGAGACAAAGAAACACTCGGCGTTTAGAAAGAGCCCAGGCAGCTGTGTTTAGCTTCTCGGCAGGCAAACCGCAGCCCTGCTGTTTTGATGGGCACACCTGGCTGTGCATACCCCTCCTCCTGGGATCACCCTGTCTCATTCCTGGGGACAGCCAGGCTCAGGGCGGTCGGGCAGAAGTCAGCGCCCCCTGACACCTCAGCTGGCGGCCACCAGGAATGCAAACGTGCTTCCGGCCTCCCACCCACGGGAAAGCAGGGGTGGCATGATTAGTTCATCCTCCCCTAAAACCTGAAGCACCTGGCATCTGGCCGGGAGGGACGTGATGGCTTGGCTAGCCACCTACGGATGAGTGGCAGGGACCTGGGAGCTGAGGATGGCTTTGTGCAAAGGACACTGTGTGTCTTTTACATTAAAGAACATTCAGATGATAATAATGATCCTAGGAAAACATTTTAAACATATGCAAAACAAATGAGTAGTATAAGCCCACCACTCTCTCCACCCTCCCAACCAGTTAAGCCATCAATCCTGGGACCTGTTGCTCAGGTTCATTTCCACACACTGGACACAAGTCAGCTGCAAGGTACAAGAAATGTTGGCTGAACTGAACTAGCCATTCCCTCCCAGACACTCAGAACACTGCCCACCCCTCGTATGGCATCCTCTGGTACTATGGCCTGGGGCCAAAGGACCAACCATCCCTGCTGCCTGGGACTGAGGGGATTCCTGGGAAGCGGGACTTCCAGTACTGAAATCTGCAAAGTCCCAGGCAACCAGGATGGTTGGTCACCCCAGATGGGACCCCGAGGTTCTCTTAGATTCCTAGAGATACACCGTGACACACAGGGGAGCACGTCTCTAATGTCTGGAGAGTAAAGAAAATCAATAAAGTAGATCTCAATGTTGCAGCGTTACCCAATACCAATGAGGGCAGAGGGCAGAGGGCAGAGGGCACAAATGAAAGGGCAGATAAACCTCAGCCGCTTCCCAACAATGAACCCAGAGCCACTCAGAGTGACCAGTCCTGCTCAGAGTCTGGTCTCCTCCAACTCGGGACGGTGATTCCCCATAGGGTCTTCTACTCATTCTCATCATAAAATATTTTAAAGGAGAAAAGAAATCAGCAAATACCTGTGGTACAGTTTTTTATAGAAATCCATACTGTTGGCACTTGTGTTCACCTTCATAAAGCTTGTGGCCCTGCTGTCGTCCACCACTCCTTGGCTGGAATAAAAACTATTCCTAAAAAGACAGAAAATATTATTTAAAATAATGGTTAAGCCACAAGAAATCACAGGTCCTATGTGATATCATAACACTTCTCATGTATGATTCTCAGGTTAAGAGGGGTATCTTAGCATTTTGGAAAACAAAATCCGAAGTTCTAATCAGGTGACATTGTGTTATCACCATCTTTCAGTCTGATAACCCAGAAGTGTCAGGTTAAAGTCCTCCATCAGTCGTGTTTCTAATCTAGTTTGGGTCAGGATAAAGAAACGATGAGAATGAGGATGTGTGAGCACATATAATCTAACAAAATTTACAGATGTTAAGTGTCTCCAATGATAAAATACAGTATTGGCGGCCGGCCCAGTGGCACAAGCAGTTAAGTGCACTTAACTTAACGTGCACTCTGCTGCGGCGGCCTGGGGTTCGCCGGTTCAAATCCCGGGCGCACACCAACGCACTGCTTGGCAAGCCATGCTGTGGCGGTGTCCCATATAAAGTGGAGGAAGATGGGCAGGGATGTTAGCCCAGGGCCAGTCTTCCTCAGCAAAAAAAGAAGAGGATGGGCAGATGTTAGCACAGGGCTGATCTCCTTACAAAAAAATAAAAAATAATAAAATACAGTATTTCACCAGCTAAGACACTAACTTTGTTATGGAGTGGTAATTCACTTTGAAAACTGGCATGTTCTATGCATTCTAGAATTGCATAGAAGTCACATGGGGGCACCCCAAGAAGAGAAGGTAAAATCACACGGCCTTTCCCCGTGAGGCCAGAGGGCTGCTCAGCTGTCCCCAGTGATGCTCTGGTGAGCCCCTGGCTGGGACACTCCCCCCTCCCTCTCCCACCATGCCAGCGGCTATAGGCAGGAATGAATTGTCTTATATATAAATCTGATGACCAATTCTCTCCTGCTCAAAAGTCTTCAATGCCTCCCCCATGCGGGCAGAGAAGGTCGTGCAGGATCTGTTCCCTCTGACCTCCCCCCCAAGCCCTCCCCAAGCGCCCCTCACCCCCAGCCCCCACCCAAGGAGGTGGGTGGAGTCATGGCCTCAATGCTGCCTGGAGCGTCCTCAGGAAGAGAGCCACCCAAGGCGCTCGGCCAGCACCCTGGACACTGACGACCGAGGCACTGGACGGTCCTGAGTAACCAGGAGTGGATGGAGGCCCAGGAGGAGGCAGGGCTGGGTGGCAGCCAGCCACGCTCACTAGACGCCGGGCACAAGTTCCACCTGCTGGTGTCCCGGCCCAGCTTAGAGAAGGAGACACCTGTCCAAGGCGTTCCTGTGCAGGCTCTTCCAGGGAGGGGCAGAGAGGAGCACTGATCTTTCTTAAGTTTCTGCTGCCCATCATGTCTTCATGGCCCCACACCCCACCCCTGGCGCCGAGGGCTCCAAGCTCACCCATAGCCCATGTCCTGGCAGGCGGCCCTCCCGTAGCTGTCACTCCAGTCGTCTCGACACACGGGGTGCCAGGAGTTCCTCTCAGGCGAGTACACCTGGAGGATGAAGTTTGGTCCGTAGAGGCGAACTGCATGAGGGAGAGTCTCCGTGAGTTCCAGACATTTGTTCTAGCTGCCCATGAGCCCCCTCCCCTGGACACAAAGGCTCGGGAAATGGTGGCACCAGGTTCCCTCTTCCCAATGCACTGACCACACAGGAGGGATGCTGTCAATCTATTCTTTCTCCGCTAAAAAGTGCTCTTTACCCCAAAGAGTTGAAAACAGGTATTCAGATGAAAACTTGCACACAAATGTTCATTAGCAGTGTAGTCACAATAGCCAAAAAGTGTAAACAAGCCAGCTGTCCATCAATGGATGGATGAACGAGATACGGTCTGTCCATACAAGGGAATATTATTCCGCCACAGCGGGGAATGAAGTACTGACACATCCTACAACACACGTGAGCCTTGAAGACGTGATGCTGAGTGAAAGGAACCAGATACAAAGGCCCGCATCCTGGATGATTCCATTTCTGTGAAATGTCTAGAGTAGGAAATCCATAGAGATAGAAATAGATTAGGGGTTACTTAGGGCCTGGGGTGGGGAGGTGCAGAAGGAGGGGTAAGGGGGGGGTTTCTCAAGGTTGCCTTATGAGATGATGGAAGTATTCTAAAACTGACTGTCGTGATGGCCGTATAGATCTGTGAGTATATAGAAACCATTGAAGTGTGCACTTAAAAAGATGAATTTTGGGGGCTGGCCTGGTGGTGTAGCAGTTAAGTTCATGCACTCCGCTTCGGTGGCCCGGGGTGTGCCAGTTGGGATCCTGGGCACAGACCAACGCACCGCTCATCAAGCCATGCTGAGGCGGCGTCCCACATGGAGCAACTAGAATGATGTACAACTATCTACTGGGGCTTTGGGGAGAAAAAAGGAAAAAATGAGGAAGATTGGCAACAGATGTTAGCTCAGGGCCAATCTTCCTCAAAAAAAAAAAACAAAAAAGAATAAAAATTATTAAAAAAAGATGAATTTTATGGTATGTGAATTATATCTCAATAAAGCTATTTTTAAAAAACAATGAATAAGATAAAGTGTTTTCGAAAAGTGCTCTTTCAACAATCACTTTGTGACCCCCTCTTGCCCAAAGCCTGGACCCTGGCAGAGTGCCTGAGACATGCCGAGTCCCCTGGTGTAGGCTCTGCCACTAACTTTATCAAGTTTTTGCCAAAACAACCCCCTCTTTTGTTTAAAGAGATAAAACATTAAAGATACAGTTTAAGCCCCCTTCCTATTCTGTTCCCTTCTCTCTCTCCCTGGAGGTAACCACAATCCAGAGTTCTGAGAACTTCATCGTGTGGGAGAGCACATCAAGCGGCATATTCACAGAGCGGAATCCTACATGACTTGAGGATTAACCAGAGTGTTGTGTATTAACATGAACGATCTTGAAAACGGCATTGCATAAAAGAGGGCAAGTTGCTAAATGTTGTGTTCCATGTGACACTACTTATGTAAAGTCTAAAAGTATGCAAAACTGTGCTCTGTGGTTTTGGGGGAAATATAAGTGGTTTAAAGTATAAAATGAGGACCTGGTTACCTCAGACCTCATAGTCACCTCCTGTCTGTGGCTCCTGAGTCACTGGACTGTGCTGGACATCTCGGGGCTCATTCCTCCATGAAATGACCAGCCTTGGCCTGATTACTTCCTAGTGCTTCTGTGATGACTGGTTCCACATACCACGTGTGAGCTAGCCACATGTTAGGTGAGTGGATAAACAAACCATGGTCCATGTAGATAGTGGAATATTACTCAGTGCTAGAAAGAAATGAGCTATCAAGCCAGGAAAAGACATGCAGGAACCTTAAATGTATATTATGTAGTGAAAGAATCCAATCTGAAAAGGCTACCTACTGTATGATTCCAACTCTATGACATTCTAGAAAAGGCACAACTACAGAGAGAGTAAAATGATTGGGGTTGCCTGGGGCTGGGGGAGGAGGGATGACCAGGTGGAGCACAGAGGATTTTTAGGGCAGTGAAACTAATCTGTATGATCCTATAATGATGGATACACATTATTACACATTTGTCCAAACCTACTGTCCACATGTAAACATATTATACATTTTTCCATAACACCAAGGGTGAACTCTAATGTAACCTAAGGACTTTAGTTAATAATAATGTATCAGCATTGGCTCATCAATTGTAATGAACGTACCACATCTAATGCAAGATGTTAACAATAGGGGCAACTGTGTGCAGCGGGGGCTCATGGGAACACTGTACTATCTGCTCGATTTTCTGTGCATCTAACACTGCCCTAAAAATTAAAGTTTATTACATTTTTTAAAAAGTAACTGTAATTAAATATTTCCAAAAGTAAAACTAACACTGTGACATGGTAGAGAGTAAGGGAAACTTTTCATTCTTGATTTGTGGGTAATTTTAGGGATTTTTTTTCCTTCCACTCAAATGCTAACTAGGAAAAGATGTGAGTTGATGGTCCAGAGGGCTGGAAATGGTCTCATACAGTTCGTTTTTTTTTTTTTCTTTAAGTATTAAGAATTTTTTTCAGCTTTATTGAGGTATAATTGACAAATAAAAATTGTATATATTTAAGGTGTAAAACTTGGTGTTTTGATATATGTATACATTGTGGAATGATCACCACAATCAAGTTAATTAACATACCCATCACCTCATATAGTTACCATTTTCTTTTCTTTCCTTTTTTTGTGGTGAGAACACTTAAGATCTGCCCTCTTAGCAACTTTCAAGTGTACAAAACAGTATGTTAACCTCAAGCGGCCACAGAAAGCATAGAAACCGATGTAGGAAGTGAATTAATGTGAAGAATATATATGTATCCTTGGAAAGAAAGCTCTACACACATTCTTGAACGCTTTCTATGGGACGGGTGATGCTCATTAGTGTCAGAAGACGCGCATTTCAGTTAAAAAGAATTTCCACTCTACAAGGTGGTCAAACTAAAAGCACATCCCACGTGTGCTCTGATCTAATATAGAATACACGCACGATGTCACGTTCATCCACTTTGTTTCATGTGAATCATCAGTGTTGAAATTAGATAACACCAAATCAAGGAGGGACTAGCAAACCACAAATGCACAAACCCTCCGACCCAGCAATTATTCTTCTGGGACTGTTTCCTACCGATATGCTCACGTGCTTGAAGCATGCACGTTACAGCAGAAGGTGGGCAGAACATGAATGTCCACCAAGAAAGGTCTGGTTCAACAAGGGCACGTCCATACGAGGAACACCGAGTGTGCTGCAGAGGGGAAGGGGGAGATCGTGTCCCGACAGGAGATGATCTCCAGGACACATTCTCAAGGGCTGTGGAGTCAGCTGGATTCCCAGTAAGCATTGGGAAATGGAGGAATAAGAATGCAAACACATATTTGTTTTTTATGCAAAAACTCTCTGGAAGGAGAAGCAAGAAACTCATATTTGCCACTAAGAAAAAAATGTGATTGGCTGGTGAAGATGTGTGTGTGTGTGAGTGTGCAAATGTGTGAGGGTGTGTGTGTGTATATGAGAGTCTGTGGTGTGTGAGTGTGTATATGAGTGTGGGGGGTGTGTGTGTATGTGAGAGTGTGCGGTGTGTGTGTGTGAGTGTGTATATGAGTATGGGGGTGTGTATGTGTGTATATGAGAGTGAGTGTATATATGAGTGTGTGGATGTGTATATGTGTGTGCATATGAGTGTGTGTGTGTGAGTTAGAAAAACAACCCAGTGCTTTCCTCCTCCTGGTGTCTTTGTTTCTTGTGTGTCTCCTTTTCTCCTCACACAGAATGCTTCACTTCTGGTCACAAATGTGTGGGGGTTTTCCTCACACCAAGCAACTCTCCACGACACCAGCTGGGGGTCCTACAATTTAATTATGATGCTGTTTATCTGGAGACAGCATCAGATCCCACAGGTTAAGGGCTCAGTCCCACAAGACTGCGCCCCATTCAGACACCAGTCGCAAGTCCAGGTTGTCACCCGTGCTTCTGACCGACTGGCTATAAACCAGAGGTCCCCTGACCCCTTTCTCAGGTTTGATTTATTTGCTAGAGTGGCTCACAGAACTCAGGGAAACAGTTTACTTACGTTTACCCATTTATTATAAAAGGATATGATCAAGGCTACAGATGAACACCCAGATGGAAGAGATGTGCAGGGCAAGGCATGTGGGGAGGTGGCGGAGCTTCCATGTCCCCTCCGGGGATGCAGCTCTCCCAGCACCCCCTGTCTCCCTGTGTTGTGTTCACCAACCCGGAAGCTCTCTGACCCCTGTACTGCTGTACTGGGATTTTACGGAGGCCTCATCACGTAGGCATGATCAATCATTAACTCCATTTCCACCACTTCTCCTTTTTCAACAGAATGGGGGGCGGGGCTGAGAATTACAAGCTTCTCATCATGGCTTGGTCTTTCTGGTCACCAGCCCCCATCCAGGAGCCCACCCAGAGTCGGCTCATTAGAGCAGAAGATGCTCCTGTCACCCAGGAAATTACAGGGGTTTAGGAGCCCTGTGTCAGGAACTGGGGTCATAGGCCAGATATTAGAAACAAAGGTGCCCCTAGTGTCCTTATCACTTGGGAAATTCCAAGGGTTTCAGGAGCTTTGTGCCAGGAATCAGGGGCAGAGATTAACATGTATTTTCTATTATCTCACAGTGTGAGTGTATATATGTGTGCGTATGTGAGCGTGTGTGAGATGTGAATGTGTGGGGCGTGAGTGTGTATACGAGAGTGTGTGCGTGTAAGTGGAGTGGGGGAGATGAGATTTTTCCCTGCATACCCTTTGGTACTTCCTGAATGTTGACCTACTTGAGCATATTAACTCTTAAAGCATTTAAATAAATACAACTTCAATATTAAGAAGAAAGAGAGAGAGAGACTCTCCAGGTACCAAAAGGAGTTTGTCTTGCTAGAGTTTATTCACGCGCGCAGGAAAACATTAAAAGCCATTCCATCTCATACCGTAACTACACTTGCTCAACTTCAAAAGTGCCCTGTTATATTTAAGAAAATAATGACAAATATATTAAGACCAAAAGAAAGGCAAGGCACTATGTGGAAAGTTTAAAGAGTGGGTGAGTCACTTCCAAGTGCAAACACTCCCCAGGAAGCTCCCTACGGCCCGAGGCTGTGCCATAGGAGCCCGCAGGACAGAGACCAAGCAGCGACCCACAGGCACAGGTGCAACCCCGGGGCCCCGGCTTCCTCACCGAGGAATCCCACAAGCCGGGACCAACAATCCACCTCACACAGGTGCACGACCTGGAAACGAGGATGTGCAGGCAGACAAACCTCACCAAGGAGGGCCCACAGGAGAAGACAGGTCACCAGGAAGCAGAACACTGTTTTTCTCCAGCACTAACTGCATGAAAAGTTATCAGCTCGCAGAGGACGCAACAGGGGGATGGAGATGAGAGCTAATGAGCACAGCTTTCGTAGTCAAGCATCATTTTCCCTGTTACCAGCCCCTTACCAACCTTGAAATCACCTTCAAAAATTAATAGAAAATAATGAAAGCAAGTCCAGTGCCAGCTCTGTGACGGCAGACGCATACGACTATAAGGCAGCTTGTTTTGAAAATAACACAGTGCACTCCCAGCTTCACATTTTCAACAGTTTGCTCGTTTTAATTGCCGTGCGGGGACGTCCTGTGGTGGTTGGGCCCTGTGGTCTCCCTCCCGCCCGCTGTGTGATGCTGAACCAGGAGCACATCCCCTCTGAGCCCGTCTCCTTATCTGAAAATTAGGGTTGGACCCAAGGCTCAGCCTCCAGGTAGGGATTCAATAATGTGATGGATTGACGTGCCAGACACAGGCCTAGCACCATCATGGCCCACACCGGCCGTGGTCTCCATGGTGACACTGGGAGTCCAGGCACCCAGGGCCAGGTGCACAGTCCCTCCAGCACAGCTCTGCACGCACAGCCCGAGACTCACCGCACCGGTTCTCGTCCTCCCCGTTGGGGCAGTGCAGGACCCCATCGCACCACTGGGAGGAGTTGATGCAGGTTCCCGAGGAGCCGCACTCGATCCCGGACCTCAAGCACTTGTGCTCCACTTGCAGAGAGACGGGAGGGAGACTCCAGTCAGGCTCAGAAACCAAGAAAACCTCCCAGCGCCCAGCAGGAGTTCATGGGTCTCCGAGCCCCAGGTAACAAGAGGGAAGAACCCTTTTCCCCCTTATTTCGATAAGGAGGGGCAGATACAACCACCTGGACCACGAGAGTGGCTGCTTCCAATGGTTATGCACGCTCCACCGTGACTAAGCAGAAGGAAGGCGAAGCCAGCTCGTTTGGAAAGAGAAACTTCGGGAAGGGCTAGGGGTGGTCCCCCAGCCCGGGGAGCAGGACCACTGAATGGTCAGCACAGCATAACTTCTCCCACTTGCTTTGGGCGGCTCCTCTGCACTTACAAAACTTCCAGAGCAGGATGGCGGCCACCACTACTGCCGTGACGAGGACCCCCAGGGTGATGGTCACGCACACTGCTTTCTTAGTCTCTGGAGGAAAGAGGCAAGTACACAATTCAGCTGCAGAATTTTTCAGAAGTTGCGCTCTCAAATTTTAACCACTACTTTTATAGCATATCATGTCGAGAAATAATTTCTTATACACTTAAAAATAGGACTTTTAATGTTAAGAATGTATTCTTGGAGGTCTTACTTCTTCCAGGGCATTCAACTTTATGCTTGTTGGAGAACAAAAGGAAGAAACCATGATATGAAGCAACACACGCTAAAGTTAAGCTCTTAAAAAAAAAGTATAGTCTTTTTTAAAATAGTCAAATAAATGATTCATGTAAAAAATTGGCTGAAAGAGGAAAGGTACCTTGTTTCAGTAACTACAAGCATAAGCAAATTTTAATGTCCTCGAAACTATCATCTCCACATCAGTGGTACTCAATGCAGAATAAATGGTCTTACTCAAGACGGTTTAGTGAATGGATGCTACACACCCACACCGCCTTATTCGACAGCCACTTGGCGCATGTGGCTATTCACACTTCAATTAATTACCATTAAATGGAATTAAGTCAAGTTATGTAAATTCAAGAGCTCAACAGTCGCCTGTGTCCAGTGGCTACTGTACTGTCCAGGGCAGATGTAGAACATTCTCATCACTGTGGAAAGTTCTATTGGGCAACACTGACATTGGCCCTAAAGGGCTGAGGGCAGGAACAATGGGCTCACATTTCAGCCAAGAAGAAAGGCATTTGGAAAAGGTCACCAGTGTTCTCTAGTCAAAACAAACCGATGGGCCGTTGTCGGTCAGAGTGTGAGCCAAACATTGTATCAAGTTTCAGAGGACACGCCAGACACCACCACCCCAGCAATCCTAGGCAGGGCACAGCCCCAGGCCCGAGTGCTCCTAGAGCTTTCCTTGGAAGACAAGTGGAGAGAGGAGGAGAAGGTATTTAAACAGACCCTCCAACCTCCTTAGCTTATCCAGGAGGGTGCCCAAGTTGGAGAGGAAGGGTGCGTGGGGGGGCCACCTGTACATACAGGTGTGCCTATGCTTCCGGGAAGTGAACCAGGGCAAGTTCAGCTTCTGGAGTCAGACAGACCAGAGCTGACCCAACTGATCAGGGCTCAAAGCCACGCCTCTCATTTCCTTGTTACATCCTGCGAATTCCAGTCTGTTCTCAAACCGTAACAGGCTTAGGAATCGCCTAGGGCACCTGTTCACCAGTTTCCTGGCCCCCATCGCCAGAGATTCTGATTCGGTTGGGAGCCTGAATAATGAGAGGGAGGCACGAATTTGCAGTTGTAACAGGCTCACAGGTGAGGCCAGGGCCACTGGTCTGAGGACAGCCACATGCCACCGGAGCCTCGTTATCAGAACTTGGCCTCAGGTGCTTATGTCTCCCCACAGGCAAGGTGGGTCACAGAGGCAGCTCCAACAGGGGAAATTTCAAATGTCCAATTTGACCCATTAGCCAAGGACAATTTCTCCCTTTGGGCAACTTCCCCATACATCATTTTACCTAAGATAAAGTAACTTGCCTGGTGAGCCACAGGATATTAAGTTCAGTATTCTTAACCCCTAACTGAGCGAGTGGCAGTCTGCTCAGGAGACTGAGCAGGTGGGCAATGGGGAGCCCTAATTTTTCCTTTGCTGGACAGGCATTTGTCATCAGAGTCTGCTCAGTCCAAGGTTTGGTCCTGGTTTTCAATCACTGCTTTTGTTGAGATTATTATAACTTACTATTTATGTACCTTCCTCATTATCAATGTAGTCTGTTGTTGATTCGGCCCTACAGTTTCTAGTGTCAACTATTTGCAAAACCACAGGACTGTTGACCTTCAGTTCTCCAAATCCCAAACTTTAAGGTGTGTAGGCATTGCAATTCAACGTGAAACATCTATGACTGTTGCCAAAGCAAATAAATATATTAAGTCCCAAAATGCCCCTTGTATTCCTGATGGGGTTCTTCTGATTTGTGCTATTTAAGTAACTTGTTACTTAACTAACTGTCAAGGCTCTGACAAGGCTACATACCTCATGATTCCAACTACAGTCGTGCGCCTCTTAACGACGGGGCTATGTTCTAAGAAATGCATTGTTAGGAGATTTCGTCATTGTGCGAACATCATAGAGTGCACTTACACAAACCTAGATGGTCTAGCCTACTAAACACCTAGGCTCTATGGTACTAATCTTATGGGACCACCGTCACATACGCAGTCTGTTGTTGACAGAAATGTTATGATGTGGCAAATGACTGTATATAACATTCCGGAAAAGGCAAAACTATGGAGACAGCAAGAAGACCAGTGGTGGCCAAGTGTTGGGGGCAGAGATGGAAGGATGAGTAGGTGCAGCACAGACGATTTTTAGGGCAGTAAAGTATTCTGTATGATCCTGTAATGAGGGACACGTATCATTATACCTTTGTGAAAACTTATAGAATATACAACAAAAAGAGTGTAACCCTAATGTAAAACTATGGACTTCAGTTAATAATAATGTATCAGTATCGGTTCATCTATTGTAACAAATGTATCACACTAAGGCAAGATGGCAGGAGAAACACTGGGGATGAGAGAAAGGAGTATATAGGAACTCTATACAATTTTTATATAAGCCTAAAACTACTCTAAAAAAAACCAGTCTATTAATTTAAAAAATTCCAAGGCCAAATATCACACTTATAAAATGTATGAGTTTCTATGTGTTATAAGTCAATAAAATATTCTAAAAAATAATACCAAGTTTAGATCACTAAGCTATTTTTGAGTTTAAAGGGCAGTTTTATAATGCAGAATCATATGTGTAGGCTCATATTCTTCTATTATAAAGGTAACTGATAAGGGATTTATATGTTCCTGTCTGATTGACTGTCATCACAGGTTTCTCCCCTGGAAAAGTAGAAACGTGTGTCAGGCAAGTGGGCTCTTTCTGTCGGGCTGGGTTGGACAGTCACTGGTATGGGTACCACCTGTTGAAGGTGCTGACCTCAGGAAAGGACCCTAGGTTTCTGACCACTGTCCTCTCTCTTTAGGAAGCAGGTTCCACTGTCAGGGGTTCCTTAACCCTCCCCCCCACCGGGCCTCCTTCCGACCACCATGACGGACGAAGACCAGGGGTTTTCAGCCCCGGCCCTACTGACATTCTGGCTGCATCATCTGAGTTGCGGGGGGCTGTCCTGTGCACTGTAGGATGTTTAGCAGCATCCCTGGTACCAACCCAGGAGATGCCAGTAGCACCTCCCTCCCCACTTATAACAACCCAAACTGTCTCCAGACCCTGCCAAATGTCCCCGGGGGGTCCTGAGAACCACTGGTCCCAACCTACCCAACCACCACCAGAGAGACATCAGCGCAGAGACAAGTATCTCTCTGAGCAGAGAGAAACTGAGAGAGGGCAAGAGAGAACCACAGAGGAAAAGAGCAGGGATGATTAAGGAGGGGTCGTGAAGAGGTAGCAAAGGCAGGAATGACAGGGAGTAGAGGCTGGCGGAGAGAAGGAAGGATGCAAGAGCCATTTGTGAAGGGGGAGGGAGGCAGACGCCAGCACTGGGGCAGGAATACGAGAGTGACGGCACTTGTTAAGAGCTGGGGAGGTCTGGGGAGGAGCATACAGGGCTCAAATAGTACAGGTGTTATTCATCTCCATCGTCTATGATGTGGTGGTGGGCACAGGGAAATTGACTTTATTACTAATCTTTAACCGCACAAGTTGTATTTACATGTTTGCATATCTCACAACATAAAAACATTAGCAATGAAAATGTTCGTCAGTGTAGCCACTGTAGTAGTTTTAGTGTTGGCTGTGCCAGTCCACCACTGTACTAGCTGTGCCCGGGTAGTTCTTAAACTAGCCTGCACTGAAAGCCAGGCGGGGGTGCAAGAGGAGGGGGTCTGGAGAGAAAGGGGCCAAAAAGAAATGCAAAGAAGAGGTGAACGAGAGGGTAAGAAAGATGTGGGATCAAAGGCCACACAAGCTCCACCCCCTCAGCTCCCTCTACGACCCACTCAGGTGTGTCCAGAAGATCATTAGAGCCAAGAGAAATGTCGCAGATGCTTCTGGGTGACAACCACATCAGCCACTTAATTCATGGACCACGTAACACTTATCAAGCATCTTAAACACGACCTGCTGTATGTGGGGAACTGGACCACAAAGAAAGCTTCGATAGTTTATTCCTGCAGCAGGAGCTTACCATTTATTCAAGATGCTACACCACTACACCACGCAGGCAAGAAACAGCGCAGAGAGGCCTGGCCTGAAGGACCACCCCGGCCGATTCAGGCAAAGCTGGTACAGGAGAGTTAACGGAAGATGAAGATCTTTGCAGCCCGGAGGTCCCTGCGAGGCTCTGGACAGGTCAGACATGGCGGCTGATAGCCTTGAGCCGGATGCAGGAGAGGGGAAAGACAAGCTAAGACAGACGAGCCCCAGCAGACGAGGATCGTCAGCAACAGAGCTGGTGAGAGCAGAGAGCCCACGACAGAAGGCAGATCCCAAACTCGGGTTCCATTATAGGAAATAATGCAAAAAGGGTCCTACTTGAGGTGCATACTGTCCCAGATGGGGATTTGGACTGCCTGTGGACGACGTGTGTCGAAGCCCGAGTCGAAACCGTTGTGGAGTACTGGGGTACCGAGGGCGGGTAGTGCTGAGCCGGATACGCTCCGTAACCAGGGGCCGCCGGGGGCGGCCGGGGATAGAGGCTTTCCGGTTGGTATCCATGGTTTTCGTAGTAAGGTCCAACACCTGGTGGTGATCCCTAAACAATTAAAAAGAAGATGAATAATGTAAAACCCCAATTACGCTAAAGGTTAAATGTATATCCCACCACACTCAGACAAGGCACTGAAACGGAGCCGCAGATTCTTGAGAGCGTCTATAATTATGCCGAACACCAAACTTACCCGGAATACAAACTAGCCAGGATTTTCAATTAATTGTCAACAGTTTTTGTTTTTGTTTGTTTGCTATTCATTTTTTAAAACAGAGAAAAAGTAAATGGCTGACTTCGAGATTTAATTTAAAAATTTTAAAAAAATGTGCAGAAGTCTGGGAATGAGTCACTCCCCTAATAAATGAACGAATGAATGAAGCTTCCCAGCTTCAGAATGGGGGCGCAAAGTCATGAACTAATGATATCAGAATTATAATGAGAATAATACTAGCTAACATGTGAGGACTCCCCTGCCACCGGGCGTCTGTATTCATGACCTCCTTGAAACCTGACCATAACCCCTAGGATGGTACAGGTATGACTGATAAGCCCATTTTGCAGAGAGGAACACAAATGACAGAGGTTAAGAAATTTACCCGAAGGATCATACTATACGTGTTATTCTGATAATTCCTTTTCTATCGCCTCTTCTCTTATGGAGATGCATCATCATTTACTCACCATCTCTTAATAATGGACATTTAAATGGTTTACAATTGGGAGCTGCTAGCGGTTCTGGGGCAACAAGCATCCTTATACAGCACACGCATTTTTGTGGAGAGTGTGTAGATTTCCGTATCTACATCTCCGGGAGCGGAATTTCTGGGTCCAAACGTGGAAGGTACTGCCCCAGTCATAGCATTTTATTCCCAGCTCCATCCTTCAGCTGGTTTCTGTCTTCCTAGAATGACCTTCTCCTCTTTCTCTTTCTACTTAAAAATTGCCTTCTCAAGGTCTACCCCTTCGAGACCACGCCCACCAGGCCGCTATAGACCCCACCAGCCTTCATTCTTCCCTGCTTCAGCTCTCCTCAATCGCCACTGGCTGGGCCACTCTGGGGGGGCCACATCTATCCTCTTATCAGTGCTGAGGTCGCCATGCAGAACTTCTTCCCATTCTTTAATTCCTGTCCCCTGTTTCTTGTTGATTGCAATCTCAGAGAGGACCAGTATTCTGAGCAGAGGCAACTTTATGCTTAGAATTTTAAATGAGGCCTCCAGGGAAGGCAGTGAGCCAAATGCAGGCTCCCAGAGTTGACCTCTGCTTAATAACTCACCAATGCGCTCCTTCAAAAGTCCAAAGATTCTAACTCTAAGCCAGAGCAGTGGACAGAAAAGGAAAACCAAATGTAATCTGTAATCTAAATGGGGTACCAGAGGCAAAAAAAGGGAGCACATGTGTCTGGCCTCTATCTGAAGCATCTAAGAACACGCCGTCCCACCCAAGAAAGGCAGTAGCAAGTACAGCAGTTTGTCCTGGCGAACTCCTGTGCAGTGGATTTGACATTTAAAATGGATGCAGTGAAAATAAGTACCAGCAACAATAAAGGGCGGGGGGGGGAGCAAAAGATATATTTTCCAGATATAGAGCAGTTTTGTTATTAACTACAACTCTTGACTAAATGCACGTATTCCCAGTTATAAGAGGAATCAGTGAGATACGATGGGAACAAAGATACTGCATTTGTCTCCAAAGTGGGGAGGAGGCAGTTTCCAGGCGGAAGGACAGTCACCCAACGCCTCATTCAATCATGACCTGGTCCCAGTGTATCAGGAAGCCAGGCTACCCAGTGGTGTGTTGGCCGATGCTATCTCATACACTCTTTCTTCCCTGGGACTTACTCCCCTTAACACCGTCCTGCCTCTATCTGTCCCCACACCTCACCCTTCCCCCACCCACCCCCAGCCTCAGAGCAGAAGGAGAAGAGGCGAAAGGGAGAAGGCAGATCTCGCCACCTCCACCCGACAGCTCTGAGACTCTCAGCTGTGCGAACGCTGTGTGGCTACACCCTGACTCCTTCTCACCTGTCACCTGGAGAGTGCCTTGACCAACATCCACAGAACACACACATTCCCTGCAAACAGGTCTGAAAATGCTGACCAATGCTCACCTCGGGGAAATAGAAGAGATAGGGGAGAAAGGGCGAGGGAGGTAATAATTAACCACTTACTGAGTTTAAAGCCATGCTGACTTTATCAGCAGCATCAGGTAATGGTAGGTATTTGGAACGTTCAAGATGACCTAGAAGAAAGAATTTCAAGACTATAAAATTTCCATACCGGTTAGTTTTTAGAAGATACATCGAGAAAGAACTAGAAGACTCTCTAGGTGAGAGGTACCTCTCTCCAGAATAAACCGCAGTTTGGCCCGTTGACCTTGGCCTTCACCTTCGCCACCTCTTCCCCACAGCTGCTCACACTGAGGGGGTTTGGAATGCCTGGTAACTGAGAGGTTAGGGCCACTGCCCTTAGCTCTCACCAGGAGGCCGAGACTTCCCCCATGATACCTCTATCAAGAGGAGAATCCGGGGAATGAGAACACACACAGGGTGGCTGGATAAAGCCTTGGGGTCAACTCCTGGCAGCGTCACCAGGCCAGTACCTGAAGCTCTCCGAATCTGGGACAGACGCGGACGTGGTAATCGGCACCATCTTGTTCAGTTGAGGATTCGATGAGAAGGAGCAGGCGGCGCCCCTCACACTGCCCGCCAAGTGACGGCATGTGTGACAAGACCCTCCCTCCCTTGTGCCTGCAGAGGCTCCACGGGCACGTGGGAGCGGCCGTCCACCCTCCAACAGGTGGTCTAGAACTCGGTACCAGATAGAGGTCACATCTGACTTTTTAAGTAAGCCATATGGAAGCTCCCCATTCTTAATCAACACATACATTAAAAAATTCCATAAAACACATCCACACCCACCCACTACTCTAATTGCTACCCTAAATCCAGAAAATAAATTCAGAACTAACTATTCTGATGGTTTCTAAGGTTAGCTGGCAATAATGAAAAGAAAACTCTGGGTCTTTTGTTTGCCAAGGTTTCTGAACAGTTAATAGTAATATCTAGAAAGGCCGTCAACACAAAACGCTTTAGGGTAAAGTCCCATCTGACGTCACTCTCCCCATCATGAATAAGTGAGGGCTTTCATCCTCCACTCCCTGCTGTCTTGAAATGACTAAAGAATACCTCGAGAAAGGCCTTGGAGGGGCTGGCCCGGTGGCACAGTGGTTAAGTTCTTGAGTTCTGCTTCTGCGGCCTGGGGTTCACAGGTTCGGATCCCGGGCACGGACCTATGCACCGCTTATCAAGCCGTGCCGTGGCAGGTGTCCCACATACAAAATAGAGGAAGATAGACACGGATGTTAGCCCACGGCCAATCTTCCTCAGCAAAAAAGAGGAGGATTGGCAACAGATGTTAGCTCAGGGCTAATCTTCCTTACCAAAAAAAATAAAAAGAAAGAAAGAAATGGCCTTGGAAATCATCCATCCACAAGGCTGTGTTCCCAATGAGGAGATGGGGGCCCAGAGAAAGGTCTGGGCTGCGAAGCTGGCCAGATCAGGTCTGAACATTTCCATCTGTACAGTTTCTGGTACACAGTAGGGGCTCAAACAGGAGCAGACAGCATGGCGCAGTGGTTAAGCCCATGACCTCTGGGACTAGACTCTGGATCCCAAACCTGGCTCAGTCACTCACTAACAGTCACCTGGGCAAGCTAGTTAACCTTTCTGTGCCTCAGTTTCCTTGTCTGCAAAAGGAGATGACAGTGGCCCCCACTACAGGTTGTCAGGGGCATGACATGAGTTGACACTGAGGAAGCTCTCAGTGCCTGGCATCAGTAAGGGCTACATACATTTTTGTTAAATAAAAGTGATCATAAAGCTGATAAACGTTGACCCGCCTGCTGGGGAGGGAGGGGCCTGACTCGCAGCATTTACGGATCTGCAGATATGCGTTTGGTAACTGCTCCCAAGCTACCACCTGCTCTGAAAAACCAATGGCGCCAAAGCCACAGGCTCAGCTCCAACACACCAGTGCGTTTCTGTCTCCTACATAAAATTACTATTTGACCCATTAAACTTGAAAAGAAAAAAAACCCAAAAACATTAATTTGCTATAAATCAAAATATGAATACAGCTTTTTAATTTTGGGAAACCTCATTGAACAGGTCACAACAAAAATACACCAGATCATTTATTTACCCTTCGTGTAAAGATAAAATGTAAGAACTGTTCATATTGATAACTGTGAGTTTTTGGGTTTTTTTTTGCTTGAGGAAGATTGGCCCTGAGCTAACATCTGTGCCAATCTTCCCCTATTTTGTATGTGGGACGCCACCACAGCATGGCTGATGACGAATGGTGTAGGTCCATGCTCAGGAATGGAACCCAGCCGGCTGAAGCAGAGCACACCAAACAACCACTAGGCCACAGGGCCAGCCCCGACAGCTTTAAGATTTTTTTAAGTTAAAAAAAAAAAAAAGTCAACACCTTTCTGGGTTTAAGGAAAGAAAACTGACCATTATACAGGTGGGAGGAGTCACCATTTAGAATATATTTAATACTTAAGCCTTTAAGTGGTGTGATTATCACATATTAATACACCTTTTCTATGTCTGCTCTGTAAAGAGAGAAGGTTCTAGGACCTGACATCCACACTATATCCTCCACTCCCCTCCAGCCTAAACAGGAGAAAACTCTGCGCCTTCCTAAGATTAATTTCAAAAGAGTCGTTCCCAAGCAGACATTCTCAGCTCTGGTTTCTCTGGTCTCAATGGCAGCTACTCCCCGCCTCTCTGAGCTATCTCACCAGCTACAAGTTTGGTTGAAGTTTCAGGAAATGAAAATTCGATCCCACTGGCGGCTTTCCCAGTTTAAGAGCGCTCTGAAAGGAACGATGAATCAATGCTCGAAATCCACGCTTCCTGTTCATTCAAGATCCCTAACAGTGAGAGACAAGGAAGCCGGGAAAGGAAGGGCTGCAGGGAGCCGTGGCCATGGATTGTCCATGAAAGCCACGGGACCCAGAAGTAATCACAGGATAATCCTATCTCAGCCAGCAATCCCACGAGCCACAAAACCTGAGAACCAAAAACCACCAACTGTGCTCAGATCAGCTAACTCGGACTATGGAACAGAAGTCAAGAGTGTGCTGCCTATAATTTTTTCTGACCACACAGAAAGAATGGGGGGGAAGTCTCACTCTGGATCTGAAAGGAGACACACTGCTGTCCAGAAAGACCAGGAGACCACATTCGGTCCAGTCCACCTGCAAAACAGGCATTTCTATGCCCACGCAAGATAGTAAATCTCTTTGGTTTCTGAAAGGAAGCAATACGTAACCCAGATGGCGAGAGATAACACTGTCTTTCGAGTGTTCTTTCCTGTCATTTAAAAGACACAGATGACTGTTCTTCATTTCAGAAAGCCAGACATAATAAAGCATTTTTCCTTTAAGTGACAAAAGAGTAAATGTGAGAGGAAGCTCCTAATCCCCTCCTTGTTCTCGGCGCTCCCGGACCAACATCGTCCACTTGAGTCACACCATGCAACACAGCTGTTTCGGTCTGCTCTGGGCTTTTCTTCCAGAGAGCTGAGTCACACCTCCGGTCACCTGCCCGGCCACCGCTCCACGGGATCGTGCCGTGGAATCCTACCTGTGACTCATGACATAATGAACTATTTCCAAATAAGAACAGTCTCTTATAGTGTCTTCCCTCTGGAGAGCTCAGACTACATTTGCTGGAGACTTATTCTGAAAACCACCAAACCAATGCAAATGAAATCTCTCTCACAGACACTCCCATCTAGGGTGTCAGGGGTGTTCCCTATGGTGAAGGCTCCACTGACTTCCCCACGCACCACCGTCCATGCATTTGCTCCTGCACTGAGCCCACGGTTGCCTTCGAGACGTTAGAGCTGTGACAGGCAGATAAGGCTCCGTCTTCCTTGACCTCAGATTCTGCATTCATTCTTCAAACTCCAAAGCAAGCAACACCAATGAACCAATGATCAATAGGAACTCTTGATGCCTCATCCACTGCAAAAAAACCACATTATACGAAAAGATGTTCTCATATCCTGTAGGGGATATAATGCACTGTTAGAGGAAAGTTAACAGACGGTGGCAGATATAAATAACAGTTCAACATAAACAAATGTAAGATGATCAGATAAGTGGAGTACACAGTAACTGACACAGGAATGAGAGAGAGAGAGAGAGAAAGGGAAAGAGGGAGGGAGAGACATCACCTCAGAAGAGGCATTGCCCGCATCATCTGAGTTTCTCTTTCTATGAATGCCTCATTGTCTCAACGAGATTACAAACTTTTTAGGGCAGGAATTGGGTCTGGTCCCTTTTTTTTTGTTAAATCTAGCTTTGTATCTTACAAAGAAAGTGTTCCAATATTTTTTTGAATTCCAAAGACCAAATGAGTAAGATGAAATTTAAGAGAAAGAGAGAGAGCTGGAAAGCCTGTACCTGGACAAAACCAGCCTCCAAGTTGTGGATGTGGGTGACCTCACGGGTCCAGGTGCATGAAACTGACAGCACACCCAACCTGACGGGCAGGCCAGAGAGGTCCCCAGGGCCCTCCAGGAGGGAGGTGTCCTCGATACCATGCAAAGGCCACCAGCTAAGATTTAAAGAACTTGGCCAAGCTGATCTGTGAAATGAGGATAACGAATGAGCAAGGTGGATGCAGGAATTAAGTGAGAGTTTCCTAGCACCATGCCCGACACGTGAACTTTCAATAATAATACAATGATAGCAGCTAAGATTTACCTTCCGGTACCTAAGGGACTGTTACGTGGAAAAGGGACTCAGTTCAGTCTGTGTAAATCCAAAGGATGAAATCAGGATTAAAATGGACAGAAAGAGCAGAAAGGCAGGTTTAACTCAACCCAGGGAAACCGAGTTTCCAACAACGAGAGAGTTTAAATATCGACTGCGTTGCCTTGGAAAGAACAGAATTCCCCAAACCGAAAAATGTTTGATCCAATACTGGAAGATAGTTTTCTTAAGCATGTTCTAGAACAAAATTGGGCTTTAGCTGGGAGGCCAGACATGATGATCTTTTATTTTCCACGGTCAGAAACTTGAAGCATGAACTCCAAACCCCTCATCCCTAGAAAACACAGGCTCCGCAGGCCCTGAGTTCAGATCAAGGGCCATAATGAGGTCAGGCGTGGCGCCCTGCCAGGAGGGCCCCTTGGAAAGCAATGACCTTGGAGGGAACCTGACACTGGCTCTCTTGCCACAAGCAAACAAGTAACCACAAAGCCTGGCTTAGTTTCATCTTGCCAGTCAGCTCTCACTTTTTCACACGAGCGTCCTCCCTCTGGATCCCCATGGCCTCTCTCCTCGGCCCCGCAGTCCTTCGGTGCCCAGTTCTTCCGTCTACTCCATCCTCACGTGGATCCAGACTCCAGGCGCCACCGCCGCAGACACGTGGTGTCCTTCACACGTTTCCTGCTTTCTTCTCACATTTCTGTGTCCTTGCCCCCTCCTGCACGCCGCCCCCCACGGAAGCCTGACGGCATCCCTCGGAACACACAAACAAAAGCCCGGAGTCTTCACCCAGAGCAGGTCCTCCCCTCCTTCTAGCTGACTCATTTCCAATAAGAGCAAAAAACACGTCTTTGAGTCACCTTCTACCTCAAGTCCACACTGTTTACAATCAAAGTGACTGCCCCCCCGCCCCCCAGAAGATCAGTGTCCTCCTTTCTCCCTCGATGCCTCAAGGCTGACCTCGACGTCCTCCGCTGGTCCCAGTTCCTCTTCTCCTGACTGCTGTCCAGTGGCCGGGACAAACCAGGTCCCGGGAGAGCTTTTCTTCCTTTCCCACCTCAAGCTCCACTTCCAGGTTCTCCCCTGGAGCTGCCTGTGTGATCAGCCGAGCCCTCCGCTACCCCCTGAGATTCCGAGTGCAGCTGGGCCAGGATGGCCAATGGCACAAGGGGCAGCGTGAGTCCCCTCCTCCATACCCTGGGGGCTTACAAGCCAGGGCCCCCCAAGATGGCCTTCAGGGCTCCCCAACACCAAGCCAGGAGGGGACTCACCAAGGCCAGACCAATTCAGATCTCATGCTCAGGTACATGACGCCTTAGCACCCCATCCCCAGAGGCCACCCAAGGAGTCCCGGGCAGGTGCCCTGGAAAGTAAGGAAGGGCCAAGAAGAGAAGCAACGGCTCAGCAATGGTGGGCAGCGGGACCACCTAGGGGATCCAGAGCAGGAGGAGCAGCAGAGAATGGGAAAGCCCTGGGGCCTTGACAGCCCCTTGCTCCGGGCCACAGCCCTTTCCCCAGCCTCCAGGCCCCTCCTCCACCCTCCTCACAGCAGGGTCAGCTTCAGCCACGAAATTGACCCAGTCACGTTCCCTTTCTGCTTCCAAGCCCAAGGCTCAAACTTGATCCCTGGTTCCCAAATCCGGAATTTTCCGGAAGGGTTTAGAAAAATAGATTCCTACGCCCCACTCCCAGAGTCTGATGCAGCAACTGGAACCAGGGCCATGACCCTATATCATTATAAGTTTCCCTCGGGGCTCCTGCGACAGGTTTAGGAGGAAAAGAGTGAGAGCCACCAGCCTGGAGTCCTGATTTACACTTCCTGTAAACCCCCACCCCAGGCTGGGCCCAGAGTAGTGGCTGCCACTTACATGATGATGACGATTATTGGCATTATGCACTTGGTGTCTACAGGACATTTTCTCCAGCGCCTTGTCCCTTAATGCCCCCATCTCTCAGGGAGGTCAGCTGGGTCACACTGGAAGGGGGCAGCACAGCCCAGGTGGGGCTGCTGGCAGGTGCACCACTGTCAGGTTAGGGGGAAACTAGCCCGGGCCACGAGCAAGCCCCTTTCCCATGAGGATTCCCGGCAGTTCTCAGCTTCCCTCTCTCCTTCTTTCCACTGGTAACATTCTAACCTCCTGGAGGAGCAGGGAGGAAAGAAAGGGAATTGATACCATGTGCCGAAGCCCCAAGGCCTGCCTGCATCCCCAGTTCTCCCTTCCTACTGTCTCACCTCTCTGCCTCAGTTCCCTTACAATTGAGTTAAATATGTTATAAAGAGCTTGCCATGATGCCTGGCTGGAAGAAAGTACCACATCCACGTTTGCTGTTATTATGATAACACCAGTGTGGCCAAATTTGCTCCTACAATTAAGATGACTGAGCCCAGGGCGGAGCCGCCAAGGCTTGGAGGCAGCAGAGCTCCAAGGTGGCTCGGGCAACCACATAACTTTGTCAGAGGAAGGCTGACCTTGGGGTGTTAATAAGACGGAAGTTGCTGGGGACCAAAAAGATGTCCAAGCCACGAACAGAGGCCCATGCTGCTCACCCGTTGATATTTTTTAAAAAACAGAGACTGAAGTGTTGAATGACCATTCTGCAGGCAGAGGGCCCAGCTCATGAGGACTCCCCCAAATCTTATGCGGAGTGTGTGCTTGTTCCAGGGACTCTGGGTTTCTCTCTCATCTCACCAGTCCAGTCAGTTCTGCTGGGGGGCAGAGGCAGGCCCCACTTCTGGTAAAGCTGGGACACCCATGAGCACTACCCCCCAATGACTTCCTGGGGGCTCCCAGACGACCTGGCCCACCAGACTCCCTTCACTTCACTCAGAGCAGCGGCGCCTTGGAGCACGGGCTGCCCCAGAGCCTGCACCCACCAGAGTCCGTGGCCTCGGTGAACTCTGCGCCACACTCCCAGGCCCCGCCCTTTGTCCAGAGGAGGTTGCCTCCATCCTCACTTCCTGGAGGCCGTTCCCCGACCTCCCAGGCTAAGTCAACAACCCTCCCCTCACTTTAGGTTTTCTAAGCACCTTGGAACTCCACTTCGCAGCCTCTGTAATTTTCCATCATTTGGTTGGCTCTCCACCGCTGTGAGCGCCAGGAGCGCAAGGATCAGCGCGCCCCCGTGCGCCCCTTATCTTAGCCCCAGGACTACCACGCGTCTTTGAATCAAGGGGCGGGCAGCCTAGAGGCCGAGCCCTGGGTGACCCCTGCCCACCAGGCGAACCTCGGGCCGCCGAGCTATCCTTTCTCCTCAGTTAGGATCCCTCTTGACCAGGCCCGCTGCCTGTGCGTTCCAAACGGGATTCGGGTTCACCGCGCTGTGATCCGGCCATCTGCCGCACGGGTTCCGGGCTCTGGGCACGCAAATGCCGGGGCACAAGCCAGGGCCAGCGGCCACCGGCAACCAGGCCCTCTGGGGCGTGGACACACGAACTTTTGGGCCATAAGGCAATTCTTCCGCAGGGCCCGTGGGGCCGGGGGCAGGGCGCCCACTGCCAGGCTGGTGCGCGGGCCGCCTCCCACAGTCCCGAGTCCTGCCGGACGGCATGCTGTGGACCGAAGCGCCTGGGTGTCCGGCCTTGTCCCCGACAGGGAGCTCGCGCCCAGGACCAGGACCGCTCCTCCAGGGCGGGTTCCTGCAAGTGCCCGGTGCCCAGGCGGCCTGGCCCTCATCGCCACCGCCGGGGCCCGGGCTGCGGGCAGTCCTTCCCCGGGCCCGCCGAGCCGTTCGCGCCTCGCCCCGGGGCCCTCCGGGAGCCTGTCCCCGCCGTCCCTGCCGCGCCAGCCGTATCTCTGCCGGCATCTCAGCGAGTTTCCAGTTTCTCCCCACTTCGGGAGGGAACCAAGAAGCAGGAGGAGTTCAGATAACATTCCGGGGCTGCAGAGATTTTCCCGAAACAAAGAAACGGATCGACAACCCTCTCTCTTCCTCGTCCCCAAAGAGAAAAGGCGCACCTTTGGTCCCCAGCTCTGGGCAGTAGAGGGCAGGTTATCAGGAGCCGGTTCCAGCAGAGGAGACCCACCCCGAGGGTCCCCAAGGCACCCTCCTCTCCGACCAATTGGCCAGGGACTCGCAGAGCAACCTGCCCCAGTCCGGGTGCCAACGCGGCGGCCGGGGGCCTCGGAGCGGCGCACCAAGGCGTCCCAGGCGCGCGGCACCCTCCCAGCCCCCGCGGAGGGCACTTTGCCCAGCTCAGCCCTGGGCGGCCAGAGGACGCACCTGCGGCGCTCGCGCTGCTCACACCTGGCCTCACCTCCTGCCAGCCCCAGCCAGCGCGGGGGGCACTTAGGTCGTTCCTGGGCGCCCGCGTCTTCCCTCTCGCGCCCGGGACGCGCACCCTGGACCCCGCACAGAGAACCGGCCGCGCGCCGCTTACCTGCGGCGCTCCGGGGTCGGACGCTTCCCGCCTCTCGCCCTTCCTCCTCCTCCTCCTCTTTCTCCTCCTCTGCCTCCTACCGAGCTCGCGTCTTCCTCTGCCCAGCACAGGAGTCCCCGACACTCCCCTGCTCTCGCTTTAATCCCGGGAGGCGGTTTCCGAGTGCTCAGGGCGACACCCCCAAGCCTAAGTCCCGGGTCACCTCGTGTAGGGGGAGGGGATGGGCGGGGCGGCTAGGGGCGGCGGGAGGGAGGAGTCTCCCCGGGGAAAGCCCGGGACGCGCTCCTGACTCCCCCCCGCGGTGAGACCCAGCGGGAGCTCCGGGGACATTCCCCGGACCTCGTCTCCTGGCAGTTTAGGACTGGGGAGGAGCGTGTCTTCCTCCCCACATCCCCTGGACCGCGCCTGTCGAGGGTGCTTCGCAGCCCGAGGACTCGAGTTTGGATTAAGCAGGGAGATTCTGGGGAGCGCTGACGGAGTCCCCGTGTGAGCCCAAGGAGCTGCTGCTAGCTGAGCTCCTGTCGGCGGCCAGCCCAGCCCTCGACCCCGGGGACTCGCGTAGCCTCTGTGCCCAAGGCGAGGACCCAGGAGTCGGCCCCCAGGACCGCTGGCCCAGGCACCAGAGCCAGAGGACGCAGCGCCGCGTGCCAACGACCCTCGGCAGTCCTACTGTGCGGCCTTTCCCTGCTCTCAGGTCCAGTCCCTCCCCCCGCCCTCGGAACGTCCCCAGGAGTGGCGCTAAGACTTCCTACCCGCTAAAGGCAAGGGTGAGGAAAAGGGATAAGATAAACCTTAGTCCAGAAGCCCTGGCTTTCCCTCTGTCTTTAAGAGGTGCTTTCCAAGGCTGTTAGCCCTACACAAATTGCTAACGTGGATTGCTTTACAACGAGGTGGAGGCAGAAGAAAGCCTAATTCATTCTGAATCACGTGCTGCCTTGGCTCAGCGCTCCTTCCTGGGCAAGTCTCCCTGGGAGCTGAACTTTCCTAGTAAGTTCTTCCATTCTCCCCTTTGGCTCCCATCCTTAGATCCACAACAAGGGACCGTCTGGAAGATGCCCCAGTCCCACCCATCTCACACTTCACTGCTGTCCAGGTTGTCCCCGGTAGAAGACCCTTGAGGACCATCTCCAGGAGATAGGTCAGGTCGGGTTGTCTTCTGTTGGGCTATCACTTATTTCTGTTTTGAATAGGGTCTTGGGAGCCCTGTAGGAGTGACACCATTATTCCACCAAACCCCTAACGTTCACCTACACACCAGGTAGGATGTGTGTTTCTACAGTCGGTGGCTGTTCTCTCAACATTCATTTCCCCTTCTTTTGGCAACCTCCTGGAACTTTTGTTGAGGTATACACACCTCCAGGAGCGACCACGGCTTGGGGAGCCAGCTCCGCCTGAGTGCTAGAGGTGGACATGCGGCCAGTGTCTGGCTCAGCAGCTTAATTCCATTCTCTGCCACAATTCCTGCTTCAGGGATGAACACACAACCCATTTCTGGCCAGTGAGAGGTGGAAGAGAGGTTTCTACCTCTATTGGGGGGGAGGGGGTACTATTTTCTTACTCTTCTAAGGGAATTTCCAGAGACCCTCTTCCTTGTGCTTGGAGGAAGAAGCAAGTAGTCCCAGGAATTGTTGATAGCCATTTTTCCATCACCAGGGAGCCAGTGCCAAGATCAAGATAGCTCCTCCATCCAAAACCACAGCATAGAGATGACAAGAAACCCAATTTCTGGCATCACTGAGCCCCTGAATCAAACCAGCTCTGAACTTAAGCCCCCATTGCCACTTTTTTCAGAGACAAGTGGAAAATCAGAATTGTTTACCAAAGGAAGTAGCTGTGATACAAAGAAAACGAAACTGTATTATTATTACGTACTAAAAATAACAACAGAGTTCCGTTTGTAGTAGTATGGCCGACTAAACGTCCTGAAATAATGTTCTCACTACAAAACAGCCAAAAAGGCTCATAAAATATCAATTCCCAATATCCTTTCAAATTACAGCTGGATTTGCAAGAAAACTTGGGACATTCTCAGACACAAAAGTGAAGTGGGCGCCTATATCCAGGAAAATGAGGAAGGAATCAGACTGGCAGGCATCCTGAAGTCATCTAACCACCTCTAGTAGTGCAGAGTTCTGTGGGCAGGAGTGAGATGGAGGACAAAGTCAAAGGCCCCAGCAAGGTGGGAATTGGCTAGGCTACCACCACATCAAGTCAACATCGAAAAGCTCTACTTTCAGGAAAAAAAATGATTTTTTTAAAAATTTATATCCACCTCACCAAAGGGTGATGACCAATAAGCTTGTCTATATCTTTGGCTTAGCTCTCAATGGAGGCGGAATGCTCTCCTGAGAATTTAGTTATAACTACAAGCAAGCCCTCATATGAGAGTTTAGGTTTTGAACCCAAATTCCCACTACCTTTGTGGTCAGAAAAAAGTCAAGCCAAGAATGTAATCTAAAGTGATCCTAGATTGGTAATGTCCCAGGCACATGGCAGGAACAAACTGAAATCCTCTCTAGTGGAATGCGTCTTGTGACGGTTAATTGTATGTGTCAACTCAACTGGGCTAAGAGATGCCCCGATACCTGGTAAAACATTAATTCTGGGTGTGTTTGTGAGGGTGCTTCAGGAAGACCTTAACATTTGAGTCAATAGACTAGTAAAAAAGATCTGCCCTCATCAGCATGGATGGGCGTCATCCAATCCTTTGAGGGCCTGAAAAAACAAGAAGCCAGAGGAAGTTAAATTTGCTCTCTGCCTGCCCTGGGACATCCATCTCCTCCTGCCCTCCAACATCAGCTCTCCTGGTTCTTAGACCTTTGGACTCAGACTAAATTACACCACTGGCTCTCCTGGTTCTCCAGCTTGCAGATGGCATGTTGTGGGACTTCTTGGCCTCCACAATCATGTGAGCCAATTCCTCTAATAAATAAATACACACACACACACACACATTTATATATATATATATATATATATATATATATATATATATATATATATATATATATATATACATCCTATTGGTTCTGTTTCCCCTGGAGATACACTCTTCAATTCCGGAAAGATTCCCACACAGTCACAATTAAAATGAGCTTTAATTTAATTAAAAACAATTAAAATAAGAAATTATTTAAAAAGCTAACAAGAACAACAAACGGTAGAAGCAGACCATAGATACTGGTGTTATTAGATGCAGATGACAAAATAAGTATGTTTGCTATGTAAAAAAAAATGAAAGGGAGAATCTAAAAATGGATAAGAAGCGAGGATTGTTTAAAATTACCTAGCAGAATTAGGGGGAAAACACTAAAAAGAACTTCTAGAAACAAAAAAATGTAAATTCTCAATAGCTGAAGAGGGAATCAGTGACATGGTACATAGACCTGAAGAAATTATCCAAAATTCCTGTAAAGGGGCAAAGTCATTTTTTAAAAATATGAAAAAGAAGCTAAGTGATGTGGAGAATAGAGTAAGAAGATTTAAAATGTGTCTAATTAGACCTCCAAAATGTGATGATAGAGAGAACAAGGTAGAAGCAACATTTGAAGCAATGATTGAGAATTTTCCAAAACTGGTAAAAATCACAAATCCTTAGATTATTGAAACACAAGAAATTCCAAGCAGAAACAAGAGGAATCCATAAACATAATATAGTGAAATTGTAGAACTCCTAAAATAAAGAAAAGATCTAAAAAGTATCCTGAAACAAAAAACTTAGCCCCAAATAGAAGGCAGAATGTGGTGAAATAAAATATTTAAAGTGCTGAGGAAAAGTGACTGTCAACCTAGAATTTTATGTCCTGTAAAAGTATCCTTCAAGTAAGAGGGAAAAAACGTTTCCAGACAAATCAAGACAGTATTGAGCACAACAAAGAAACTTGAAAAGGCTGTAGTTCAGCAAGAATAAAAATAATCCCAGAATGAAAGTCTGACATATGACAGGAAATGATGAGTCAAGGAAATGGTAAAAATATGGGTAAATATAAACAAATATTGACAGCATGAAATAATACTACCAATAATGTTTAATTTGTAAAGGTAAAGAAGCAACAACATCAACAAAAAGTAGAACTAAAATATTGGAAAATAATAGAGTGAAAGCCTAGTATTTTCCCTAGTAGGCAGAACAGAATTAAAGTGTTATAATGATTGTATTCCTCTGGAGGAGAATAAACATACCGAGTAACTATAGACTTCATTGAGTATGCTTGTTAAAAGGATAATTAAAGAATTAAAATAGAGTATAAATTGATAGTGTCCAAACCCAAAGCAGAAAAATGGGATAAAGGAGAAAAACACAATGAAATCAAACAAAATAAGGAAAAGAAGGATGAAGGGAGGAAGAGGAGTAAAATTGAACCCAGAAAAAACCAGACAAATAGCTGAAAATATCAATGTAGAAATATAGACAAATATATCAGTAATCATAGTACATGTAAATGCTCCAAATTGTCCAGTTAATATGAATAGATTTTTTTTTAAAACATAGATTATTAGATTGTCTAATTTTTTAAGACAGCCATATGCTATATGTAGGATAGACATATGTAAAAGAAAACTGGTTTGGCTATATTACTGATGGACAAAATAGACTTTAGAATAAAAGGCTTTATTGAGAATAAGGAGAGTCACTTTATAATGATAAAATAAACAGATCACTTGGAAAATATAACAGTAGTGAACTTGCATATACCTAAAAATATAGTCTCCAAAATGTATAAAGGAAACATTTATAGAACTACAGGTAGATGTCTACAAATCTACCATCATCTCTCTTAGTCATGATAGGTCAAGCAAACAAACAAACAAAAAAATCAGTAAAAATGTAGACGATCTGAACAACACAATGAGAAAACTTTATTAATGGGCATATATAGATGTCTCCACCAAATAACTGGCCAGATGCTTTTCCAGGTTAATTCTTAGAAACAGTTAAGCAACATATTATTCTAGTTTTTAAAAAATTCTCCAATTCATCAATGCCTAAACCAACAAAGATAGTTCAAGGAAATATTACAAGCCAATCTAATTCATGAATATAAACGTAAAAATCCTAAACAAATATTAGGAAATTGAATCCAACAATGTATAAAAAAGACTATGACCAAGTTGGGTTTATCCTAGGAATGTAATATTGCTTTAACACTAGAGAAGCTATCAGTATAGTTCAGCACAATAATATACGAAAATAGAAAAATCATAAAACCATCTTAATATATTTAAAAAGAGCATTCAGTAAAATTCAACATGCATCCATGGTAAAAGTCCTTTGCAAAGATGAAGTAAAAGGAAACTTTCTTACCTGACACAGGATATCTATAAAAATCTCCAAAAATATCACCCTTAATGGTGAAATGGAAAGAATTACTGCTAGTACCACTTCCACTCAACACTGTACTGAATGTTTTAGCCAGGGTTGTAGAAGAGAAAAAAGAAATTAAACTAATGAGAATTACAAAGCAAGAAACAAGTCTGTCATTATTTGAAGCTGATATGAGTGTATACCTACAAAACCTCAAAGAATCAAGAGAAAAATCATTAGAATTAATAAGAAAGTTTAGCTCTCTCTATTTGATAGATACAGAGGCAATATATAAAAATAATTTGCATGCTCCTACACCACCAACTAACCAGTGGAAATACAATTTTGGGGTTTTTTTCCCCAGTTTTACTGGGAAATGCAATTTTTCCCCCCAAAGCCCCAGTAGATAGTCGTATGTCATAGATGTACATCCTTCTAGTTGCTGTATGTGGGACGCGGCCTGAGCATGGCCGGAGAAGCGGTGCGTCAGTGCACGCCCGGGATCCGAACCCGGGCCGCCAGCAGCGGAGCGCGCACACTTAACCGCTAAGCCACAGGGCCGGCCCAGAAATGCAATTTTTAAATGTATAATTTACTGTGATAATGGTAGTCTGATTTTGTAAGATAATGTCATTCTTAGAGGAGGCATGTGGAAATATTTAGAGGTGAAGGGTCAGGATGTCTCCAACTTAATTTCAAATGGTTCATCAAAAAAAAAGCCACATACAGGAAAATGTCAATCATTGTTGGGTCTGGGAGGAGGATGTACATGCATTCATTGTACTAATCTTTCATATTTCTGTATCTCTGAAATGTGTCATCATAAAAAGTTGAAATAAAACTACAAAGGGATATCATTTAAATGGCAATAAAAAACTAGTTACCTTGAAGAAATCTCTCCCCCTCCCTCTCTCCATCTCCCAACCTCTCTCTCTCTCCCTCTCTCTCTCTCTTCTGCTTTCTTTCCCTCCCTCTCACTCTCCCCCTCCCTCCGTCTGTCCCTCCCTTTCCTTCTCCCTTTCTCCCCTTCCCTCCCTCCCTCTCTCTCTCTCTCTCATATGCACACACTAAGGAAAGGCTGTGTGAGGACGCAGCGGGAAGGGAGCCTTCTGTAAGCCAGGGAGAGAGGCCACACCAGGAACTACACAGGCCAGCATCTGATCTCAGACTTCCAGCCTCCAGAACTGCGAGGAATGAACGTCTGCTGTGTAAGCCCCCCAGTCTGTAGTATTTTGTTATGGCAACCCGAGCTGACTGAGACAACGTCCTTCCCTGCTCTGTGGTCTTCAAGCTTCAGCATCGGATGTGAAGGCGAGAGCCACACAAAGACTGGTCAGGCAGCTCCTTCAACTGTGCAAGGTCAAATCTCTAACCAACCCCTTTTAAAAATACGTAGACACACATCATTACCGTACGTGGAACACAAATGAAAGCAAGTGAGTGCTCCACTGTGGATGAACCTCGAGGACATTAGGCTGAGTGAAATAAGCCAGTCACAAAAGGACAAATACTGTGTGATTCCAGTTACATGAGATGCTTAGAGCAGTCAGATTCACAAAGACAAGAAGCAGGATGCGGGGTGCCAGGGGCTGGGGGAGGAACGTGGGGAGTTAGTGTTTAATCAGGACAGAGTTTCACTTGGGGAAGATGGAAAGTCCTGGAGATAGTGGTGGTGATGGTTGCACAACAATGTGAATGTGCTTAATGCCACTGATCTGTACACCTAAAAATGGTTAAAATGGTAAATTTTTATAATGTATATTTTACCACCAAAAAAAACGAAACCAAAAATGAGACATACACCAGATTGGCAAAAATTAGATAATACCACATATGGCCACCAAAATTGGATGGTGCAAATTGGTACAACCACTTTGAAAAACTTTTTGGTATTATGCAGTAATGTTAAAGATATGCAAAACTTTCACCCAGAAATTCCACGCCTCAATATGTGCCCTAAAGAAACTCTTGCAATGTGCCCAGAAACTTCCAAAAGAATGTTCACAGAAACACTATTTCTATTGCAAAAACCTAGAAAAAAAATCAAATAATGACAGAAAACTCCTGTCCATTCCTTCTAATAGGAAAAGGGATAAACACATCATGGCATATTCATATGATGGAATACTATACAGCAATGAAAATGGGAGGACCACAGCTATCCCCATTACCATGGATAAATCTCACAAACTATTGAGCAAAAAAGCAAGTTGCAAAAGGACACATACAGATGATTCCATTTATATAAAGTTCTAAACATTCAACATCAAATACTGTGTTGTTTAGAGGTCTGTACATATATGGTAAAACTGTGAAAAAGAGAAAGACATGGATAAGCACAAAATTCAATATTGTGGTTTCCCCTGGTGGGAATGGATGGGGTACAATGGGAGGAGGGGTGCAGACCGGGGAGACTGGATGTAATGGTGTTGATGACAATCTGTTTCTTAACCTGGACAGTGACCACATAGGTGTTCTCTTTATTTTTTCTTTATACCTTCTTTTTGCATTATATGTATTCTGTTGTATGTATGGAATATTTCATAATTTTAAAAATGATGTATGTATAGCCATTGAATTAACTGATTTTAAAATGTGTGTACCTGAAAACTAGTCCCTAATGGGAATAATTCATCATCTGCCAGTAGTAAGACAATCTTTGGCTTACTGCCACGCTGCTTCAGATGGAGAAGATAATTCTGTATGTTAGTTTTGCTTTTAACCAGCTTCAGGAGTCCCACAGGTTCCCCCAGTCAGAAGGAGCAAAAGAGAATTAACAAGTCCCTTGAAAAGACAGGACACATAGAATTTATTACTAGCCAAAATGGTGTAGGGGGAGTGTTCCACACTTTCTTTTTTTTGGGGGGTGGGGGTGAGGGAGATAGGCCGTAAGCTAACATCTGTTGCCAATTTTTCTCCCTTTGCTGAGGAAGATTGGCCCTGGGCTAACATCTCTGCCCATCTTCCTCTATTTTATATATGTGACGCTGCCACAGCATGGCTTGATAAGAAGTACGTAGATCCGCACCTGGGATCCAAACCTGCGAACCCTGGGCCACCAGAGCACAGGGCGTGAACTTAACCACTACGCCACTGGCCCGGCCCCTGCACTTCCATTTTAAGAAGCTATTTGAAACCATCTCTAAGTGGGCTCAGGCGCTCTGGCGTGTCCTTAAGAGATGGACAAGGCCCCTTATCCAAATGCCTCTGCTGGGAAAATAGCATCTTCCGTGGGCTTCTTCATACAGTCACCATGCTTTCAGCAAGTCCTTCAGATGAATTCAGATCCCAGTTGTTCAAACAAGGAAAAAGTTGTCAATATTTGTTGTTTTTCATGGTTGAAGCAAGTTATAAGGCTTTGTTCCAAGGCTCAGCATGTCCTGTGTCTCCAGCCCTGTAAAAGTGACAATTACCTTTTATTAAACATTTGCTGTGCCAGTCACCATGCTCGAGTTTACACAACCTCATTGTGAGATAGGTACATTGATTTCCCCTTTTTACAGCTGAGGATGGGGGCTCTGGGCAGGCATCTGACCTGCCTGGGTGACACAGGTGGGGCTGAGACCAGAGCTGGGTCTGTGGGCTCGGCCGTCTCTTGGGCAGCTAGGTTGGAACCAGGGGCCGGGGCTCCTGGTACCAGGACTAAGGAAGGGCTCCCTGCTCCCGGTCTGTCTCCAGGGACCAGTGCTATAGGCTCCTTGGCTCCAGAACCCAGAGGGAGGCAGTGGCAGGGGGAATAGGCGTGCCAGGGGGTATGGGGAGGGCCAACAGCAGCTGGCAGGGAGGGAGGAACACTCCAGCCTCCTGCATCCCTCTGTCGGCCTCTTCCAATGTCCTGAGTCCCATGCATCTGACCCCGGGCCTCCTCACCAGCTGCACTCACCTCTGCTCTCACTCTGTCCCCAACACACTCGATTCATAATGATGGAGGGAAAACAGAGTAACTGCCGTAAAAAATGCCACCTGCAAAGTGGGGGGGAGCATAAGCATCATTTGGTGGTCACCTGGTCTTCCCTCACACCCCGTCCAGCAGGGCGGGCTGGGACTTCCTGCCCGGCTGTCCTGAGAGGTCCTAGTGGCCCCCGGCTCTGCTCTCAGTCGACTTTGT
Organism: Ceratotherium simum simum; assembly: GCF_057802395.1. Taxonomy (NCBI): domain Eukaryota; kingdom Metazoa; phylum Chordata; class Mammalia; order Perissodactyla; family Rhinocerotidae; genus Ceratotherium; species Ceratotherium simum. Next base: position 5,176,629 of record NC_141926.1, on the reverse strand, counting down.
CTAGTCAGGGGTGGAGGGAGTGCAGCTTCTCTGTGCCAGACCCGGGCTTCTCTGGTAGGCTGCCCGAGAGGCTGGTTTACATCCCCAAAGCTCTGGTCAGGCAAGTTCCTCACCGCCTGCCTCAGGCCTGGGCCAGCGGGCCCTTATCAGCCAGTGTCCTGTTACAGAGAGCGAAGGATGCCGAGAAGAGTTCCCCGCATCCCTGGGAGACCCCCCTGTCCCAGCCAGGCCAGGTGGATGTGCCATGCTCTGGCCTTTTAGATAATTTTCTGACCTTTATCTTGCTTGATATTCTTTCTCCTCTGGAGATTATGAATTCCTGAGCTAACAAGTTTGTTCATCAGTCACTCTTTCCCCTCTCACAGAGGTGGAGGGATGAGTGATAGACCCTGTGCCTCCAAGAAGGCGGGCTCTGTGATTATACCCCGGTCACTCCTAGCTGCCTGCTGCCCGAACACCTGCCTTCAGCACTGATGCTCTATCCCATCTGCCGCCTGAGTCCTAACCCCACCCTCATCCTCCCCCACCCCCGCCCTACAAAAATCCACAGTTGCCCTGAAGAGAGCCGCCTCCCCCCACCCACCCCCTGTACTCCAATTTGGGACAACTCAGAAGGGCCACTCAGAGCCAGAGCTCCCCAGGGGATGGCTGAGGCCTCTGTGGTGACTACACCCCAGCTCAACGCTTCCTCTGCCCAACACTGCTTCATCACTCCCCCAAGTATTGACCCCAGTTAACACCCAAGAAACCTCCTGCCTCCCAGGTGACCTGACTCAGGACAGAACCTGCCCCTCTCGTGCCCGTTTCCTCCCCTGTAAAGACTCACAGAGAAGGAGTTGGGTTTAAATGAGTTACTGCGTCTAAAAGGTTTAGAAAAATATTACTATTATTCCATTACTATTACCCAATTATTACTATTCCTCCTGGTAGTACTAGTACTCAGGACACACCACCTCCTCCTAAAACATGACCGGCTGCAACTCTAGCAGAATGGCCACCCTGACTCAGACCCACATCCTTATGGTGACATATTCCAGATTCTCAAGATGACACCCAGGCTCCAGGAACCATAAATTAAAGGTACTCACTTCCTGCACATGTGAATTAATCCATTCTAGAATTGACCCCTTGATGGATGAACCATCAACCTCAGCCTGGTGACTTCAAGCTCTGTGTCTTGTCAAAACATATTGGTACCTCAGAGCAACCATGACGGTTATCACCAGAGCCCCTAGTACCTACCCTCCCTCAAGAATCCAGTGGGTTGTGTTCTCTCTGCCTTATTGCATGAAATACTTTTTTTATGATGTCAAAACTAATATTTTCTTAACATTGTTGAATGCCAAAAATTTTAGACAATAAATGGCAGCATCATTGCAGGCTCCCCAGCAAAGGGCAAATGCTAAGCATATATGGGCACCTGCTGTGCCCTGTAAAGCATTTAAGAGATGCAGCACCAGCTCTAACAATAGCGATTTATTGTTAAACAAACTTCATTAAAGGTCAGCCTCTGGAGTCGTATTCTGAGCCCACATCTGGGCTTTCTGAAAAGCCCCCGTTTGAATGAAAAGTTTTGTATGTCAAGACAAGTGAGGCATAAAGGGGCTACTTTGCAAGGTGAGGTGGCTGTCCCAGATCCTTTCAAGCTTCATGGGAGAGCAAGGCCCAGCAGACCCGCTGCCCGTCCTGTCCCAGGGGGACTCTCCAGGGGCAGGAACATGTCTAAGGTCAGGCTGGCAGCCTGGGCAAGGAGAGGGAGGAGGGAGGCAGTGCGTGTCTCCAGGGCGGGACAGAGAGAACCAAAGGAACACCTCCTTTCTTCCCTGCCCGCCTGCACCACGGGCAGACCTGTACCCTACCTTGCATGTGCTTGGAGAAGCAGTGTTGGTTAGGGCAGGTCCCATAGGGGCGTGAGGAGATGCCTGGGGTGGGCGCCGAGGTGGGGTGGGCACTGGCAGGTCTGAGTGCTCTCCTTTGTCCTTCTCTGCTTGGGTCCATTTTGCAGAGGGTCTGCAAGATGTCATTGGAAGAGCACATGTTGCTGCTTGAAACATTTGATGGTGGGCTGGGTCAGACCTCGGAGACCTTGAAGACCCATTCGAAGAGCTTAGTCTGACCTCAGTGCAGGGGCAGCCTTGAGAGTTTAAGGGGGGAGATGAGATGCTTTTGCATCCCAGGTGTCTGTTTGCTTCCTTCCCCTCCTCCAACTCAGGTACACTGCAGATAGGGGGATGTCCTTGCAGGGGGAAGTGGTCAGCGTGGTCGAAAGTCCAGAGGACTAATTTAGACTTCATCTGACTGGCAAATCATCTTCCACCCCTCCTATTTCTTAGCATTTTATTAAAGTTTGTTTCTAAATGAGTAAATACGGTTTTTATTTGTTTCAGAATGAATGTTACCTAGTATCCGTCAAGTGAAATTGAAATACTGTATTACCAAATGCAATCGCATTTCCCGGAATGTTACTCTGATACAATGCACCCCCCTGCCCCAAACCTTCCTTCTGATGCAGTGGCCCCCCGAACCCCTCATGTGAGCTCTGGGTCTATGCACTCCTGCCACCCCCACCCAACAAAGACAAGTCTTTTCAGTGGTGTCAATGATCTGGATAGTTTTTTGCTTTGAAAAGAGAACAATTAGAAATATTATTCCATTCGTCGTAAGTTCTTAAAAATGTAAAATTCAAAGTTGTTTTTTTCACAGGTATTTCTCATCATAAAACATGTTTATTTTTTTCAGGCTTATACACGATTCTTTTTTCTGGCTAAAAATACACGCAAATAACTTTTTTTCAATAAAGATTAAGTCAGGCTACTGATCCTCCCAAGCCTCTGTAGCCAGACCTTGGTACTGCTGCTGAATTTACCACCAACCATCCCCTCCTCGTCCCTTCCCACCCCCCAAAAACCCTGCTGCTCTGGGTCAGGAAGTCAACTTAGGGAGCTGCACCTGTCTTCTGTTTTTTAAGGGCAAGGTTCAGAAATCCTTGAACCTCTTTCTCCCCAGAGAAACACAATGTCCATCCGGTGAGAGCCCGTGCAAAATCTAAGTGAGGCAGCAGCTCTGCTGGGATGGGTGAGATGCACTTCAGAGCTTGACAAGGACGACTCTGGGGGTGGCCGGCAGCTCGCGGGGCCTGTGCTGGTGCTCCTTCCGTTTCTTCAGGCACAAGGATGCTCCACATCGCAACTGTACTCGGCTGTCACCACCGATGTCTGCTCAAGAAATGAACCACAACTGATCAATAGGCAGCATAATTCATCCTGACCCGAATGTCTCTAGTTCAGTTCATTTGGGATGTATGACATGCTAGGCACAATTTAAATATACACACACCTATATGCGCGTATATGTATCTACCTGGACACGTCTATGTGTGTGCATATATATGCTATGTATATGTACGTGTGTGTATGTATATATATATTTTTAAGATTCAAATACACAGATATTCCTTTTTCTCCCTGATTTTTAGAAACCACAGCTGCTTTAGTGAATCTGTCCCTTAAAAATGAGAACTGAAACACCACTGCCCCATACTCAAAACAGCTCACCGCTTCCACTCTCTTTGTTAGCGTGACTATTATTTCAGAGACCAGGCAAATGACCCACCACTTTTTACAGAAACCTCAAGGAAAGCCCACTCCCTCTTCAACAGAAAGCATCAACATTTTATGCCCTAAGATTCTTTGAATCCTTTGCCTCAAACTCCTTGCCTGGCTGTTTCCAAATGCCAGCTGTTGTGGAATGATCCACACCCAATCCTAACCAAGCTCTAGCCACCCCCTCTCCCCCAACCCCCTAAAAGCCCCACCTTAACCCAAAGTTTGAGGCCTCAGCAAATCCCACCTGGCCCCCCTCTCTGAGACATTGTCAACTCTGCCTTATCGCCATGACTAATAACCCAGCTTTGTCCTGGCATGTCAACGGTTATCTGTGGAGCCTGCACCTGACAACAGTGATCCATATTATGTAGATAGACAGTGGTACATGACTCAGTAAAGCTAATAAAGAAAATAAATCAGAGGTCATGTTCCCAGCTGTAAATCCTGGATACAAAATGTCTGCTGTAAAACAGTAAATTATTCTGCTCTAAAGAAGGAAGAGGACACAAATCTGCTTTCTCCCTGACCGGCTATGTCTGAAAAAAGGACTGTTCACGGGGAGCCCCCCCAGGCAGTGCCCTGGGAGGGACTGGAGATCACCCCCAGGTGGGCTGTGGGTGCTGGGGTGAAGTGGGAGCACCAACCTACCAAAAGGATAAAAGAGACAAGGTTCAGAGCCAGGCGTGGTGGAGCATCCCGGGCCTCCAGAGACCCCTCAGGTCAGAGTATTCAGGTTTGCATTCACCTCTCATTAATTCTGAAATCTCGTAGCCAAATTGCTTAACTTCTCCGAGAATTAGTCTCTTTATCCATAAAATAGGCATAATAACATATTTTTGGATGGGGGAGGATTAAACCAGCCAGTGAATGGGGAGAGACTTTGCAAAGTGTGAAGAGCTAGGCAAATACAAGGTATCATCTTACCCAAGGAATGGAAAATCCAGACAACCCTCAAAGCAGTCTCGGTCTGGGATGGGCTGGACGGACTCATCCATACGTAGGGATGTCCTGTGTGGCTCTGCACGTTGTATACTGCACAACTGTAGGGCGTGCTTTTCACATTTGTAGTCATGAGGGATGTGCATAATTAACATGACAGTTTTCCAGCAGACGCCAGAGAATGTCTTGGGGAAAAGGTGATTTATTCTAATTTATATGAAAGTGCTGAAGAGGCTCATGGCAAGGCTGCCTGTCCCTGTACCATCTTGTAAGACGGGAGAAACCAATCCCTGGGCAGTGCTCTCCTATCCGTGGTTGTAAAGGTGAATCACAGTTTTGTATCTTAATTGCTATTTGACTTAAATATATGGCTAGAGGTCAGAAGCAAAAGCATCCATCAGTTTTAAAAATATGTCAAGCCATGTTAGATTTATCTAGAACAAAGCTCTTAATTGGTTGTCGTGGACAAACCAGGGGCAACTCGTGACTTACTAGAAACACACAGGATTCTAAGAACCTTTTAACTAACATTTTAGAATTGGGAGACTTCACATAAAATCCAGCTTTCCGGCTTCTCTTTAAAACTTGGGAGATCTGGCTGACTGGGCTCGCATCTTTCAGATGGAGCAGAGACAGCCTCAGCAGCCGTTTAAGCATCCAAGGGGCCGGCCCCAGCATGCTTGGGACTGAAATACCACTGTATGAGCTGTTCCAGAAGGGGCCAGTCAATGCCTGATGCCCAGCAGCATGTTCCAGCTGGAAGGCTGAGGTCAGAAGCTTCTGCCAGGCAAAGGAAACATCTCTGCCTTCCTCTCCGTCTCCTCCTCCCTCCTAATTTCCTTAGCTTAGAGGTGGTTGAGGAAAACGACAGAGGGGTCCCCACTCCCGCACGCCTGCTTCTGCTCTGCGGGGCTGCCACACATGTTGACAGCACACCTGTAGCATGACAGACCATGTGCTGGGGTCTTGGGGAGAGCAGACTGTGAGTCTTCCTGCAACTTCTGTTCCAATAGAAACAAATAAACAATAAATACACATCGTCAGATGGTGCTAAGCGCTAAAAAGAAAAATAAAACCAGGACAAAGGGATAGAGTGATGACAGGAGGGGGCTCCTTCTCATACAGGAGTCAGGGGAGGCCCCCAGATGAGGCAGGAGAAGCATCAGATGCACCTGGTAAAGGACGAGCATTCCAGGCAGAGGCCCCTGCAGGAGCGGGTGGGGCCCAGGGGAACAGCCCAAGGCCGCTGTGTGGGAGAAGGGACAAGAAGATCAGGGATGAGATATGAAGGCAGTGGGAGTGCGGCAGATTGTGGAAGGCCTCAGGGCAGCAAAAGAATTTTGGATTTTATTCTAAATTGAATGGGAGCAGAGAAGTCAAACGACCTGACTTATGTTTTGGAAGAAGTACTCTGCTCTCTGCTGTGTTCAGACTGAATTGCTGGGGAGCCGTGCAGACGAGGGAGGTCCATGGAGAAGGCGTTTCATTGGTGCCAAGAGTGTCATGGCTGCTGGGGTTGGGTGGCGGAGCTGATAGGATGTGCATCAGCAAATAGTATGCGGAGGAGAGAAAGTGGGAAGTCAGAGAGGACCCAAGGGTTTTAGTCTGAACGACTAGAGGAAAGCAACCCTGCCAACACCTTGATCTTGGACTTCTGGCCTCCAGAACTGTGAGAAGATGAATTTGCCATTTAAGCCCCTGTTTAGTTAGGGCAGCCCCAGGAAACTAACAGAGATGCCAGTTAAACCTCTAAGTGGAGATGGTGAGTTTGCAGTTGGAGGTGAGGGAATGGAGACACCAACTTGGGGGTCTCCAGCAGAGAGATGCTATTGAAAGCCAGGAAGGGAGTGTCCACCACGGACAGAAGTCCAGGGCCATGCCCCTGAGATGGGGTAGGGGGAGACCCGGGGAAGGAGAATGAGTGGGCTCAGCCCGTGATGGGGGGACCGAGGGAGGAAGCAGCCAGCTTGTGATGTGAGGTTGAACCAGACTGGACCCTGACTTGATCCAGGGACCAGGTGAGGGCAATTCCAGTGGAACATTGGGGACAAAAGCCTGGTTGCTGGGGAGTCGAGAGAGAGTGGAAGGGGAGAAGGTGACACTGCATGCTCTTTTGAGACACAAACTTAAGGCCAGTCCAAGAACAGAGGATGCTCGTCTGTGTTATTGATAGAAGGAGAACCCAGCCCAGGGAATCAGCTCTGCTACGGGCTTTCACTACAGGCTCGTCCCCCGCATCACACGCAGCCCTGTCCATGCCAGGAGTGGGGTCTCAGTACAGAATCTGGTCCTTCTGGGAAGGACCATCCTCTCCCACAGTGAACTGCTGCACTTCCCCCTCTGAATGCCTTACAGTGCTTTCTTTCCCCATCCATGCCCTCGGTTCCCAGGAATCTCAGAAACGAATTTATGGCTGTCACAGGACAGTGCTCACCTCCATAGTCGGCAAGCTTCATTTTGCTTCCTCTTTATCCTGATCTCCTGTTTGTTTGCATTTTAGTTACCTTATTGTAACTTCACTAGGGGGTGTCCTCCTGTCCTCTGTGGGGAGCACCTAGATAATGCTTGTTTGTCCCGTTGTTTTTCTTTTATTAATTTATATTTTAAAATAACCAGAAAAGAAATGACATATTCAAGTGGACTCATTTGCCGCTTGGCTTTTATGCCGATGCTGTAATGGTAAGTTTAGACCAATATCTTGTCAAAGCTCCCCACTTCATCCCCAGCCTGCTGTTCCTGAAAACGCCCTCAGCATGAAGGCCACATGAGGGGTGCATTTAGATTCCGTCCCACGAGCAAGTAGTCAAAGGGTCCACATCCACAAGTGATAGCCGGGCTTGTATTTTACAAGTCGTAGTGAAAGCTGTCTGGACTCTCCTTTGAAATGCTGCAGCTGAGCGTCAGAAGCACAGAGTGGGGAATCCCAGAGGCCTCACCTGGGCCAGGTTGCTGGATGGCATGTTGGGGGGAGTGGTGGAAAGTTTAAGAGAGCCGGGGGGCGTGGCGGGGGTGATGGGCAGCAGAGAGCATTTGGAGGACGCTCGGGAGGGGATGGGAGCAGAATCCATCATGGCGCCTCCCAGTGCAGGAGCAGGAGGTGGTGTTGGCTAGAGATGTGTAAGACAGGAGGAGAGGCAGGGAGAAAAGCTAAAAGCTCCATGAGACCAGACACCACGGCTCCTCGGACACCTCCTGACCCCAGTAATTAGCTCGGTACTTGAGACAAGTTGGTGCTCCATAAAGAGGAACTGACTGGGGCCGGCCCAGTGGCATAGTGGTTACCGTTGCGTGCTCTGCTTCAGCGCCTGGGGTTCACAGGGTTTGGATTCCAGGTGTGGGCCTATGCCACTCATCAAGCCATGCTGTGGTGGCATCCCACACATAAAATAGCGGAATATTGGCACAGATGTTAGCTCAGAGCCAATCTTCCTCACCAAAAAAAAAAAGAAGAAGAAGAAGAACTGGCTGGCTGACCAGTGTCTTCAGTTCCAGCTAGTTAAATATTGATTTCTCAAGTCAGACAGCTGGTGTTAAACCCTGGCACCATCATCTGTGAGATACATAATCTCGAAAAGTTACTTAAATTCTCGAAGCCTTAGCTACCTCATCCACAATATGGGGCAAATAGTGCCTATCCCATACGGTCATTGGAGAGACTGAAGGACTCAGGGTATGTGAAGGCAACAGCATCGTGCTTGCTAGATTCAGAACGAGTGCCGTCTGTTATCCAACTTGGACAGCATCTGACAATGGTCAGAATTCTTTCACATGTGTTCTCCAGGCCCCAGGTCACCCAAGAGGATGGAGGGGTGTGGAAAGGGTCTTTCTGCCTTCAGAAAATAACAGCAACGACAGCTTGACGCAGAACAAAAGAGAGGAACTGAATGGAAACGCCAAGGGCCGGGTCTTGGGAAAGAAACCTGTGGTGCAATGGTCAGAACCTGGGCATTTTTGTCTGGCCGTTTATAAACTTTAAACTCATCATTTCCCCCATGGCGTTGTGACGTAGACGTAAAGCTTGACGCCTACTCAACAATAGCTCAACTTCTAGGTGTGAATTGTCTCCCTTCTAGTGAAATCTAGCGAAGAAGTGGTGAGAGGAGAACCACATGCATTATTGTTTTTCACAAATCCTAGGCTGATGTCATTTCCTGTAGGAAGATATTAACTAAGCACCATTTTATCAGGAAGGAGGTTGGGAGGATAAATGAATTTCCTGGCGCCATGTTGGTTCTTGTTCAGCGGCAGCAAAACAAAGGCACTCAAAGCAACAGGAAAAATACTTTAGAAGGGAGAGTTTATGGTCAATATTTTTGGAAAATATAATCAGTGAAAGCAATTATATTAAGTAATTGCAATAAATATTCAAATTAAAAATTTCCATTACACTCATGCATTGCTTACGTACGGGGATACATTCCAAGAAATGCATCATGATTTCCTTTTTGTGCAAATGTTGAGCACACTTACATAAACCTAGATGGTATAGCCTACTACACACCTAGGCTACATGGTACTAACCTTACAGGACCACAGTCCTGTATGTGGTCCATCACTGACCAAAACATCGTTATGTGACACATGACTATTTATAGTGGAATTATAACACAGGTGCTACAGACTAAATGCTGGTCTCCCCCCAAAATTCGTATGTTGAAATCCTAACCCCCTATGTGATGGTATTAGGAGGTGGGGACTTTGGGAGGTGATTGGGTCGTGAGGGTGGAGCCCTCATGAATAAGGTTAATGTCCTTATAAAAGAGACCCCAAAGATCTTCATGACCTCTTCCCCCGTGTGGACACAGTAAGAAGCTGGCCGTCTATGAACCAGGAAGCAGGTTCTCACCAGACATCAAATATGCAGGCAACTTGATCTTGGTCTTCCCAGACTCCAGAACTGTGAGAAATGTTTTTTGTTTGAGACACCCAGCCTGACATTTTTGTTATAGCAGCCTGAATGGACTAAGACAATAGGTTTAATTTTTTTTTAAGTCTGAAGAGGGTCTACCACATGCTCACTACATCAATAGTGCTCCCTGAATGTCATCTCCTTAGATTCTGGGAATAATACTGGGAGTTTGGTGTTGTCAGCCCTGCTTGACAGACGAGGTGCAGAGTTTGGACATATTGTTCAGAGCTGCACAGTGGTCACAGGCTGGGCCAGGATTCGGGAGTGCAGGAGGATGTGCACTGCGTGACTTCCACTGTAGTCCTGTAGTCGGGCTGGCCACCCATGTACCCAGGGGGCTGCTGTCACAGAGAGGGAGGCACCAGGCCGGGCCAGCACCCCCTTACCCAGAGATGATGGCAGTAAAGTCATGCCTGGGCATGAGCCCTAGAGGCTGCCCACCCACACCGGGACAGCCCAGCATGGCAGGCAGTTGGGTTCTCCCGTCTCCATGGTTATTTCTAGGCCTTGGAGGGAGTGCTGGTCAGGCTGTCAGAAGAAGTGCATGGTGGTCTGTCCTATTTGGGCATTGGGTTGGTAGCTGGGAGACAGGATGATGAGCTTGGGAGAGCTAGCAGAACGGGAGACTCTGTGAGGAGAAGAAAAGACAGAGACTAGAGTGAGTCCTCCCTTGGCCGGAACCTCACGGCATGTCCACAGCCGGGGTGCTCTGCGTGAGGGGCCCACACTGCCCCCAGGACCCGTTTCTGTCATTCTATCAGCTGGGATCTGGGTGATTTGTGTTTACTGTTGAATGATTCAGCTTCTTTTCTTACCTTTTTCTTCTACTTGCATGGGGAAACATTTCTCCTCTTGCCACTGGCCAGCCTTTAGTCGCCAAGAGCCAGGGCAGCCTGGTTTTTCCAGTTGGGCCAGAAACGCCTGCAGAGGTACATTAACCCCTGGGGCTCAAGAGCATCTTTATTCTGGGCCCAGAGGAGAGAATGTTTCCTTACGTACCTCTTGACTCACTGGAAATTTCAGACTACATCCCTCACTAGACAAATATGCATCCAGGAAGGGACTGGACCTTCCAGGAAGTCTGGGTTTGGGTTCCAGTCCCCCAGTTTCCAGTGGGGTGACCGCCTGCCACGGACTAAGTCCCCAGCCTCAGCCGGTGTCCGCCTCTGTGACTCAGGGCCTCGGTGGTCTGCCCATCCTACTTCACTGAGCCGGCCGTCCCAGGAAATGATGGAGCTGAACATGACTTGAAAAAAGAAAGCACTAAACTAATGCACAGAAGCAAATGTAAAGCCACAACTCAAACCGGCAGGGACAGGTAAGGGGGCAGGTGGGACCAAGTTGTCTTTGGTATCAGCTGATTCAAGCTCTTCTCCTGGTGTCAACAGTGGCCAAACAAACCAGCTACTGACTCAAGACCTGGCCATCTAGTGCTGCTGGAGGAGGGGGACGTGTATCTCCAAGAGGCCCTACGAGGGACAGAACCATATTTTGTGGATGCTGAAGCTCAGAGGATCTGGGAGGACCCTCTTTAAGACACAAGATAGAAAATTATAAATACAAGAGCAGATCCAAAGGAGATATTTATTTTAAGTGAGAAAATAAACCATAATCAATTACAAATTCTAAAAAGCTAACAGTACCACAATATGACAAATCCAGAAAAATAACACAAAAGTTGTATTAACTCTATATCTTTTTAACTACATTTGGGGGTGCATACTCTTTGCTTACCTCTTATGACAACAATTTAAACATAGAATTTCTTTTCTTTCTTTTTTTTTTTTGTGAGGAAGACTGGCCCTGAGCTAACATCTCTTGCCAATCCTCCTCCTTTTTTTGGCTGAGGAAGATTGGCCCTAAGCTAACATCTGTGCCCATCTTCCTCTATTTTGTATGTGAGATGCCACCACAGCATAGCTTGATGAGCGGTACCCAGGTCCACGTCCAGGATTCGAACATGTGAACTCCGGGCAGCCAAAGCACAGTGCGCAAACTTAACCATTATGGCACCGGGCTGGCCCCCATAGAATGTCTATTGAGCAGGTAGAAGGACACTTTGGCATTTCCTTACCATGCTACCTTTTGGCTCCACTCATCTAGAACCTTCTCTCTACTCCACTCCCCACAAATGTAGGGTACTGGGCACCACAGGACATACTGTGTTCATATCGTGGGGAGACACCCGGCCCTGCATCCTTGCACCCCAGCTGGCACTGTGGGTGGTAGGAACATTCCTGGCAGCCATTCCCACACCTCACAGTTAACAACAAATCACCTACACATGACGGCAGACAACGCAAAAATTACTCATCCCAGCGGAAATGTATTCCCAGTGCGGCTTACCCGTATCACCCATCCAAATACGCCCGTGGTGGCCGCAGCATCACCAACAGGACTGAAATGGAGAAGTGTGAGCAGAGAGATAGCGGTCCTCAGGATTCAGTTAAAATACTTTCTTTTGCAATGATTGCAAAATGTTATGACCTCGTGAGCATCCTCCCACGCTCCAAGGCCTCCACTTCATTAGCTCCCAGGAAAACCATGCTCTGTGCTCCATGGTGAGGCTCTGGGACTAAGCCTGGCCTCTCTGCAAGGCTATGACGTGCTGAATTTGTTGCTACAGGACAGATACTGAACCAGAAAGGACCTGCCAGGAAGGCCTCCACCTAGTCCCCTCCCAGCCCTCTGGCCTCTGCTCCTGCAGGTGACAGGGGAGATGGGCCCAAGCACAGACCCACCATCAGCCTGGCGCCATCTGCCATTATAAGCCTCTGTGCCTTGATTTGTCGGCAGCCTCATTTGGTTAGTTTGGAAGACGGGCACTCGTCGCTCCTTGTCTTTCTCTGTTAGTGAGGAGGAACAGGACTCAAGTGTTCAGGCCTCCAAGGGTTTTGGCCTGACCAGTTGGGAGGATGCAGTGGTCATCAACCAAGGCAGGAAGGGGCAAGTCTGTGGGGAGATGATCAGCTCAGGTTTGGACAAGTTAAATCATCGATGTGTCCTTGACCCCCAAATGGTCAAGACATCAGAGAGGGATGTGAGTACCCAGTGTGGACTTGGGGAGAGAGCTCTGTGCTGGAGGTGGGAATGTGGGAGTCCCTCGCACATGGAAGTGGCGACATCTAAAGCCTGCAATTGGATGGGATCACCAAGGAGTGAGCCTGAGAAGGGAGCTCCGGATGGAGCCCTGGGGGCTAGCAGAGAACACCGGAAGGGGCAGGAGGAAAACCAGGCAAGGGTGGCATTATGGGCTGAATTGCACCCCCAAATTCATATATTGAAGCCCTAACCCCCTGGTTCCACAGAGTGTGACTGCATTTGGAGACAGTGTCTTTAAAGAGATGATTCAGATAAATGAGGCCGTCAGGGTGGGCCCTAATCCTATCTGACCAGTGTCTTTATAAGGAGAAGTGGACACACAGAGAGACACCAGGGGTGCACGTGCACAGAGGGATGACCATGTGCCAACATGGGGAGAAGATGACTGCCTGCAAGCCAAGGAGGGAGGCTGCAGGAGAAACTGACCTGTGGACACTTTGATCTCTGACTTCCAGCCTCCACAACTGTGAGCAAATAAACTCTTGTTGTTGAAGCTGCCTGATCTGTGGTTCTTTGTCACGGCAGCAGGAGCAGGCTACTGCAGGCGGGGCCGTGAAAACCCGGGAGAAACTGTGCGTCACCGAGGGTGTGATCAATTACGATCATCGTGTCCAGTGCTGCTAAGGGCCAAGTCGGATGAGAGCTGCCAATGCCCCTCCTTCCCAATTTGTGTTTTGAATCTTTTTTCTGATAATAAACAAGCAGATACATGTCTGCAAATAGTTTAAATGTTGTAGAAATATGTCTACAGAAAGCAGAAGCTGCTACAGTGTCTGGTACCTTGAAACTTTTTCATTTTTTCAAAACACACGGGGATAACCCACAACATTGTAAAGAGAAAACAAATAGACCCAGGTTGAAAAACAGATCAACGCCTTCTGTGGGGCAGCCGCAGCCTGAATGAGAAGAACTCATACCTTGAGGCCACCAGGGTCCTGAGGGTTGGCTCCTGGGGTCACAGAGACCTGGGGACATCGGAGAGATGAGGAGCTGGAGTCAAACGTGGGGCTTGAAGCACAGGCTGGAATAAATCCATACAGATCTCCCTCCTGGGACGTTCTCAGGAAACTGGTCCCTGGAGGCGTGGGCAGAAGTGAGCTGCAGCAGAAATGGGAGAAATTGACCAGCTGGGCTGAGGATTCCCCACTGAGGGCAGGACAGGGGCCTCGAACGCCAAGGTTAGACCCACCTCTTGAAGGGGAGCAGGGGGCCAGGAGGAGGCAGCCACAGTAGTCCACGGCTCAGGGCCAGGTGAGCTCGCCTCAGAGAGGCTGAACACCAAAACTCCATTATAAACTCTGAAGCTGGCAGACACACAAGGAAATTGATCTTTAGAAAATGCAGTCTCTCTGGGCAAATTAACTTTACAGAAGATGTGACATAGACTTTAGGATAGGTGTGTTAAGTCCACTCATAGCGGTAACTGGAGGGGGAACTTCTATTTTTCTTTTTGGATTCATGTCGTCCTGGAGGACTTCTTTTGTGTATGGAGAACACTATTTGCAACTACCATTTTTTTAAATTCAGTATTTTATTTTTCACTAGTTCCAAATTTTAAGACCTGCTTTTTCCTTAGAATTTTACGTTCAATTTATCTTATTCTACTTATAAATCTGGGGAATTTTGATAATCACTTAGGGGTGGGGGCTTCAAAAACTCTGTTTATCAAATGTCCTTAAACATTTTGAATTGCATTTCTTATTTTAAAACATTTCTATTTCTGTTTCAAGTACTTTAGTTGTCTCACAAACAAAACTTTTTTGAGCACTTCTAATTTTAACAACCTAAACTTATAAATCCAGTGACTTGTCAGCCACCTTAAATATTTTAATACTGTTTTAAAAAACTTAGTAAAATTCTGTATTTCAACTTAATATCAAAGATCTAAATAAATTTCTCAAAAACACAATAAATTGGAATCACAAGTCCAATGTTATATTCTCAAATAGTCCAAATTCTCTTAAATGTTATAAATATTTTAAACACCAAACCTACACAGGTTATCCCTTACCCTGATACAAATATGTTGGTCCTCTTGCTTTATAATCATCTGTACTGGGGATCTGGTAAGATCCATGTTCTGTGAGGCCTGAAGCTTAGACAATTTGGGCGTCCTCCTTAAGAAAAAGAAGACAAATGTATGAATCTGAAATGACCCCCAAGGCCTGGAAAGGGGCTCAGGCAGAAGCGCTTGAAGCTTAAGCCGCATTCATTCCGTGGGAAATTCAGCTCTGATCTCTGTTACTCTTCAAGGCCTTTCCTAGCGTTAAAAATGTCTTACCTGGAATCTTATTCCACCATAAAAAGGAATGAAGCACTGACACTTGCTACAGCGTGGTGAACCTTGACAACGTTACACCAAGTGAAAGAAGCCAGTTACAAAAGCCATGTATTACATGGTTACACTTGTATGAAATGTCCAGAATAGGCAAACCACAGTGATGGGAAGCAGATTAGTGCTTGCCTTGAGTTGTGTGGGGGATGAGGGCAAGGATATATGAGTGACAGCTAAAGGGGACAAGATTTCTTTTTGAAGTGATGAAAATGTTCAAAAATTGATTGTGGTGATGGTTGCATATATCTGTGAATATACTGAACACCATGGAATTGTACACTTTAAATGGGTGATCTGTATGGTATGGGAGTTATATTTCAGTAAAGCTGCTAAAAAAATCACTTACCTTCTAACTAAAAATTTGATATTCTAAGCAAGTTGGGATGACTCGCCCAGCGCTGGAGGTCATTAAATGACCAGAGACCATGGATGGGGACTCCCACCCTGCCTGTGACCCAAGTGGCCTCCAAGTGCTGAGCATGTGAATAAAAATAAAGTCTGATACGGGATATTGCAATGATACCTCAGAACTTTAAGGAGTACCAGAGCGAACAAACATATTATTGATAAAGGGACAAAAATGAGCAGACAGGGAACATTTCATCACCAATAATGGATACCAGAGAGAGGAAGATCTTCAAAGCATTGAGCAAAAATAACTGTTACACTGGCATCTTATACTCAGCAATCATACGATTGAGAATAAGAGTGAAAATAAAGATATTTTCAGCAAGGAAAGATTAACTGAGCTTTCCATTCACCATCTCTTGTTAAAAGAATATGAACATAAGAACTTGAGTAACAAGCAAATTGAAACTCAGGAACGGCAGGTGATTCAACAAATAATGGAGAGCACAGAAATTGACCAAATAAAAGGAAATTAAATTTTCTTTTGACAGAAAATGTGGCAGACAGAATAATGTCCCCTCCAAAGAAGTCCATGCCCTAATCTCCAGAACCTATGACTATGTGACCTTACATGACAAAAAGGGCTTTGCAGGTGTGATTGAGGTGAGGACTTCAAGATGGAAGATGATCCTGGATTATCCAGGTGGGCACAATTAAATTATGAAAGAACCTTTCCACAGTCAGGGTAAGAGAGAAATGTAACTACTGAAGAAGAGTCGGAGAGGCAACGTGGCTGGCTTTGAAGATGGAGGATGCAGCTGCAGGCCAAGGAATGCGGGCGGCCTCTAGAAACTGCAAAAGGCAAGAAAATAGATTCTTCCCTAGAAACTCCAGAAAGGAACACAGCCCTGCTGACACCTTGGTTTTAGCTCAGTGAGATCCGTGTCAGAATTCGGATCTCCAGAACTGTAACATAATAAATTTGTATTACTTAACCTACCAAGTTTGTGGTAATTTGTTACAGCAGCAATAGAAAAAAACTAATACAGAAAGCACACACTTCTTTTTTGTGTGTTTGAAATTAGTTAAACCAGAACTGTGGGAGATAATGGTGCTCAGGGCAAGCTACCCCAGGAGGCACCACCCTGGTGTGCGGATTATTTCGAGCTGAAGACAATAAGGACTCAGAGAACTCAGGAAGAATATTTGAATTTCCCCTCCCAAACTGCCTAAAGAATTTAAAACAAAAGATCTGTTTCAGGAAGGAGTTATTATCATGACTGCTATAAAGATAATGTAGGACAGATGTTACAATAGAAAAGGCACCAACAAGCCCATCTTATCAGAAGTTCTGTCTCTCTGGCCACATGCTCTGGATGGCCCTGCGAGGAGTTGCCAGACAATCATTTACAAGGGAAGTCTCCATTTGTAAAGGTATCTCCCTCTCTGTATTGGGAAGAGGGGGGATGGCCTCATTTCTAGAAACTTATCAATGTGGAAGGTGAGGCCTTAAAATTGCATAATAAACCTTAGTCTTGTTTACAGTGCTTTAGTGGTAATCTCCTGTAACTGACACCCCCACCCCCAACATCCTCCTTGTCTTTGGTTGAATATGGTATTTAAGACGAGAATTTCTGCTATTGTGTTGAGAAACGCAGTGTCCCTGCTTTCTCCCATGTATACATGTTATTAAACTTGGTATTATTTTCTCCTGTTAACCTGTCTTGTTAATTATTTGGCCAGCCGTAAGAACCTTAAGGAAAAGGGCAGAGGGAGATTCTCCCTCTTCCACCGACAGTGACAATAGTGATCATTAGAGGTGGGGTATGAGAGTGTCCACGTCTCCTGTAGGAGATTAGAAATGTTGGTTTTCTTTCTATTTTAAAGGAAATCTGTAGTAAAGTGAGCATGTTAAAGAAAGACCGTCACTAAAAGAATAGTAATTACAATAGTGTGGAACTGTTCAGGAAACCACAGATGAAACCACAGATAAACCCACAGAACAGAACAGAAAGTGAAGAACAGCCCCATACCTTGGTGGGAAACTGACAGAGGCTGGAGGTGTCATGACAATGGTGGGGGAAAGAGGAACTATTCGATCCACAGTCCTGGGACCTGGCCTAGGGAGGCAACGGGCTTTGAGAGTCGGGACCACCAGATGGACCTGAGCAGAGAAACGGTCATCTGCTTCCTGCCTGGCCCCCACCCTCGAGACTCCCCATCCTTAAGAACACTTCCGTTCTCCAGTGACCGACATGGCTCTACAAGAAAAGCCGCAGGGAGGCTGCTGTCTGGGAGGCTGTAGGGCGCCCAGGGCTGGGTAAGGCTCTGAGGGGTGGGGTGAGGGACATAGACATCTGTGTCTGTATCTGGGGTACCAGAAGGCCCGCCCAGCAAGGGGCAAGAACAGGCGCAGCCCCTGAGAGTGCCAATGTACTTCTCCAGGCCCCTGTGCACATTAACGCAGTGGTCCAGGTCCCAATCTGAGATCTACTCGAGTGTCCATTCCAGCCCAGGGCCTGCTGTTACCTAAGGAAATCTTACAACCTGCAAGGTCAATGGAATCTCTAGTTTACAGAGGAGAGAAAAGATGCTCCAAGATGCTGAGTAAGTTGAGTTGCCTCACACTTTTATAAGTGGCTGGGCTGGGATTTGACCCGGGTCTCTAAGGGTCTCTCTGACTCAGACACTTGAGCTTCAGACAACACTGGTCAGGAAACATCCCCTGACCCTACATACCCCGTTTAAGCCACTGCTGATGTTTCTGTTTGAAATTGCAGCTCTAGCCAGCAGAGGAAGGATCCTGACGTTTCTGTTTGAAATTGCAGCTCTAACCAGCAGAGAAAGGATCCTTTAGCACGTTTCCCAGACCTTTGCCAAGACAGGCAAAGTGAGCTCACACTTTGTCTCTCCCAGTTCAGAAGTCTGGGGGTGTATAAGGGAGGGGAAAGCTCAGGGCAGAGGAACTGTGTTTAAATGCAGATGCTCTATTCTTGCATTCAAAGAGGAAAGACAGCTCCGAACAGGCTCACCCTGCAGGGATGGAAAAATTCCTGATAAAGATTTGGGGAGATAGGCTCCTGGGCTTCGAGCTGCCTTAGGTGAGCCCCAGGGGCCAGGGACACTTGCCAAGGCTTCTCAGCAAAGTTACTGTTAAGGCAATCAATATTTAGATCTTCATCTTCCAAACTTGCCTCCCTACCTAAATTGCTCTGCCCTAGAGGCGGCTGAGGACACAACCTCCCCTTCTACCTCCTGACCTTGCTCCTCTCCCACTTACCAAAAGTGGGAGGAGGTAAGAAGAGTACAGTTTCTAGTTCTTGGCTTTAACCAGAGCAGATGAAGGGCCTGAATGAGTTGTCAACTGACGCAGTGTGTGCCAGAATCTGCTGGAGACATTTAGTGACATTAACCCAGGAATCATCCCAACCCTGTGAGATGGATACTACTGTGCCCACTTGACAGATGGAGAGACCGAGACAGAGGGGTTTAATAGCTGTCCCAGGTTATACAACTAGTAACTGTGGAGCAGGCATGTGAACCTGGATGCCTGGCTTGTATGACGCGATTCTGGCAAGTCACCTGGAAGGACTTCCGAGACAGTGGTGTGGCTTGACAAAGCCCCTTTAGGCCCACCTACTTATTTAGGCAAGCAACTTTTCTAGCACTTGTATACGTATAGATCAAAGAACAGGAATAAAATTGATGCCCACGGTCTCATTCATCCTTAGAAACCTACACAAAATGGGAAAATTGGAGCAGCCAGTCACTTGTATTCCCACAACAAATTGAGTTCACCGCTCACCACGCTCTGGCAGTGCCCAGCTCCACCGAGCTTTGGAGTGTCTTGGAGTGGGAAGGCAAGGTCGGAATTTAATGTAAATTTGAAGTGTGTGTGTGTGGTTTCCGTTCTCAACTCCGTCCATCTCATTAACACATGCATTTCCAATAAACAGTTATTAAACATGGAAGTTACAATCGCATTGAAATTTACACTGTATGGTTACATTGTGTCATCCACTGGGCATTAATCGTTGTGATGATGACTCCAGTTTTTTTGACACTCAGTGCCCTGTGTCTCGGGCAATTTGAAAATTATATTTTCTTCTAGCGGTGCCTGATGAGTTAACCCCCAAAAACATAAACATACATCATCAAATCATAAACAAATCCAGACTTAGTAAGGATAGACTATATGTGAAAGGATGTTGCAAGGGAGGGAACATGGCTCTGGCCACAGGTTTGCAAGCATCTCAAGAGCCAGACAAAAGGTATTTTCTTTCCTAGAGAGGAGTAAACAAAACTAGGAAGAACCGGGTGTGGGGCAGTGAGGTGGATGAGAGATGGCAGGATCCGATGGTCGGAGAGGCCAGTTTATTCTCATGAGGGGCTGTCTGCCGACTCAGGCCAATGTTCAGGGAGCTGATAGAAGCAGAGAACCTTTACTCTTTGGTTAGCAAGCATTTTGTTCCGATGGATCGGTGGGGATCAGCAGTTCAGCAAATCATTTATGAGGCAAAGAATGGGAATTTGCAGGGTCTGTGTCTGAACGTCTCCTAGGTGGACAAGGGGACATCTGTGAGTCTTACTAAGTCAGATGGGGAGGGCCGATCCTTGCAGTAAACCATTTACAGGAACACAAAAGGCTAAGGGGGTTTCTTAACCTTCAGGTAAAACTCAACTTTGTCAATATTTAATATATTATATTCAGATGAAATCGGTAGGGGCAGTAGGAGGGATATGCAAATTCAGGGAGAAAAGAATCCACGTAAAATTCTCCACTAAGAGAAGAGCTGGTTCTTGGGTTTTTTAAATGACCAATGGCTCGTGTAAAATTGCTAGGTTACTTGGATTTAACTGGATACATTTTTTATTTTTTTTTGTGAGGAAGATCAGCCCTGAGCTAACATCCATGCCAATCCTCCTCTTTTTGCTGAGGAAGACCGGCCCTGGGCTAACATCTGTGCACATCTTCCTCCACTTTATATGGGACGCCACAGCATGGCCTGACAAGCAGTGGGTTGGTGCGCGCCCAGAATAGGAACCCAGGCCGCCAGCAGCAGAGCACGTGCTCTTAACCGCTACGCCATGGGGCCGGCCCCTCAACTGGATGCATTTTAAAAATGATAAAAATTTTATTTTAAAATATCAACATTCCAAGTAGGCTGGATTCCATACGTCACTAATTAAATGTATGATAGAAGTGTATAGATATCAGCTTAGAAAGTGCAAGGGGCACATGATCTTTCAAAAATATTTTAGAAGTTAGATGAGTAAAAATTTGAAGACCCCTGCCCCCAGGAATGGGTGGGAGATGGGTCTTAAAGGTGACTCTCAAGGCTGCTTTTAGTCAGGGGTGGTCAAGGGTATGCCGTCAAGGGTGAACAGCCCCTCTGTCAAGGAGAGGGTCTTGCAGGACCAGAGGTGTCCAGCGTTCTGGGGGCCAGCCCTCCGGCCCAGAGGCTGCTGGCGACTCTTCTGGACTGACCATCTTAGCATGCACGCTTCCTTCCCCATCTCTGAACAGAAGCACCTCCCCAACCCTAGGGCGGGCGTGCTCAGCCCTGGCTGCCCCTCACACTCATCCGGTAGGTTTAGAGAGAACCACGGATGCTCAGGCCACACCTCGGCCACTAGGTCCGAACCCCTAGGGGCAGACCCAGGCCTCAGGAGGATTTTAAGCTGGCAGGTGATTCCAACGTGACTTGAGGTTGAGAGCCTCTGCTTACAGGACATGCTGCGCCATGAGCAAAGTGTTTGGGTTTATTTTTCGGTCTCCATGTAGACTGGTGGCCCAAGAAAAAGGCGACGTGAGTTTTCATTATTAAGTGGACCCCAGCCCGAGTCAGCAAGTCTCCTCTGTCTGCTTCTCAGACACAGTTCCCCTGCTTTAGCCCCATCTGTCACCACAGACACTTCTGTTCCTCTCTCTGCTCCCCAAATGTTGGCCCATCTCTACGAAAAATTCTCAAAATTTATCCCTCCTGGGGGCCTGAGGTAGGCAGAAAGACTTAGCCTTTTTTTGTTTTGGCTCTTACCTAGAAAAGAAGCATAATTTTATTGACTTTTGTTTTGGGGTAAAATAGTGGGCTATTTACTTGTAGCCTGTGAAAGGAATTATTAAACATTGCTAATAGTTTGTATGCACTAGATAAAATTATCGTGTTCCTCATTTACTAAAAATGCTAAAGCAGTACTGGATGCTGGAGTCCAGAATGTCTCCTACTTTGCCTAAATTTGTGAAGCTGCCTCGTGTCCCTGAAGATAGGGGACACTGAACATTTTCAAATGAGAAAAGGCATAAAAGATTTAATAACTCAGATTGAATAGCCAAATCTTTACTTAAAATGTAAAATTTATTGATTTCATTAGACACATTAAAAAATTAGATGTCATACAACCCACCAGCTGGGAGAAAATATTTGCAAATCATATATCTGACAAGCGGTTAATCTCCATAATATATAAAGAACTCACAACTTAACCACAAAATAACAAACAACCCAATCAAAAAATGTGCAGAGGATATGAACAGACATTTTTCCAAGGAGGATATACAGATGGCCAATAGGCGTATGAAAAGATGTTCAACATCCCTAATCATCAGGGAAATGCAAATCAAAACTACACTAAGATATCACCTTACACCCATTAGAATGACTATAATCACCAAGACGAAAAAACAACAAATGTTGGAGAGGATGTGGAGAAATGGGAACCCTCATTCACTCCTGGTGGGAATGCAAACTGGTGCAGCCTCTATGGAAAACAGTATGGAGATTCCTCAAAAAATTAAAAATAGGAATACCTTGTGATCCAGCTATCCCACTACCGGGTATTTATCCAAAGAACCTGAAATCAACAATCCAAAGAGGCTTATGCACCTCTATGTTCATTGCGGCATTATTCACTATAGCCAAGAAGTGGAAGCAACCCAAGTGTCCGTTGTCTGATAATTGGATAAAGTATAAATAATAGAATAGTACTCAGCCATAAAAAAAGACAAAATTGTGCCATTTGCAACAACATGGATGGACCTGGAGGGTATTATGTTAAGTGAAATAAGCCAGACAAGGAAAGACAAACATTGCATGATTTCACTCATATGTGGAAGATAAACTAACACACGGACAGAGAGAACTGTTTGGTGGTTACCAGGGGGAAGAGATGGGGGATGGGCATAAGGGGTGAAGGGAGGCATTTATATGGTGACTGACAAACAATAATGTACAACTAAAATTTCACAATGTTATAAACTGTTATGACATCAATAAAAAAAATTAGATGTCATAATTATAAATTCCAAATTGCAATATTGCTGATTTTCCACACTCCCATTCCATGAGGCCGTTTCATTCAAATCCTTGACATGCACATTTATCATCAAGTTTTCTTGTCATCCCAGCCACCACTTTTGAGCTGTCTGAGAGTTTTCCAGAGTACATTATGTGGTCTCCAGTTTTGTCTAATTTCTTTGAGCTACTGCAAGCTGATTCCAACAAGGTACTGTCACTAGAAACGTTATCCCAAACTGTAAGTATCTATTTACATAACATTAGAACATTGTTTCTTTCTCATTCCTTTTTGTGGGTGAATTTACATAACATAGACACCCTACTGCTTTTAAGTAGTTTTTTAAAAGGTTATTTTTAACACCCTAGTCCTCTGAAGGTGAGGTCATATCTCTTGGAACAATCCAGTCCAAGTGAAGTATCTTTTTTTCTTTATCTTCTGTTAGTGATTCAACCCAGTGGCTCTAAGCATCCCAACCAAGCACTGATTGAGGTCATTTCAGGCTATTGTGTTTCCAGAAAAAAGAAGCTTGCTTTTTGTAAAAAAAAAAAAAAATAGCAGATGGTGTTATATTTCACAATAAAAATACTAATTTAAAAAGCAAGTACCAGTGCCTGATAATATGAGGAACTTTATAAGAACTTAAGTAGTAGGCAACCTAATCTTTTCTAGGAGATGATTTTTTGGAGGGAAAATGATTGTGGTTACTGAAGATTTTGATCTCATGGCATCATTTGTGTTGTTTTGAGTCAGCATGGTTTTCAGTTCCCACTAGCCTGTTTTCTGCTTATAAATGACTGTTTTGTTAGTTTTGTTATGATCAATTTCTTTTGTTTTGGGTTGTTTTTATGGGGGATCAGAATTGGCCACCCCAAAATGTGGCTCTTTGGTTAAGGACAAAAGACTCTGAAAGAAACCTTGACCTTCCCCCTAACTGCCTAAAAGAATTTAAGGTAGAAAGCCTGTCCCCAGGACAGGCCATCACTGTAGATGACTCTGGGTATCTGTAGACTGTGAGGGTCCTTGCTAAGCCCCATCTTATCAAAGTTCTGTCTGCCAAACATTTGCTTTTCCATTTCCATGTGAACTGTCTTTCTCCCCTATGAAACCCCAAACCACTGCCCCCAACAGCTTCCTTTGTCTTTAGCTGAAGATGGTATTTAAGGTGGCAGCTCTGGCCGTTCTGGTGAGTTACTCAGTTTTCTTGGGTTTCTCCAATGTACACATGTTATTAAACTTGGTTTGATTTTCTCCTGTTATTCTGTCTCATGTCAATTTAATTCATAGACCAACCAGAAGGACCCAGAGGGTAGAGGAATTGTCTTCCTCTCCCACACCCCAACACCTTCCTGCTGAACAGGCTTGGATGGGGGCCTCACAGCCGGGGAGCTAGCCGGAGCAATGACCATGTGCTGCCTATGAATCCGCATCGATTCAAGTATTCGCAAAATTCTCTCAAGGAAAGTGTACTAAAATGATTGGATTATTTGAAACTTTACAGAGCATTGTTTATAATGTTAAGTAATGTATATAAATTGATATTCTTTTCCAATGGAGGCATAAATAAATGATTCATATACATCTCTAGGGCAAGTTAAATATTTACTTCTCTCCTTTTTTGTTGTTGTCACCAACTTCTTTTGCTACTGCAGGGTGAAAATGGGTGGACGTTGGCAGACTCTGAATCTTTTTCTCTAATTAAATTCATTGGGATCAAAAGAGATTGTGAGTTAGCTGACCTGGAAATTCTATTCTACTTTTGATTTCTAGGAGCCCAGGAGACATGTGCACAGTGGAGAGTGTAGTTGTGTGTACACACACACACACACGCACATATGCTCTTGCACATGCATGTACATGCACACACGGTCACACCCACATGCTTGTGCATGCCCATCGCACACATGTGCATACTCATGTATACACATATGCATGTATATGACCTTACACATGTGTGTGTGCTCAAACATGATAGCACAAACACAAGCACATGTGTACATGCACACACACACACACACACACACTTTCATACAAACACCACTGTCATCTTTTGTTTTCTTTTCAACAATTCTGTTCTCTACGTCAAGATTCACCCAGGGAGAGTGGGTATACTTTAAATTTTCCTGATGACAGGAGAAGGGAAGGAAGAGAAAAGGAAAAGGGGTGAGGATCGTTATGAGTTTCATATGCTCCATACATAATCACGCTTTTATAGTCATACAGAGTGACCTGAGGTGGTTCATGTAACTTCTTGTGGGGGGGAAAATTTTTTCCTCTACCCTTCTAGGTTCTTTGCCTGGCCTAATAATTAAATTGGCATAAGACAGAGTAACAAGAGAAAAACAAATTTAATTAAGCAGGTACGAGAACCCCATAAGAATATGAGACCTAAGGGCAAGTCAGGCAGTTGAGGCTTATATGCCATCCCAAGGTGAGGAATGGGATAGGGGCCTGGGGCTTCAAAGGGGAGGAGGGTAATTCACAAGATGATAAGAAGAGATATTTGGTAATTAGATGTTTCCCCTGTCATACAGATAGGTCTTTGAGATTAAAAGTTATCTCTGGTAATAGCTCTCTTTCTGATCCAGCGCCCTCTATCTAAATTTTTTTAGGTAGTTAAGGGAGAGGTAAAAATTTTTATTGAATCTGCTCGGTCTTGATTGCCTTTAGCTCAAAATAATTCACATGCCAGGGCCGGCCCCATGGCTTAGCGGTTAAGTGCGCATGCTCCGCTACTGGCGGCCCCGGTTCGGATCCCAGGCGCGCACCGACGCACCACTTCTCCGGCCATGCTGAGGCCGCGTCCCACATACAGCAACTAGAAGGATGTGCAGCTATGACATACAACTATCTACTGGGGCTTTGGGGGAAAAAAAAGGAGGAGGATTGGCAATAGATGTTAGCTCAGGGCCGGTCTTCCTCAGCAAAAAGAGGAGGATTAGCATGGATGTTAGCTCAGGGCTGATCTTCCTCACAAAAAAAATAGTAATAATTCACATGCCAAAGTGGCCTATTTTGGGGTCCCATATTCTGCTCCCCTTCATTCTCATTTCTCCGATCATGAAGAAAAGTACTTAAATGATATATCTTGAAATTAAAAACTATCTCAAAGTCCAGTTCCACAGAAAGGGAGAGACGGTGTGCGACTTACACTTGACACTCAGTTTGCATTTGATCCATCATGAGCAACCCCCTAAGCCTCTGACAGTGGTCCTCTGGAATGCTGTCAAGGTCACACTGAGTTGCAGACAGGGCAGGATGAGGAGCCAGTCCAAGAGCTGTGCCTCGACCTGGCCGGCTGCCTCCCCACCTGGCATGGGTGTCCTCATGGGACACCAGATCTCATTCAGTCTTCAAGGCAACACTCTGTGGTATTCATTCTGTTTCAGGAGAGGAAACTGGGGTCATTTTGCATCTTGGACTTGGGGACTCATGAAGGTTTTAGGAGCCACTTCTTTCAAATAACAAGCATCTTCCAAACTGCAAAGTTCTGTAGAGTGCCAGGCAACATGGTATGGAGAGTTGTCATGGAAATACACCCTGAGATTCACCATTTCATCCTCTGTCCTCTCCAAACTTAGCAGAAATGGTGGTTGTCCGTGTGTCAACTATTCCATCCCCATCCCATCATGTAGGGGCAAACTTGCAATTGGAGGATGGATCTCAGAGGTAGAAAAATCTAAGTCAATCACAGAAATCCCAGCTTCCTTGATAGCAATTGGTCAGAACACTCTGGTCTAAGCCAATCAACACATGGCATTTTCCTGTTGGGCTCATTGGCTCAGGAATGGACACGTGACTGGTTACAGCCAATGAAACATCAAGGGAGGTTGGCTGGTGGCTTCTGGAAAAGATTCCTTGCTCTCTACAGAGATGGCCTTTTTCTCTCTTAGTGAATGTTCATGTGTATCCATAATTACTGCTGGCAGCCATCTGACAAGCAATCACCTTTAGGAGGAAGCTCATACTGTTGTTAGAGAAAAGAAACAACAGGCCCAAAATGGGCCCCATGACAGCAGAAAAACACTTTAATTACAGTTTCAGCCCTTCCCAGGAATAAGACCTTTAAACAGTCCATCTGAAATTTGCTGAATTGCACTAGTGAGGTCATCTGCATGATAAAACCCATGCCAGTTCCCTTCCCAGCAAAAAGAAGATGTCCTGACCCCAAACCTTTTCTTTTCTTTTGCTAAGGGCTTCCTTGCCCCACGCTCCTCCCTATAAGAGGGACAATGAGAAACACAGTCATGGTATCCACGAACCCCATTTTGAGTTCACAGTCTTTCTTGCCATTTCCAAGGGCTATTGGTAGGGTTCTCTTGGTCAAGCTCCGTTCTCTCTGCATTGGAGCTCCCGATCTAATTGGCTTTCCTTTATGGGGCAGGGTAGCTTGAGCTGGTAGAAGATTCTACGCAGAGCCCAACTGAGGTGGTAGAGGATTCTTTCTACCTGGAGCCTAATTGAGCTGGCAGAGGATTCTTCCCAGAGCCACCTGAGCTGGCAGAGGACTCTGCCCGAAGCCAACTGAGCTGGCAGATGGTTCTAGCCAGAGCCAAGCCCCTATACTTTTAGACCGCAATTTCCCAGGTGGAAAACCCAGCCCTTAGCTCTATCCCTGGATTCCAAATTGGGAACTGCTAGCAATTTAGTCTGTAATTCCCCATTTACTTGGAACCCCAGCAGGTTCGATGCTGGGAACTGTAACTGTTGGTGGCGGCTACAGTTCTCCATTTTGTTTGGAATCAACCCAAAGTCTCCATTCCTTGGGGTCTGCTGGTTCAATCCTTTTCCCCACCCAAAGTTGCGTGAGAATTGTTGGTGGTTAGTGGCCAGAGTTGGACTGGGTCCAACTTGAAAACTGGTCTGGGCCCAGGATCAGACAGGGTTCCATTTAAGAACCTGACTGGGTCCAGGTTTGGACTGGGTTCAATTTAAGCTGGACTCAGTCCAGTGGGAGGGCTCAGGGGAATATTAAACAAGAGCTGATTGGTAATGGGAATCTCGGAAGGAAAAAAAGCCACAAAATTGGTGGGCACAGGTATAGCATTTAAAGCCTGTAAATCACTTGCCACCTCCCAACACTGTGGCAAGTCCCTCTTAGGTATTAGTTTGGCTCCAAAAAACCCAAAGGCCTTAACTAAAAGAAATGAGATCCTCAAGTTTCAAAGAATTGAGTGTGCCACCTTTCGGTACAACTGTTTATTTTATATCTAAGAACTGTGGTCCCAGGAGTTATAAACATCTGCAAAAAATGGCAAAATTTGACTAAAGACAACCTAGAATTACAATGGCCACTGTGAGGAATGTTCCAAATAGATAAGATCATTTAAAAAGTGTACTTAAAAGTGAGGGCTATGCAGAAGCCTCCAACAGGTTTTGAAATTCCAAAATAGCTTCATTGAAAGATTCATTGCAAAAGGCTAATGAAAAATTGAAGATATAAAGGAGTGGCCCAGTGGCGTAGTGATTAAGTTTGCAAGCTCTGCTTCAGCAGCCTGGGGTTTGCAGGTTCAGATCCCGGGCATGGACCTATTCACCACTCATCAAGCCATGCTGTGGCAATGTCCCACATACAAAATAGAGGAAGATTGGCACAGATGTTAGCTCATGGCCAATCTCCCTCAAGCAAAAAGAAGAAGATTGGCAACAGATATTAGCTCAGGGCTAATCTTCCTCATCAAAAAAAAAAATTAAAGATATAAAAGGTACTTGAAACAAAAGACTACAAGACCTACATAACACTGACATAACTCCTACTGCCTCCTCTCTCCTCCTTTGAGTACTCAGTCTAGTAACTCTCTGTCTGAATTGCCAGAAATATTTACTATTTGTCCCAACTGAAAGCTGACCAGGTATTTGAAAGGATGTAATAACTTTATGATCAGAAATTTGGCCAAATTGAAAGCTGATATTCAGAGCCTGATAGGAATTTTTTTCAGGCTTTCTCCCCTAAGCTAAAAGAAAACTAGGTACCCAGAGGGAAAGAAGCAGACTGGAGAAAACATAGTTGGATGGGCATGTCAGCCTAATTCTTTAAGAAATTAAAAACAGCTGTCTTTATTTTACAACTCTAATCTTTACAGGGCCAAAGGTATGGCTCTAGAAGTTCAAAGTTCACCCGCCCTTTTTGCAATTCTGCAAACCTCACCCATTCATCTCAAAATGTTTGTAAACATTGTAAAAGAACAGGACATTAGAAACAAAATTATCCTACAAATACGCCCCCAAAACTGCATCTTGGAGAGAACTTGGATACCTTCTCTGTGCCTTTGTGATGTAGATTTTCTACCCCTTCTTCTCTAGGACCTAAGAGCCATTCTTTGAAATGCAAATGTTTTTCATCAGAAGGAAAAAATAAAAGAGAGGGGAGGAATTTGGAGATTGGGCTCATGAGAAATCTTACAAATCTTCTGCACAAATATTGGTAACTCTAAGGTCTCTGTTTGAGTTTGGTCTGTCTTTATATTCATATATATGTTGGAGATGTGTTGTATTTTTCCAGACGGTATTGCCAAAATTAGTTCATAAAACAGCTCTATTTAATTGGGTCAAGCACTTGTAAAGATTAAGCATTCTAAATTCTCAGAATATAGAAACTAACCCAAATGTTTTTCAAGTTCATGTGATCTGGGATCATCGTTTGTAATAAAAGTTAGTTCAATTTTGTTGATTTAATTAAAATAGGCATGTCTTTAAAGTTATCAACATTGAATATAATGCAGATAAACAACTTTTATCCTCCCTGGGATTACTAGATAAATTCATGCTATGTCTCTTGCAAAATCTGTCAGCAAGAGAAATAACTCGATATGATAAAATTTTCATAGTAATCTAAATATAATTGTTAAGAGCAAGTAAATTAAATAAATGAAAATAGGATAAATTATTTTAGGTGAACTTTTCAAATAGTTTTCCAAATCTTTTGAGTAACATGAAACCTTAAAATTTTGCCAAGATTAAATTAAATGATGGAAATTTATTGACTATCTAGATTATCAGCAACCCCCCCCCAAAAAAAAACCTAAAACTTAATTTTCTTCCATTTGCTAAAACAACAAAGTTTTCTTGGACTATTAGATCTGCTCCTGATAAAAGATTATGAAAGGAAAGCAAAGATTTTATGTTTTATCAAAATAATTTTCTGTGCTTTATCAGGCCTTTGATTGTGTAGGAAAAACTGAGTCTTCTTAGTATTAAAAGAACTAAGTTTTGCTAATAGATAATTAAGTTTCATAATGATCTGTGATCCTATTCAGGCAAGTGTTTTAAAACATTTTTTTGACATTTTTGACAAAATTCCCAAAATCAGATTCTAAATGAAGTCTTTTTGACCTGAAAGGCACTTTGGGATTTTTCCAGAGGGCCCCTTAAACTTTCCAAAAGATTTGTTAAACTAATTAGGCTTATTTGATATGCCAAATTACATGGGAAGCATTGTCAAATAAGAAGTAATACTAAGCCTTCTTTATGTTGTTTTTGCATAGGTATATAAGTGTTCTAGAAATTGTGTGAAATTCCTAAAAATCTGATATGTCCTGATATAATGTGATCACTGATAATTCTGGTTATTATCTTAAATTGTTGTATGCCACAGAAATAATCAAATTTATTTGTCAATTGCATTATAATGAACTATTTTTTAAGTCTATTGTCCTTTATAGTTATTCTGATGCTTTTGCAAAAATGCTTCATGGAAAGGAAGCTCAAGACACTGAGCTGGGTCTCTGTCATCAAAACTGAGCCCCACGCTAAAGGGAGTGAATCTGAGTATCAGGGAGATGCCCTGGCTGACTTTCATACAAAGGCAGCAACAATAGAATCTGTCAAGATTGTGGCACATGGGGATGAAGTCCATTCTGCTTCTGCAAAAAATGACCCCTTATTGCCAGACTTTTGCCATCCTGATGTCCTTGGCACATGGCAACAGTCCTCTCTTGAAGCAGAGAAATTAAAATGGGTAAACAATGGCTGAAAGTTAAACAAACAGTCAGGGCTATAGGAAATCCAGAACAGTTGCTTGGTTTTTCCCAGCTCCCTGGTAAACCCCATTTTCCAGTTTTTGCATTCCTTCACCCACTATAGTGCATTTAAGAAAAACTGTTTTTATCTCCAGAGGCCTCAGGACCCTTTGAACACTTGAAGCTGGACTTCATTCAACTGCCACTTAGTATAGGTTATCAATATGTTCTTGTTATTGCATGTATGTTTTCTGGATGGATCAAAGCCTTCCCCTGCCTCAAGACTGATGCCCTCACAGTGGCAAAGAAACTGTTAGAAAATGTGTTTCCCACTTGAGGTATACATTCCATAGTCTCCAGTAACCAAGGCACCCACTTCACTGGGCAAATCGTACAAGCCTTCACAAAAACCTCGCAAACTCTTTGGAATTATTGTCCCCATCATCCTCAATCATCAGGCAAGGTCAATAGAACTAATGGAAAAAGAGTTGGACTCAAGCAGAACAAGTATTAGTTACACAGGACTGCACGAACTGAGAAGGATGCTCTAATGTTTTGTTTTTCCAGATTTAAAGAAATCTTTTCTCTTAAGCTACCTATGACTTACAGCGATTTGGTAAGATATATCTTTGTGAAAAAAGATGAAACATTTACTTTTTCTCCCTACCTGATCCCTCCAGAATACAGAAACTCTCAGTGAGTATTCTTATTTTCACTTATATAAATAATCAGGCCAAGTTTTAATATAAACAAATTAATTTTACTGTGACTAGCTTTAGCAAAAAAAGAAAAAGAATGGGGGTAGGGAGAAATTTTTCTCTGTAGAGAGAAAAATTATGTTTGCACCTTTGTCGATGTTGGATTCTAGTCCTGTTAATTGTCTTTGAGGTTTTGTTATATTCCTGTAGACTGGACTCCCCTGGCCTAGGGTATTGCCTTTGGTCTCATCAACTGTTCACAGTACCCCCTTTGGAAGACATAAACTCACTCCACACGAGATAGTCACCAGCAGACCAATGTCTATTGGTACACAACCTTCTGCTGATACCTTGTTGTCTCATGCTAGTATGACCAATTACTGTAAATGTCTAGTGTCTTCTGCTCAAGTCTATCATCAACAGGTTAAAGATGCTTTCCCAGACCCCAATTTAAAAGATCCTGTTGATCATAGTCTAGAGCCTGGTGACTGGATATTCTGGAACCATGATCAGAGGAAGACAACCCTTGAGCCCCGTAGGAAGAGACCTTACCAAGAGCTCCTGACCACTGACGCTACTGTAATACTAGAAGACATTGAACCTTGGAGAAACATCTCACAGCTGAAGAAGCCTCCACCTAACATCTGGTCCTGTACAAACACTGGAAACCTGTGAATCAAACTGACAAGGAAGAGAAGTAGCTGACATCAATGTAGACACCTTCCGCCCAAAACGCTGGATCAAGACTTCCTACTTCAGTTAAACATGAAACCCTTTTCTTCTTTTCTTTCTTTTATTTACTCTGGCATTGACCTGGAAACATAATGCCCTCATCTGTATCTCCCAGGCCATTGCTACGGGGGGGAATCTTTCAGGTTGTTGGAATTGTCATCAAAGATTCTGATCCATCCATAATTATCTAGATCACATTTGCCCCCACTCACTAAGAGATCTCACCAGCAGCACCCATCTTTGCAAAGCATTTAGGATGACTGTATTTCAGGGGAAGACAAAACATAAATGACCCCTGGCTTGGATGAGAAAATGCAACAATCCCTACGAATGAATCCATTAACAGTGTCATCTTAGTGGAAGTGGTTTGTACCCCAACAAGACTTATCTTTGTCTGTGGTGGTTATCATTCTCCTTGGGCCAATGAATGCCTAGATGGCTGGTGCATAGCTGGGCAATGCCTCTTAGGTTATCTAACTGTGCCCCTAACTGTTCTAAAAAGGACTTACTCGGAGGCTTTTCATGTTTCAGGGTTCATGCTTGGAAAGTCCCTACTTCCTTAGTCAGGAATAAATACAAATGAGGCTATAATCAGAAACTCACCTTAGCTCTTGAAAATATTGCTGAACCTGCTGTTAAAGCAATAGCTGCCCAACAAAAATCTTTGGACTCTCTGGCCAAGGTTGTTCTTGATAATAGGACAGCCCTTGATGATCTTTTAGCTGAGCAAGGAGGTGTCTGTGCTGTGGCCAACACCAGCCCCTGTACCTGGATTAACACTTCTGGGGAAGTTGAAACTCAATAACTTAAGATCACCGAACAAGCCACTTGGCTTAAAAAGATGACTCGTTCAATAGGGTATTTCTTTGACTTATTTGATTTTGGTCAGTTTGGGTCTTGAGGACCATGGCTCCGAAGTGCACCCCAAACATTGGGAATTATCCTGCTTATTACAATCATAATAATACGTCTGGTGCATTGTATTCTCTCAAAAGCTTTAAATGAGTGTTTGCAGCCACTAACCACCGTGAAAATGATCTCCCTGAGACTGGAACATCAGAAAAGAAGCAAAGAGGATGACCAACTTAAAAGACTGTGAATCTGAAGCTGCGAGCTGTAGCATCGGGATTGAGCAAAAACATCATGACTTGTGAATATCACACAGAAGATCAGAAAAAGCCACGAGAACCACAGAGTAGTGGCTAACAGTGGCACTAATGCCTTAATTTTGTATCACATCTCTCAGTTAGGCTAAGAGTTTTGATCAAAGGGGGGAATTGTTTAAAAAAAAGAAACAGGCCCCAAATGGCCCCCACAACAGCAAACCAAGATTTAATTACAGTTGCAGTCTCTGCCAGGAATGTGACCTTTAAACACCTGAAATTTCCTGAATTGCACTGGTGAGGTAATCTGTGTGATAAAACCTGTGTCAGTTCCAAAACAACCCTTTCTTTTCTTTTGCTAATGACTTCCTTGCCCCTCTCACCTTCCTATGAAAATCTTCCATTTTGTACAACCCCTTGGAGTCCCCTTCTGGTTGGTAGATGGGATGTTGCCCAACTCATGAATTGCTTAATAAAGCCAATCAGATCTTCAAATTTACTCAGTTGAATTTTGTTTTTTAACACTATGGATGGCAGATTGGAGACACAAAAATACCATGTTTCTGCAAAAGTGGGATAATTTGGGAGAGTTTAATAAAGTGACTCTTTTAAAAGGTACAGAAGAGATAAGTGCAGTGCCCACTTGGGGTTAGTATCAGTAGGGGCAGCAGTTCTGTCCTGCCCTCCACCCCTTGAGTCCTGAAAGAGGGAAGTAGATTTCCAGAATCTGGAGGTAGAGAGGGCTGTGAGAAGAATTGGGCCTGTCCATGGAGGATGTAGCCAGCTTAAGGGGTCCCTTCAAAGAGAGAGTTGGGAGAATAAATGCCCAACCTCACTCCCCTTTCCTGCTAGGATTTCCTGCTGATGCTCTCCATTAGCTGAATTCAACTGGAGGTCCATCTGGGCAGCCTGCTGGGGTAGACAGCACAGAGAGGGCTGGGAGGCAACAGGAAGGATGAATGGAAACTTTCCAGCACATCATAGAGCAACTGGACCAAGAACTGCTGGACTTGCAGTTGCACAACACAGTAATTTTCCTTATTTTAAAGTCCCTTTGAATTGGCTTTTCTGTTTCTTGTGCTGCAAAGCATCCTAATATACATACACAAATTATTTTATGGACACAGCTATTCTAAAACAAAAATAATGTTATTGGCCAGAAATAGAATGAGGAAACTCATAGAAGGGGCAAAAGCTACCAGCCTATTGGTGTCCAGGTTTAGGCACAGGCAGTGCCACCAGGATGTCAACTCCTAAACGGGAAATGACATGGGTGGCACCCACGTGTGGCAGGACCTGGAGCCAGCTCACTCTCAGAACAAAGAGCAGGGGTGTGGCTTCTCTCCCATGACCAAAAAGCTGGGTTGCTTTTGATAAAGACTATTTGCCTGACCTTGGAAGGGGGTGGAGTTAACCATAAACCCGCCAGCCACAATAGCGTGAGAGGAGGAAGAGGAGAGCTAAGCAAACAAAGCAACGGGAGCTTGCAAAATCATGTTTCAAAGCATAGAAGAAAAATAAATGCCTTGAAAACATTTCCAGTTGGTGTAACAAATGGAAGACTTCTGAGGAAATCTAAACAATAGCACAATCAACAAAGGACTTTAAGGTACTGTATGTGATCTAGAAAGAGACAGAGGAAAGGGTAACCATTGAAACAAACAAGCCACAGGATACCGTGAAACAACTCAAGCAGCTATGAATCCAGAAGACGTGGATCAGAAAAATGACTGATTAGAGAGGCTGGAAATTAAGAAAACCTGTAAATATTGAGATAAACAACTTAATAAACAGGATAAGCCCTAATGTGGACACAGTGGAAGAGAAAATTAGTGAAATAGAAGAAAGGATAGAAAAAGAAATAAAAGAAAAAAAATTCCTTGTACCAAGGAATTAATGCTAATGGGACAGAGAGACAAAGAAATGAAAAATCTGAAAGAAACTTAAATAATATGGAGAATAAATTGAGAGGCTCCAACATACATCTAAGAGGAGTTCCAGGATCAGAGAATACAGGGAGTGATGGAGGAAATAACTGAATTATAATAGCTGGCAATTATCCAAAATTGAAGAAAGATGTGATTTTCCAAACAGAAAAATAACACTGAGGAGCAAGCAGGACACATAAACATAAGCCCACAGTTGGATGCATTGCAATAAAAATGCAGACCCTCAATGACAAAGAGGGTAGCAGAGAGAAAAAAGATAGGTAACCTACACAAAGGAATGATAATTAGAGTGAGAGCTGACATCTCCACACTGAGAATGTTGGAAACTTCAAAAGGAAAATGACTTTCAATCTAGAATTCTGTAACCAACTAAATGATTACAGAGATTGAATGCAAAAGAAAGACTTCAGACTTAAAAAGACTGAAGAGTTTAACACAGACTTCCCATGAAAGAACTACAAAATCAGTGGCTCTTAGCCTTGGATGGCCATTAAACCACCTGGGGAAAATTTTTAAATTCCAATACCCAGGCCACACCTCAGAGTCAGGCATCATTTCTTTTTCCAATGGTCGTTCCAATGTTCAGCCAAGGTTGAAATCACTGTGCTACCTAATAACTTCAGGAAGAAGAAAAACAAATCCTAGAGAGGTTACTAAAAGCATACAAATAAGTAAACTAAGTCAGTTAATGTAATTAACTATTATTTGGGGGAAAAAATTCTCTAGAAGAATTTAATTCGTTCGGGAGAGGTAGTTATTCAACAATCTGAATTTTGCTTGATTCGTTGTATCCCAAGTGAATTTTTCTCATTCATTTTTCAAATAATTTACATTTGTTTTGAGGGAAAAGGTCAGTTGGGTGGTGTGATTCTATTAAGGCAGTGGGTCGCAATCCTGCTGCACATCGGAAATGCTTGGAGAGACGTTTTAAACCTGTTGATGCTTGGTCCCCACTCCCTGTGGTTCTGCTTTAATCCATAAGGAGTGAGACCCTGATGACAGGAGCTTTCAAATCTCGCCACGGGGCAGCCAAGTGTGAGAACCACTGAATTAGGGATTCTCTGGACCCAGGACCCCAGAAGAGGCAAGGAGAAGGCAGAAGCATTGAGTCTGATGAACTGTTCTGGAAACTTCTTCGAAATAATGGATTGCTGAGTCCTTTCAAACACACAAATATGGCTCATTTATACAGTTATCTTAAGAAAAATTCATGCATTAACCAAATTAGTTTTCAGATCACATTGGAAACATCTAGAGAATTTGTGGATAATTTTTTTATGATTACAAATTTATGTCCAAAAGTAAACTCAATCCAGAGTTAAACCGTTTGTCCTCTACTGAACATTTACAAGAAATCTCCGTGGAGGCAATGATGTTGAGATCCTTTAAATAAAAGACTTACTCTCTGGCTGATGGGTGAAAGATTCATTCTTTTTTTTCTGTTGTGGCAAAATATACATAACATAAATTTAACATTTTAACCATTTTTAAGTGTACGGTTCCAAAACAGTAGGTACATTTACGTTGTTACCCAGCAATGTGGATTATGCGAAGAATTGCCTACTTATACTTCTTCTGGGCCCACGTCTGCTTTTCATTATCTGGGACCACTGCCATCTCATTGGAGGGTGATGGTGGTTCAGAACTCTTATCTCAACTGCATTTTACTTGGGGACTTTGGACAAATCAGCTCATCATTTGGTGGGGTTACTTCGTTAACAGTAAAGTGGGGAAGCCTGACCAAACCTGTGTATACGTGTGGTTATAAAATAATTTAATATAAAGCAATAAAAGCTCTCAGGGAGACACTGGGTGGTTACGGAAGATCAGATGATTACCTGGGGCTCTGAGGAAGCTTACTGACCTTTGTCCGAGTATTTCATTTTAATTCATTTCAGTAAGCATTTACACAGAGTGCCTACCGTGTGCAGCTGCCCACCGTGACGTGACGTAAATGAGCCAGAAGGAGTAAGACAGCATCCCTGCCCTGAAACCTGATATCCGTCTCAGATAGCCATTCTTGGACCAGGAGTTGCAAACTTTAAGGAACCAGATGATGATACCCTGTTAAGTCCAGAAGGCAAGCTAACTTATGTGGGCACTCAAATCAAGACATTCATTAACACAGCTGTCTACACCAAGGGCATTTCTGGGCTGAATTTGGTGAGAACTTTTGCTAAAATAAAATAAAAGCTGACCAGCTTTTGAGGGATTCAAGTATTCCCTTTTATAAATCAAACTTTGCTGCCCAGCCTCTCTATTTTCCACACTTTAACATGCATGAAAACCACTTGAGAGTGTGGTGTAAAATGCAGATTCCTGGGCCTACCCTAAGAGGTTCAAGTTCTACCCTAAGAGGTTCTGGGGCAGGGCCCAGGAATCTGCATTTTAAACCTGCCCTGGAGGAAAGCTGTTGCAGGTGGTACGTCACACTTGGAGAAACACCGCACTGCTTCCCCTTCCAATGGTCAGGTGTGTCTGCTGTGTCTCTCCTGACGCTGACATCCTGGGGGCAGGAGTCTCTTCCACAATGCCCTGAAATCCATCACACAGCTGAGTAACCGCTATGAGAATAGGAAACCATCCTTTATTGTTCTTTCCTGGGACACTTCACAGTTACCGATCTTGTGTTGCTGGACACTCAATTGCCACAGGTGACAGCTGTCACCACCAAAGGCCATCCAGTCCCACGGGGGAGCCCACGGCTGTCAGCATCGTTGGAGGACCCAGCTAACGGTGTACTGCTGTGAGAGCTGAATTATTAGTGTGTCTCCAAGAATGTTGGCCTCGTTTGATTCCCTCATTTTACATATGGGGAAACTGAGGCTTCTCCAGTTCCCAGCACAGAACCAGGCTCAGATTTCCTGCTCCATCCTCTCTAGTCCATCTAGCCCCACCCCCACTCCTTCCTCCTTGCTTCACCAGATTCTTCCAAGATGCTTCTTGGTCCAAATTCTTCCACGTTTGGGTGCCCTTGAAGAACCGGCTTCCCACGTTTTGAAAGCTTCTCCCTCAGCACAGAACGTCTGTGGCATCTTGAGTTTCTGGGCCAACAAATCCACACAATTGGAGAGTTTCTCGAAAGCCTGGGTCGGTGGCCACAGCAAGATAGGGAGAGTCCCCAAATTCCATGGCTAGCAGAATGGCTCGCCTGGGGCAGAATCACCTACCGTACTCCAGGGATTTTCTTAAGGAGAATTTGGCAGAGCTGCAAAGACACCTCTTATCTCTCAAGAGGTTAACGCGTTTATGGCACTCTCTCACCCTCTCTCCTCTCCTCTCTGTCTCTGTCTCTTTCACACATAGACACACACACACACACACACACACACACACACCTCCCAGATATAAGTGGCTTCCATTGGTCTTTCTGGCCAAAATCATAATTCTGGAGGAAGGAAAGGAATGTGACTCAGGACAGCATCAGCTTGGTCCCCAGACGATGTGCACAAGGGAGGGCCAGAGACTCAGATTGCGGGGGGGGGGGCACTGCAGTGGCCAGATTGAGCCCTTATCCCCTGGATTCACAGGGCCCATGGCAGAGGGGCATGGACAAGCAAACCCCCAGCAGGACCGACAATTGCTGTGGGTGAGTGACTTGAGCTGCCGGGCCACAGTTACACGTGGCTCATAGCGTTTTGCGTTTTAACCAAAGTCGAATGTTGGCAGAGTTTTGTCCTACAAGTAAGAAAAGAAATGTTAGGGGCCGGCCCGGTGGCATAGCGGTTAAGTTTGCATGCCCTGCTTCCACAGCTGGGGGTTCCCCAGTTCAGATCCCGGGCACAGACCTACAACCGCTCATCAAGCCATGCCTAGGCAGCGTCCCGTATAGAAGAGCTACGACTCTACAACTACAATACACAGCTATGTACTGGGGTTTGGGGGAGAAAGAAAAGTTAGAAAAGAAACCTTGAAAAGCAACAACCACTCAATAGAACAAGAGAATTATGAATAGTTACCCTCACTACAGCCCCTCCACCACCCCAGAACTCCTAAAGGGTTGGGCTTTATCCAAACAAATACTGCCTTGGTGTGTCCTCAATGCAGGGATGGAGCACCTGCAGGTGGCAGGTGCTGTCCGCGGCAGATTGTCCGTCCTGTCCACTCTCACCCTGCTGTGGTCTGAATGTTTGCGTCCCCCTGCAAATTCATATGTTAAATCCTAACCCCCAAGGTGATGGTATTTGGAGGTGGGGCCTTTGGGAGGTGATTAGGTCATAAGAGTGGAGCCCTTATGCATAGGATTAGGGACCCCGGAGAGCTCCCTCCCCGCTTCCTCCACGTGAGGACACAGCGAGAAGATGCCGTCTATGAACCGAGAAGCAGGTCCTCAACAGACACCGAGTCTGTTGGCACCTTGATCTTGGACTTCCAGCCTCCAGAACTGTGAGAGATAAGTGTCTGCCACTTGTAAGCCACTCCATCTCTGGTATTCTGTTAGAGCAGCCCAAACTAAGACAGAGCCTGTCTCACACCATCTATTGCCTACCTTTCCCAGTCAAACCTCTCATAATAGCATCTGCCACCTGCAGCCTCTCACGGTCTTCCTACTCTGTAATGTCTTGCAGTCTGTCATCCACCTAGAACTCTGGAAATTGCTTTAAGATGGCCCTGGGACCTCCCATTTTAATCCACCGGCCATTGTGTGGTCATCATCCTCCCCAGATCTGCAGCAGCCTTGACTTTGTCAGCACGAGCCCTTCTGAAACATTTGCCTCTCTCCCACTGGACTCTTGTGCCTCCTTCAAGCCTCCAAAGGTGTGCGCCTGAGAAGTTTCTAGTTCTGCGCTCCTCATTTCTTCCCCCTTGACACTCTGCCCGTTGGTGTCTTGCCTTTTCTGGCTCTGGACAGCCAACTCTCCACCCACCGTCTCCCTGAGCTCCGTCTCTCAGGTGGCCTTGGGACCAGGAAGCTCATCTTACTCCGTCACATGTGGGAGCTGCTCAGGCACACCAGAGAGAAGCAAGCCAGCCCAGGGGCGATACAGCAGCGCCTGCAGCTCTAAGGTGACAATGCCAAGCAGGGGTCTCAAGGAGAGAGGATGGAAAAGACAGCTCTTTGGGCCCCTTGGCACAGTCTTAGCCCTGACGATAACACAGGAGCCTCCATCTCTCCTCTGTGCCTTTCTGCTCTCTCTTCTCCATTCTCCCTTTGCCTCTGTGGGCCCAGGGGTCCAGACAGCCAGGCCTCCCTGCCTCCCCAACAGGAGCAGCTTGTGGCCCAGGGATCCGGGAGCCCAAGCTGATAGATATTTAGTCCTTGGATTTCAAGGACCCTGAGGGGGTCATGGAGAGGACCCAATTGGTGGAGAGGAAGTGGCTCATGAAGGAAAGTGTCCTTCCTAGCTTTTCATTCTCCAGCAATTTCTTTCGAGTTCTAGGGAGATGCCAGACAGCAAGATGTAAAGAGTAGGGGATGGTGAGAATCTGCATGTGGCCAATGCTGTTGCGGGAAGTTTCATAGGAAGATAGGAAAGAGATCTTATGGGAAGTGATGGGAACCATCGGGCTATGAGAAGGGGAGATGGGAGATGGAAGGGGGGCAGGTCAGAGAAGAGCCTCAAAGATGGAGAATCTCGTAGGTAACAGGCACTCTCCGCCAAGGTGGAAAAAGGAAGAGAATAGGAGTGAACATCGCTGAGAGAGTCTGAGGCAGTGAGGAAGGCTGGGTGCGACAGGATGGGAGGCACAGGGAGGGGCATTTTCACAGGGAAATATCTGGAAAACACACCTCTCCCTCCCTCTGTCTCTCTCTCCTGAAATGAAAGATTAGAAAAAGGTGACAAAGTCAAATCTTTTTCCATTCTGCTTCATTTTTATGTAGCTTCCAGGAAGAAGTAGACACTAACTAACATTTTCTTTGATTTTAGACTTGATACATACTTTCGGCTTGAGGATCATGATTTTCTGTTAAGTAAAACATTTAAGAATTCGCATTTTTCCCCCCCAAAGCCCCAGTAGATAGTTGTATGTCATAGTTGCACATCCTTCTAGTTGCTGTATGTGGGACGTGGCCTCAGCATGGCAGGACAAGCGGTGCGTCGGTGCGCGCCCGGGATCCGAACCCAGGCCGCCAGCAGCGGAGCGGACGCACTTAACCGCTAAGCCACGGGGCCGGCCCTAAGAATTCACATTTAGATCTGTGTATCGAGGGAACGGCTCGTGGTCTTCTTTCTGACAGCGAACAGGCGGGAGAAAGTGCATGGGGTTTGCAGTCAGGCCTGAAGTGGGTTTGAACTCTGAGTCTGCCCTTGACCAACGGGTGACCCTGGCCACCTTTACCTCTCCCAATCTCAGTTTCTTGCTGAACAACACTAGAATATCACAGGAAATGCCTAGAGTGCATTTGCCCCGTCAATGATACCTTCCTGCATTTCTCCACCGAGTTTAGCAAAAGGCTCAGTTTCCAGTGGTGACTGGTGTGATGTATGAGTCACTTATTCCTGGAAACTAGAGCAAAGTGCAGCTCTCAAATGCCGGTTGTTTCCTTGTTGCTAAATCTGGTTTTTGTTTTTGTTGTTTTTTTACAGTTTTCTCTTCAAACAGCTTTTGACGGATATTCAGTACAGCATGAACTTCCCGGGGGCGTCCATCCTTTCTTTTCTTCACCTCATCTTCCTCCTCTCACATGATTTGTCATCCCGAGAGCTCAAAGATAAGTTACCTGAATTTCCTGGTGCTGCAAAATTCCCCGTAATCAAGGTAGAACCGTCACCTATTATTCATTTCCCCATTATCTTCTTCCTCTCCCCCAAATTCTGCCATAGATCCCCGATAATATTATTCAAATGTCGATATTGAGACCCGTAGGGTATCAATCTGAAAAAATAGTCAAACCTATTTTTATTATATGATACCTCTTGTGACCTTTCAAGCAATTGTCCATGCCTCTCTTACATTATGCCTCCCAGAGGTTGTGTCTAAAATTCACTGGCAGAATTCAGAGCTTGTCATTGGGATCTCCCCCAAACAACACAAAATTCAGTGTTGTTTACATTGTGTATGTTCTGGGACCCACTTACTCTATTTGAACTTTAGAAAAGATGTTATTTATTAATGTCGCAGTGTAATAAAAGGGATCACAATCCAATGAAGAATAATCGAGAAAATATTGATTTTAGATTGAGTGCATGGAGACATATGACGAGAAGGAAAAAATGAATAAACTCTGATGAGGTCTGGGTGTGTCCCCTTCCTGATAAAACCCTTCAGAGGTTTAGAATAAGGACGAAGCCCCCAACGGAAGCTCACTCCAGGTCTCGTCCATCCTCCAGCCTGAAGCTCACAGTCTCCCCCTCCAGCCACGCACGCTGCTCGCTCCCTCTGGCCTCAGGAATCCTGCACATGCTGTTCCTTCTGCCTGGACACTCTTCCCTCCCCTTTGCCTAGTTAACACTGCTGAATCACCCTCAGCTCTGGCCTCAAAGCCCTCCTCCCTCCGTGAAGGGCTCAGATGCCCAGAGTTCCTGCTTTTACAGCACCCACATCCCTCGCAGTCAGTCTGTGGGACTAGATGAGGTCTGTCTGTGGTGCTTTCTCTAGGCACCGGCTCCTGCCCAGGTGAGCAGGCACGGGGCGCGCAGGCACCCAGTGTGACGAATGGAGGACTCACTTCCTACGTGCTATGTGGGTTTATCACAGTGAGTGAACACAATAAACCTGTAGGGGAGGCACCGCTATCCTATTTTATGGATGAGGAAATTGAGGCTCGGGGATAATATGTTGTCCAAAGGCCGATGACTGGTAAAGGGTAGAGATCGAATTCCAAAGCTACAGTTGTAACCACTGCGCTAAAGATCCCCCAACTTTTCTTACATTAGATCTGGCTTTGAATCATTCAGACAAACGTCCCACAATTGACTCAGGGCTCCTTAAACCCTGATTTGTAATCCAAATGCTAAAGCCGCGATGGATCCCTTCTGGGCTATTCCTGGGAGGAAAGAAAATTCAGCCCCAGAGCTGAATTCCCCCACTTCCTACTCAGTTATCTAGGCGGGGCTCTCTGGGAGGGAGGGGCCAGGGGAACAGCCCCAGGACCCCACTGTGGAAACCTTGTGGACGGCAGGGGCAATGGACACCACTGTCCCACACAGAGGAAGAGCAGGCCCTGTGTCCTACCACATGTGGGAGGGGCAGCCTCTGCTTCTCCAGCGAGATTAAGTGAATGAATGCACGAGTGAGTGATTGAGTGTCATCAGCCTTGCCACTAGTGGCCTGGATGCTGCTTTTAGAGACTGGTTTCTATGTGAAACAGGATTCTCT
This sequence comes from Ceratotherium simum simum, assembly GCF_057802395.1. NCBI lineage: Eukaryota > Metazoa > Chordata > Mammalia > Perissodactyla > Rhinocerotidae > Ceratotherium > Ceratotherium simum. Next base: position 5,133,396 of record NC_141926.1, on the reverse strand, counting down.
CGAGAGGTACAACTTAATACAATCCTTATCAGTCTTTTCTACTTGAGCGAGAATTAGTATTAGCTTGCCCTCTTCTGCCTGCTGACAGCTGGCTGTGTAGAAAGAAGGGTGGGGGAGCATCTGGGTTCCGAAAGGACGAAGGATCTAAATTGCAGGAGGGAAGGAAGGGGCCCTGAAGACAATCTCTGTCTAATTGCCTACCTTTGCTGGTAGGCCCTGCCTCTGTTGTAAGCCCCAGAGAAGTGGCCTGGTACCCAAGAGCCTTAAAGAGTGGGGACACATAAAGGGATCAAGGCTGGCTTTAGGATCAATTCACTCCTGCCCACTCCTACCTCTGGAGGAGATGACAGCGAGCAGCCGTGATTCTAGCCCACGGGACGTGGCATGTGTATGACGGGCCCTCTGGGGACCCCAAGAGGCTCCTATATGCCCATGATCTGTTCTACTCTGAGGTCCTCCATGTGGAAGGTGCAGGAGCCCTCTTTCTACTGCCCAGGGCCACTCTGGTCCCTTTGGCCTTGCCCTTGAGTCCCATTTCCTCCTGATGGAGCCGCTGAGGTGTCCTTCAGCAGTTGTTTACGTGCCAGGTCCTGTTCAAGACCAGGATGCCACAGTGAGCTAAGAGGCAGTGACCAGCCCTGAGGGGGCTTCTGGGGCTTGAGCCTTCCATTGGGGAGTGTGTGTCCATTTCAGAAGCAGCACAGCATCATGCAAAGGGCACACACAGAGTCAGGAGGTGCTGCCCCAATCCCCTATGTGGCCGTGGGCGGACGGGACCCTGGACTTCTCTGTGGTGGCTCCCTGTGGTGGGTTCTAGTCCCTCCAGGACTGAGGACCCCCCTTGCTGCCATCCCATCCGGGCTCAGGCTCTGCATCTTGGCCCCTCATCTCACCCATTTGGCTGTGGGGCTTTGCACACACCCTGCTGCCAGCCCCCGTGTCTTCCTGATTTTACTGTGAGTTGCCTTGAGCTAAGCTTCTAGAGCAAACACCCCGTTAGTGCGGTGACCTAGTATTTGTGTGACAAGTGGTCTGGATTTGGGATATAAACTGTGGTTCTGAACACTCTGGGGCCATAAGCCAGTTGTAAATGCTGATGAGAGCCGGAAAGGCCTGGAAGACAGGGGCATATGAGGAGAAAGAGATCAGCGGGAGGACCATCTGGAGGGGAGGGCAGAATCTGGGCAGGTGGGCGGGGCGGCCCCCCTCCAGGTGTGTTGGGGGGACAGAGGGTGGCAGCACGGGTTCTCCTGGGAGGGGCGCAGTGCAGCTCTCCCAGGCTGGGGACAGAGCCCCATGGAGGGACCGGAGCCATCGGGAAGGAGGTACTTTGGTCTCACTAGCATTTACTGAGTGTATCCAGCTGGCTCGTGCAGGTTGGAGTTACATTTAACAGGGTTTTAATTGAAGCTGGAGTTTTAGGCTATTTTACAATGCTTTAAAATACTAGGTTTGTTTCATACTGTTCCTGTAAAGCAGAAGGGAACACAATTTTTATTTTATAGAATGAGCTGAGCAAACAGACACCTGGCCTCCAGGTCACGTAGCCAGTCAGTGACTGAACAGAGAGGTAAATTCCAGAACTGCTGGTTCCCAGCAGGTAGGCAAAGTCCACAGGATGGATTCTTCCAGGCTGGGACCTTGGGCTTGTCACCTCCCCCTCCCAGTGCAGACCCACCCTTGAGACCTGCCTATGATGAGAGAGAATGAGCAGAGGGGCCCAGGAGTGGGAAGGCCCACTAAATGAGGGAGCCGGCAGGGTTGGTGAGGCAGTGGGGGAAACGCTTGCTCACAGCGTGCCCGGGAGATATCGAGAGGTATCTGGAGGTCCATCTGCCTCTTAGGTTACCCCTTGAGAATAGGTGGGCTTCTCAAACACTGCATTTGTTGCCTTTTTATGAAGCACCCAGGATGTCATCCAATCCCCTCTCCTAAATCAAGCCTGATGGTCACCCAGACAACAGAGGAGTGGCCAGGTCATTCTTGTCCTAGTGCCCATTCAATCATAGTCACACTCCCTGGGGACATTCAAGCCACGGAACCTCCCCATTACTGGGAGACAGTGCATCTCTCCCTGCAGAGGGGACTGGGAGCCCTGGAGAAGCCCTTCCCATGGGGATGGGAACTCTGTGTTCAAAAACAGATGGAGCAGCTGGAGCTAAAAGGCAGGAGATGAAACATTGGTTCCTCCAGGGAGGGGAGACTGATGGGAGGACCACGCAGAAAGCTGGTATCTCAAAAGGTACAGTCTCAGTGTACAGGTGAATGAGAAAGAAACTCACTGAACAGACGCAGACAGCCAGCAAATGCTCCTATAGTGAGCTCATTCCGGGTAGAGGGAAAAAAGTCTTTCACGAGAATTCAGAACTGCCGTGGCCCAGGTTCACTATGTGTGTGGTCCCAAAATCTTCAGGCAGAAAGATGAATTTAAAGTGGGTTTGCAGTGTCCCTGGGTGACTAGAAAAAACAATGGTAAACCTCTCTAGAAATCACATCCTCCATCCAGGCCTCAAAGTATTTGTGAAATACTGGAGAAATGAGCAGTCCATGGTTTAAAAAAATCTCAAAACTCACAAGGAAAGCCAGTAAAAACAACAGACAGCAGGATCAGACCCACAAAGATTTCAGATATTGAGTGACCAGATTGTCTATAGTCTGTTTCCTTTGTATCAAGAAAAAGAGAGTTTGAAAATAGGAACCTATGAAAAACAGTCATGCAGATTTGCAAAAGCACTAAATGGATCATCCAGAAATTAAAATGATAATAATTAGAATTAAAAACCCAACGGTGGCAGAGAAGAGAAAGCTCTTTCTTAGAGTTCCAACCAACAAATGTGAAAGGAATGAAGGACATAGGGAATCTCCATCTGGCAAACACCACAGGAATCATTGTTTCAAGCAAGAATTAGTGATGGATGCTAAAATTAGTGGGTAAAAATAAGATAAGAAACAGGATGTTTGCATCGTCTCAAAGTATCTTCCCACAGATACTATTAAATATGGGGAGGAGAAGGAATAGTGACTTGATTGCAAAGAAACCTGGCAGATGTCGCTTTAACCAATTGATTACAGGTAACATCCCCAGTAATGTAATAGGTCAGATTGACACCAGTGTCTCCTGATATGATGCACTGAGAAGGACACAGCATCGTTGCCGTGGTATTTCTGCCCAAAATTCGTCACATGAATTTAATCATGAGGAAACACCAGGAAACCCAAATTGAAGGACATTTTACTAAATCACTGGCCAGTTCTCCTCAAAAGAGTCAAGATCATAAAAGGCAAAGAGAAAGCCAATTAAAGGAGATGAAAAAGACATGACCACGATAATAACTTGTGATTCTGGACAAGAAGAAGGGCATTTGTAGGGCAGTTGGTGACATCTGAATAGGTCCAGATGAGATGGTATCATAACGCCAACGTTCCCTTCCTGATCGTGATGGTACATTGTGGTTACGGAAGATGGTAACATTGGGGGAATCTGAGTGAAGGATTTTCAAGAATTCTGTGTCATGTTTTGCAACAATCTTGGAAGCATGGAATTATTTCACAATGAAAAGTTAAAAGATAAAAACATCTAAGAGTAAACTGGAAGATAATTTTTTTAAAAACCCATCCAGAATGCAGCCCAGAAAGACAAAGAAATGGAAAATACACAAGAGAGACTGAGGCATGGAAGATGGAGTGAGAAAATCTAGCAATCATCCAACCAGAATTCTGCAAGGAGGTAGTAGAGAAAAGGGAAAAGTTGCAATATTCAAAAAGACAATGGCTGAGAATTTTCCAGTAGGTTGAAAGACACCAATTCTTAGATCCAGGAAACTAATTGACTTCAAAGCAAATAAATAAAAAATAAATCTATATCTAAACACATCACAGAGAAATTGCAAAGCACCAAAACAAAAAGAAAAATCCTAATCAAAACTAGAATCCTACTTAAAATCGGGAATAAGAGAATGGTGTCTGCTCAACACTCCAGCTCAGCATTTTACTAGACAAATACCTAAAAGAAGTAAAAATTGGAGGGGCCGGCCCCGTCCGTAGCGGTTAAGTGCACGCACTCCGCTGCTGGTGGCCCGGGTTCGGATCCTGGGCGCGCACCGACGCACAGCTTCTCAGGCCATGCTGTGGCGGCATCTCATATAAAGTGGAGGAAGATGGGCACGGATGTTAGCCCAGGGCCAGTCTTCCTCAGCAAAAAGAGGAGGATTGGCATGGATGTTAGCTCAAGGCTGATCTTCCTCAAAAAAAAAAAAAAGTAAAGATTGGAAAAGAGGAAGTAAAATGTTTATTCACAGGCAACGTGGTTGCGTATACCATGTAGAAAATCCTAAGGAATCTACAAAATACAAACAAATTACTAGAACTAATAAATAATTTTGGAAGGTTGCAGGAGGCAACGTCAGTATTTTTTAAAATCGACTTTTTCTACATACTAGCAAAGAAAAAATGGTAAATGAACTTAAAACATACTGTTTACAACAGTATCAAAAAATAAAATATGTGGAGATAAGTTTAACAAAAAATATATAAAACCTCTGCACTGAAAAGTCAAAACCAGTGCTGAGAGAAACGTAAAAAAAGATCAAAATAAGAGAAATATAGAAAATGCGTGGATCAGAAGATTCAAATGGAAACAATACTATGTCAGTTGTCCCCAAATTCATCTGTAGATTAAACGCAATCCCCCAAAAATCTCGGTAGCAGAACTTTCATGTAAAAAATTTCAAATTAAAAATTTCACTTTAAAATTTTAATTCTAAAATTCACATGCAAATACAACGGACCCAGAATAGCCAAAGAAAAATTTTGGAAGAGAATAAAATTGAAAGACTCACACTACTTGACTTCAAGATTTACTTTAAAGTACAAAGATCGGAAATGAGCTAAGGACAGAAAAATAGATCAGTGGAACAGACTAGAATCGAAGAATAGACCCGTACTTCTCTGGTCAACTGATTTTTGACAAAGGAGCCAACGTCCTTCAATGGGCAAGGAAAGCCATGGAGCTGCGACAAAAGGATATCCACACCAGAAATACGAGCCTCAACCCTCCCCAATGCCGCACACCAAAATTAATTCACAGTGGATTGTTGACTCAAATCAGTAACTAAAACTGCAAACTTCTACCTTTGGGTAGGCAAAGATTTTTTAATCAGGACACAGAAAGCACTTGACATAAGAGAAGAAAATTGATCATTAGATTCATAGAAATTAAAAATCACTAATAAAATGAACAGGCAGCACACAGACTGAGAGAAAATATTTGTAATACATATATCTGAAAAAGACTTGCATCCAGAATATAGAAAAAGCTGCTGCAACTTGATAATAAAATAAAATACTACTGATATTTTTAAAAAGTGACCCAATAAAAATATGGGCCAAAACCTTGAAAAACACTTCACATAAGAAGATATGCAAATGGTCAACAAACACATGAAAAACTGCCCAACATCCTTAGCCAACAGGGAAATTCAAATTAACCCCACAATGAGATCACTATACCAATATTAATAATATTATAATGTTAGTTAATGTTATCATATTAATTAATAGTAATAATATTCTATTAGACAATAGAATGACTAAAATTAATAAAACTGACAACTCCAAATGTTGTCAAGGATATAGAAAAATTGTAACTCTCATACTTGGCTGGTGGGGATCTAAAATTGTGCAGACACTGCGGAAAACTGTTTGGCAGTTTCTTATAAAGTTAAGCAGATACCTACCCAGTAATTCCGCTCCTAGGTATTTTCCCAAAATAAATAAAAACTGATGTTCACAAAAAGATTTGTACATGAATATTCTTAATAGTTTACTCATAAAAGCCCCAAATTGGAACAAATCCAAATGTGTATCAATGGAAGAATGAATAAATAAGTTGTGGAATATCCATACGGTGGAATACCACTCAAAAATACAAAGGAACAAACTCTTGATCTTTGCAGCAATGTGGATAAGTATCAAAAACATTCTGTTGAGTAAAAGAAGCTATACACAAAAGAAAGCAACTGTCCAAGTCCCTTTATACGATGTTCTAAAATAGGCAGAATCCTCTATGGTGGTTCCTTCTTGGGGGCGGTGCAGAGATTGCCTGGCAAGGGGCCTAAGGATCTTTCTGTCATGATGAAAATGTCCTGTATTTTGGCCGGGTTGGTGGTTCTACGGAGTTATACAATTGTCAAAATGCATTCTTGGAGGCATGCTGAAGAAGTGGGATGAATCCTCACCAGGAATTTGGTTTGGCTTTCAAGACTGATGATGCCACACACACACACACACACACATCCAAAAGAAGATATGAAAAAGTGTATTACATAATTGAAGTCTCTGGGCAGGGTAGGGCAGGCCTCTACACACATGCAAAACGTCTTGAGAGAGCAAGGTCAGGAGGTTGGCCTGGGTGTTTGTTGTGGATAAGGATGGGGCAAGGGTGAGGGTTCCCGCATGCGGCCAGGGGCTGGTGAGGTCTGAATCTCTTGCCGGTGCTAAAGGAAGGAGCAGGACTCCCAGGCTTTCTTCTTATCAGGGTGCCCAGATGTGGAGCAGAAGGGTAAGAGGGAGGCGTGAGGCTTGACAGCTGCCAGCAATCAAATATCAAAATATAAAAATGTACAAACTCTTTATTACATGTACCAAATTGTAACACTGAAGATGTGTGCATTTCACTATATGTAAATTATAACTCTGTTTTTTTTTTAAAAAAAACAAATAGTGAAAGGAAAAGAGTAGACAGTGAACATCAGTTAGACAGGTGCTTTTTTAAAAGCAAAAGTAAAACCCTGAAGAAAACACACCGATATCTTCACAGTACTGAGAGAAAAGAGCTGTCGACCTGTTTTACCCCCAGTGAAAATATCTTGCAAATATAAGGCTGAAATAAAGACATTTTCAGATGAGCAAAAACTGAGAGAATTTCCCACCAACAGATCGCATGAAAGGAAATTTAAAATATATTCTTTAAGAGAAAGTGAATGTGGCTTGGTGGTTAAGTGCGCGCGCTGCGATGCTGGCGGCCCGGGTTCGGATCCCGGGTGTGCATCAAGGCACCACTTCTCTGTCCAGCCTGAGGCCGAGTCCCACATACAGCAACTAGAAGGATGTGCAGCTGTGACAGACAACTATGTACTGGGGCTTTGGGGGCAAAAAATAAAAAATAAAAATCTTTAAAAAAAAAAAAAAAAAAAGAGAAAGAGAAATTCTTCCAGACAGAAGGTTGGAAAAAATGTAAAAAGTAATGATAAATGTGGGGGTAAAGCCAACAAAACATGGACTGCATAAATAATTATAAGTAATGTCGAATTTGTAGGGTTCTCAGGCAGCAAGATAAAACTCAACAATGCAGAAAAACAGCACATAGTTTGGGGGCAGTGATAGAATTGAAGGGTTGCGCATATGCCGTATTGTTTGAGAGAAGGTGAAGCTATTGATCAACATTAGGATACGGAAATGGTGTCAAATCTTTGCCCACCTGTGATCACACACTTTGCCCTGTGATTTTGTAGCTCTTGCCAGTAAGCGGTGGAGTCTATTTCTCCACGCTTGGAAGCTGCGTGGGCGTTGTGACGTGCTCTGGCCCACAGACTGTGGCCTAGGCCTTCGGAGCCCCTGCGTCCTTCCACCTACTCTCTCAGAAGCCAGCCCAGCTGCCTTGAGAATGAGCCCAGGCTGGCCTGCGGGGTGAAGCGGCGCGGAACAACTTAACCACTACGCCGCTAGGCTGGCCTGACCCCAGCCTAAGTTGTGACCTGCAGAATCTTTTTTTTTATTGTGGTCACATTGGTTTATAACATTGTATAAATTTCAGGTGTACATCATTATACTTCTATTTCTGCATAGATTACATCATGTTGTCATGTTCACCACTCAAATACTAATTACAATCCATCACCACACACATGTGCCTAATCATCCCTTTCACCCTCCTCCCTCCCTCCCTTCCCCTCTGGTAACCACCAATCCAGTCTCTGTCTCTATGTGTTTGTTTGTTGTTGTTTTTATCTTCTACTAGTGAGTGAGATCATATGGCATTTGACCTTCTCCCTCTGACTTATTTCACTTTGCATTATACCCTCAATGTCCATCCATGTTGTCACAAATGGCTGGATTTCATCGTTTCTTATGGCTGAGTGTATATACACCACATCTTATTTATCCATTCGTCCCTTGATGGGCACTTAGGTTGCTTCCAAGTCTTGGCTATTGTGAATAACGCTGCAATGAACACAGGGGTGCATGTATCTTTATGCATTGGTGTTTTCATGTTCTTTGGATAAATACCCAGCAGTGGAATAGCTGGATCATATGGTAGTTCTATCTTTGATTTTTTGAGGAATCTCCATACTGTTTTCCATAGTGGCTGCACCAGTTTGCACTCCCACCAGCAGTGTATGAGAGTTCCCTTCTCTCCACATCCTCTCCAACACATGTTGTTTCCTGTCTTGTTAATTATAGTCATTCTGATGGGTGTGAGGTGATATCTCATTGTAGTTTTGATTTGCATTTCCCTGATAGTTAGTGATGTTGAACATCTTTTCATGTGTCTGTTGGCCATCTGTATATCTTCTTCGTAGAAACGACTGTTCAGGTCTTTTGCCCATTTTTTAATTGGGTTGGTTTTTTTGTTGTTGAGATGCGTGAGTTCTTTATATATTTTAGAGATTAACCCCTTATCAGATATATGGTTTGCAAATATCTTCTCCCAATTGTTAGTTTGTCTTTTCATTTTGTTGATGGTTTCCTTCGCTGTGCAGAAGATTTTAGTTTGATGTAGTCCCATTTGTTTACTTTTTCTATTGTTTCTCTTGCCTGGTCAGACATGGTACTTGAAAATATGTTGCTAAGACAGAAGTTGAAGAGTGTACTGCCTATGTTTTCTTCTAGAAGTTTCATCGTTTCAGGTCTTACCTTCAAATCTTTAATCCATTTTGAGTTAATTTTTGTTTATGGTGTAAGACAGTGGTCTACTTTCATTTTTTTACCTGTGGCTGTCCGGTTTTCCCAACACATTTGTTGAAGAGACTTTCCTTTCGCCATTGTGTGTTCTGGGCCCCTTTGTCGAAAATTAGCTGTCCATAGATGTGTGGGTTTATTTCTGGGCTTTCAATTCTATTCCATTGATTTGTGTGTCTGTTTTTGTGCCAGTACCATACTGTTTTGGTTACTATAGCTTTGTGGTATATTTTAAAATCAGGGAGTGTGATGCCTCCAGCTTTGTTCTTTTTTCTCGGGATTTCTTTGGCTATTTGGGGTCTTTTGTTGTTCTATATAAATTTAGGATTCTTTGTTCTATTGCTGTGAAAAGTGTTGTTGGAACTTTGATAGGGATTTCATTGAATCTATAGATTGGTTTAGGAAGCATGGACATCTTAACTATGTTAATTCTTCCAATCCAAGTGCACGGAATATCTTTCCATTTCTTTGTGTCTTCTTCAATTTCTTTCAGCAATGTTTTATAGTTTTCACTGTACAGATCTTTCACCTCTTTGGTTAAGTTTATTCCTAAGTATTTTATTCTTTTTGTTGCAATTGTAAATGGGATGGTATTCTTAATTTCTCTTTCTGCTGCTTAGTTGTTAGTGTACAGAAATGCAACTGATTTTTGTATGTTGATTTTGTATCCTGCAACTTTACCACATTCATTTATTACTTCTAAAAGTTTTTTGGTGGATTCTTTAGGGTTTTCTATGTATAAAATCATGTCATCTGCAAATAGTGACTGTTTCACTTCTTCCTTTCCAATTTGGATCCCTTTTATTTCTTTCTCTTGCCTGATTGCTCTGGCTAGGACTTCCAGTACTATGTTAAATAGGAGTCGTGAGAGTGGGCATCCTTGTCTGTTCCTGTTCTTAGAGGGATAGCTTTCAGTTTTTCACCATTGAGGATGATATTAGCTGTGGATTTGTCATATGTGGCCTTTATTATGGTGAGGTGCTTTCCTTCTATACCCATTTTATGCAGAGTTTTTATCATAAATGGATGCTGTGTCTTGTCAAATGCTTTCTCTGCGTCTATTGAGATGAGCATGTGATTTTTTATTCTTTATTTTATGAATGTGGTGTATTATGTTGATTGATTTGCGAATGTTAAACCATCCCTGCATCCCTAGAATAAATCCCACTTGATCATGGTGTATAATCTTTTTAATGTATTGTCGTATGCAATTTGCTAACATTTTGTTGAGGATTTTTGCTTCAGTGTTCATCAGTGATATTGGCCTGTAATTTTCTTTTTTTTGTGTTGTCCGTGTCTGGTTTTGGTGTCAGGGTAATATTGGCTTTGTAGAAGAAGTTAGGGAGCTTCCCCTCCTCTTCAATTTTTTGGAAGAGTTTGAGAAGGATAAGTATTAAGTCTTCTTTGAAGGTTAGGTAGAATTTCACCAGGGAAGCCGTCTGGTCCTGGACTTTTATATTTGGGGAGGTTTTTGATTACTGTTTCGATCTCCTTACTGGTGATTGGTCTATTGAAATTCTCTATTTCTTCTTGATTCAGTTTTGGAAGGTTGTGTGATTCTAAGAATTTATCCATTTCTTCTAGATTGTCCGATTTGTTCTCATATAGTTTTTCATAGTATTCTCTTATAATCTTTTGTATTTCTGAGGTGTCTGTTGTAATTTCTTCTCTTTCATTTCTGATTTTACTTATTTGAGCCTTCTCTCTTTTTTTCTTGGTGAGTCTAGCTAAAGGTTTGTCAATTTTGTTTATCTTTTCAAAGAACTAGCTCTTGGTTTTGTTAATTTTTTGTATTTTTTTTTAGTCTCTATTTCATTTATTTCTGCTCTGATTTTTTTTTATTTCCCTTCTGCTACTGATTTGGGCTTTGTTTGTTCTTCTTTTTCCAGTTCATTTAGGTGCACTGTTAGATTGTTTATTTGATATTTTTCCTGTTTGTTGAGATAGGCCTGTATTGCTGTAAACTTCCTTCTTAGAAACGGCTTTGCTGTATCCCATAAATTCTGACATGTCATATTTTCATTTTCATTTGTCTCCAGGTATTTTTTGATTTCTCCTTTGATTTCTTCGTTGACTCAATCATTGTTCAGTAGCATTTTGTTTAATCTCCACATATTTCTGGCTTTTCTGATTTTCTTCCTATAGTTGATTTCTACTTTCATACCATTGTTGTCAGAAAAGATGCTTGGTATTATTTCAATCTTCTTAAATTTATGGAGACTTGTTTTGTGGCCTCTTATGTGATCAATCCTGGAGAATGTTCCATGTGCATTTGAAAAGAATGTGTATTCTTCGGCTTTGGGATGGAATGTTCTGTATATATCTTCTAGGTCCATCTGTTCTAGTGTGTCATTTAAGGCCAATGTTTCCTTATTGATCTACTGTTTGGATGATCTATCCGTTGGTGTAAGTGGAGTGTTAAATACCCCTACTATTATTTTGTTACTGTCTATTTCTCCTTTCATGTCTGTTAATAATTGCTTTATATATTTAGGTGCTCCTACGTTGGGTGCATAGATATTTACAGGTGTTATATCCTCCTGTTGGATTCTTCCCTTGATCGTTATGTAATGCCCTTCTTTGTCTCTTGTTACAGTTTTTGTCTTGAAGTCTATTTTGTCTGATATGAGTATTGCTACCTCAGCTTTCTTTTCATTGCCATTTGCATGGAGTATCTTTTTCCAACTCTTCACTTTCACTTTGTCAGTGTCTTTAGGTCTGAAGTGTGCCTCTTGTATGCCGCATATATATGGGTCTTGTTTTTTTATCCAATCAGCCACCCTATGCCTTTTGTGTGTGTGTGTGAGGAAGATCAGCCCTGAACTAACATCTATGCCAACCCTCCTCTTTTTTTTGCTGAGGAAGACTGGCCCTGGGCTAATATCTGTGCCCATCTTCCTCCAATTTATATGGGATGCCACCACAGCATGGCCTGACAAGCAGTGTGTTGGTGCGTGACCGGGATCTGAACCCCGGACCGCCAGCAGGGGAGCACGTGCACTTAACTGCTGCGCCACGGGGCCAGCTCCCCCACCCTATGCCTTTCAATTGGAGCATTTAGTCCATTGACATTTAAAGTAGCTATTGATAAGTATGTACTTACTGCCACTTTTTAACTATTTTTTCTTAGTGTTTTAGTAGTTCTTCTCTGTTCCTTTCTTCTTCTCTTGCTCTCTTCCCTTGTGGTTTGATGGCTTTCTTTAGTATTATGTTTGGATTCCTTTCTCTTAGTTTTTTTTTGTGCATGTGTCTATTTCTTATAGGTTTCTGGTTTGTGATTACCATGGGGTTCGTATACAGTAACCTACGTATATAGCAATCTAAATTAAGTGATGGTCTCTTTAGTTTGACCTCTACCTGAAAGCTCTACTCTTTAACTCTCCTCCTCCCTCCTTTTATGTTTTTGATATCATATCTAATCTCTTTTTTGTGCATTTGTATCCATTACCCTCTTATCATGGAAATAGATCATTTTTCCTATTTACGGTCTTCTCTTTCCCCTTTATTTTTTTTTTTAATTTTTGTTTATTACAGTAACATAGGTTTATGACATTGTAAAAAATTTCAGGTGTACATCATTGTACTTCTATTTCTGCATAGATTACATCATGTTCACCACCAAAATACTAATTACAACCCATCACCACACACATGTGCTGAATTATCCCTTTCACCCTCCTCCCACCCCCCTTCCCCTCTGGTAACCACCAATCCAATCTCTGTCCCTATGTGTTTGTTTATTGTTATTATCTACTACTTAATGAAGGAAATCATACGGTATTTGACCTTCTCCCTCTGACTTATTTCACTTTGCATTATACCCTCAATGTCCATCCATGTTGTCACAAATGGCTGGATTTCATCGTTTCTTATGGCTGAGTAGTATTCCATTGTGTATATATACCACAGCTTCTTTAGCCATTCATTCCTTGATGGGCACTTAGGTTGCTTCCAAGTCTTGGCTATTGTGAATAACGCTGCAATGAACACAGGGGTGCACGTACCTTTACAAATTGGTGTTTTCAAGTTCTTTGGATAAATACCCAACAGTGGAATAGCTGGATCATATGGTAGTTCTATCTTTGATTTTTTGAGGAATCTCCATACTGTTTTCCATAGTGGCTGCACCAGTTTGCACTCCCACCAGCAGTGTATGAGAGTTCCCTTCTCTCCACATCCTCTCCAACACATGTTGTTTCCTGTCTTGTTAATTATAGCCATTCTGACGGGCGTCAGGTGATATCTCATTGTAGTTTTGATTTGCATTTCCCTGATAGTTAGTGATTTTGAACATCTTCTCATGTGTCTGTTGGCCATCTGTATATCTTCTTTGGAGAAATGTCTGTTCAGGTCTTTTGCCCATTTTTTAATTGGGTTGGTAGTTTTTTTGTTGTTGAGATGCATGAGTTCTTTATATATTTTGGAGATTAAGCCCTTATCAGAAGTATGGTTTGCAAATATCTTCTCCCAATTGTTAGTTTGTCTTTTCATTTTGTTGATGGTTTCCTTTGCTGTGCAGAAGCTTTTTAGTTTGATGTAGTCCCATTTGTTTATTTTTTCTATTTTTTCTCTTGCCCGGTCAGACGTGGTGTTTGAAAATATGTTGCTAAGACCGATGTCAAAGAGCGTACTGCCTATGTTTTCCTCTAGAAGTTTCACAGTTTCAGGTCTTACATTCAAGTCTTTAATCCATTTGGAGTTAATTTTTGTGTATGGTGTAAGGTAAGGGTCTACTTTCATTTTTTTGCATGTGGCTATCCAGTTTTCCCAACACCATTTGTTGAAGAGACTTTCTTCTCCCCATTGTATGTTCTTGGCTCCTTTGTCAAAGATTAGCTGTCCATAGATGTGTGGGTTTATTTCTGGGCTTTCGATTCTATTCCATTGATCTGTGTGTCTGTTTTTGTGCCAGTACCATGCTGTTTTGGTTACTATAGCTTTGTAGTAAATTTTGAAATCAGGGAGTGTGATACCTCCAGGTTTGTTCTTTTTTCTCAGGATTCCTTTAGCTATTCGGGGTCTTTTGTTGTTCCATATAAATTTTAGGATTCTTTGTTCTGTTTCTGTGAAAAATGTTGCTGGAACTTTGATAGGGATTGCATTGAATCTATAGATGGCTATAGGAAGTATGGACATCTTAACTATGTTAATTCTTCCAATCCAAGAGCACGGAATATCTTTCCATTTCTTTGTGTCTTCTTCAATTTCTTTCAGAAATGTTTTATAGTTTTCGGTGTACAGATCTTTCACCTCTTTGGTTAAGTTTATTCCTAGGTATTTTATTCTTTTTGTTGCAATTGTAAATGGGATGGTATTCTTAATTTCTCTTTCTGCTACTTCGTTGTTAGTGTATAGAAATGCAACTGATTTTTGTATGTTGATTTTGTATCCTGCAACTTTACCATATTCGTTTATTACTTCTAAAAGTTTTCTGGTGGATTCTTTAGGGTTTTCTATATATAAAATCATGTCATCTGCAAATAGTGACAGTTTCACTTCTTCCTTTCCAATTTGGAGCCCTTTTATTTCTTTCTCTTGCCTGATTGCTCTGGCTAGGACTTCCACTACTATGTTAAATAGGAGTGGTGACAGTGGGCATTCTTGTCTGGTTCCTGTTCTTAGAGGGATGGCTTTCAGTTTTTCACCATTGAGGATGATATTAGCTGTGGGTTTCTCATATATGGTCTTTATTATGTTGAGATTCTTTCCTTCTATACCCATTTTATTCAGAGTTTTTATCATAAATGGATGTTGTATCTTGTCAAATGCTTTCTCTGCATCTATTGAGATGATCATGTGATTTTTATTCTTCATTTTATGAATGTGGTGTATTACGTTAATTGATTTGTGAATGTTAAACCATCCCTGCATACCTGGAATAAATCCCACTTGATCATGGTGTATAATCTTTTTAACATGTTGTTGTATGCGATTTGCTAGTATTTTGTTGAGGATTTTTGCCTCGATGTTCATCAGTGATATTGGCCTGTAATTTTCTTTTTTTGTGTTGTCCTTGTCTGGTTTTGGTATCAGGGTAATGTCAGCTTCGTAGAATGAGTTAGGGAGCTTCCCCCCCTCCTCAATTTTTTGGAAGATTTTGAGAAGGATAGGTATTAAGTCTTCTTTGAATGTTTGGTAGAATTCACCAGGGAAGCCGTCTGGTCCTGGACTTTTATTTTTGGGGAGGTTTGTGATTACTGTTTCGATCTCCTTACTGATGATTGGTCTATTCAAATTCTCTACTTCTTCTTGATCCAGTTTTGGAAGGTTGTATGATTCTAAGAATTTATCCATTTCTTCCAGATGGTCGAATTGGTTGGCATATAGCTTTTCATAGTATTCTCTTATAATCTTTTGTATTTCCGAGGTGTCTGTTGTAACCTCTCCTCTTTCATTTCTGATTTTACTTATTTGTGCCTTCTCTCTTTTTTTCTTGGTGAGTCTAGCTAAAAATTTGTCAATTTTGTTGACCTTTTCAAAGAACCAGCTCTTGGTTTTATTAATTTTTTCTATTGTTTTTTTGGTCTCTATTTCATTTATTTCTGCTCTGATTTTTATTATTACCCTTCTTCTACTGATTTGGGGCTTAGTTTGTTCTTCTTTTTCCGTTCCTTTAGGTGCATTGTTAGATTGTTTATTTGAGATTTTTCTTGTTTGTTGAGATAGGCCTGTATCGCTATAAACTTCCCTCTTAGAACCGCTTTTGCTGTATCCCATAAATTCTGGCATGTTGTATTTTCATTTTCATTTGTCTCCAGGTATTTTTTGATTTCTTCTTTGATTTCTTCGTTAACCCAGTCATTGTTCAGTAGCGTTTTGTTTAATCTCCACGTATTTGTGGCTTTTCTGATTTTCTTCCTATAATTGATTTCTAGTTTCATACCATTGTGGTCAGAAAAGATGCTTGGTATTATTTCAATCTTCTTAAATTTATGGAGACTTGTTTTGTGGCCTAATATGTGATCAATCCTGGAGAATGTTCCATGTGCATTTGAAAAGAACGTGTATTCTTCGGTTTTTGGTTGGAATGCTCTGTGTATATCTACTAGGTCCATCTGTTCTAGTGTGTCATTTAAGGCCAATGTTTCCTTATTGATCTTCTGTTTGGATGATCTATCCGTTGGTGTAAGTGGAGTGTTAAAGATCCCTACTATTATTGTGTTACTGTCTATTTCTCTTTTATGTCTGTTAATAATTGCTTTATATATTTAGGTGCACCTACATTGGGTGCGTAGATATTTACAAGTGTTATATCCTCTTGTTGGATTGTTCCCTTGATCATTATGTAATGCCCTTCTTTGTCTCTTTTTACAGTTTTTGTTTTAAAGTCTATTTTGTCTGATATGAGTACTGCTACCCCAGCTTTCTTTTCATTGCCATTTGCGTGGAGTATCTTTTTCCATCCCTTCACTTTCAGTTTGTGAGTGTCTTTAAGTCTGAAGTGTGTCTCTTGTATGCAGCATATATATGAGTCTTGTTTTTTTATCCAGTCAGCCACCCTATGCCTTTTAATTGGAGCATTTATTCCATTGACGTTTAAAGTAGCTATTGATAAGTATGTACTTACTGTCATTTTTTTAACTTTTTTTTTCTTTTCTCAGTGTTTTAGTTGTCCTTCTCTGTTCCTTTCTTCTTCTATACAGAATTGATGGTCACTTTAGTTTGACCTCTGTCTGAAAGCTGTACTCTTAACTCCCCTCCTCCCTCCTTTTATGTTTTTGATATCATATCTAACCTCTTTTTTGTGTATTTATATCCATTACGTTCTAATCATGGAAATAGATAATTTTTCCTATTTGTGGTCTTCTCTTTTCCCCTTAAATCAGTCCCTTTAACATTTCTTGTAGCACTGGTTTCTTGGTGACAAACTCCTTTAATTTTTGCTTATCTGGGAAAATTTTGATCTCTCCTTCCATTTTGAATAATAACCTTGCTGGGTAGAGTATTCTTGGCTGTCAGTTTTTTCCTTTTAGCACTTTAAATATATCATGCCATTCTCTTCTAGCCTGTAAGGTTTCTGCTGAGAAGTCAGCTGATAGCCTTATGGGGTTTCCTTTGTACGTAACTTGACATTCTCTTGCGGCTTTTAGGATTCTCTCTTTATCTTTAATTCCGGACATTTTGATTATGATGTGTCTTGGTGTGGGCCTCTTTGGGTTTATCTTGTTTGGGGCTCTCTGTGCTTCCTGTACCTGGATGTCTGTTTCCTTCCTTAGGTTAGGGAAGTTTTCATCTATTATTTCTTGAAATAGATTCTCTGCCCCCTTGTCTTGCTCTACTCCTTCCGGGACACCTATAACACGGATGTTAGTGCGCTTGATATTGTCCCAGAGGTCCCTTAGACTGTCTTCACTCTTTTTAATTCCTTTCTCTTTTACCTATTCACCTTGGGTAATTTCTTCTAGTCTTTCGTCCAGCTCACATATCCGTTCTTTTGTATCCTCTACTCTACTTTTGAGTCCCTCTAATGAATTTTTCATTTCATTTCATTCTTCATTTCTGATTGGTTCTTTTTTATACATTCCATTTCTTTGTTGACATTCTCACTGAGTTCATCCATTCTTCTCCCCAGATCAGTGAGCATCCTTAACACTCTTAGTTTGAACTCTCTGTCAGGTAGGTTGCTCATTTCTGTTTCACTTACTTCCTTTTCTGGGGTTTTGTCCTGTTCCCTTACTTGGAATGTATTCCTTTGCCTCCTCATTTTGCCTCTTTCCCTGTGCTTGTGTCTACATATTAGGTAGGTCAGCTACGTCTCCTGCTCTTGGATAGGTGACCTTATGTAAGTGACGCCTTAGGAGGCTTCCAGTGTGCTTCCCTCAGTTCTCAATGTTCCAGGGGTGACCTCTATGTGGGCTACGTGTGTCCTTCTGTTGTGGCCTGTTTGCTCTCCCTGTAGGCGCCCAGGGAGGCTGAGTTATGCTCCTGGCCAGCTGTTGTAATGCTCAGCTGCTTGTAGTTGTTGTGGGCCCTTCAGTCTCTTTATCAGGTGTGGGGAGCCCCAGCACAGTTGGCTGCAAGTTCTAAAACCACATTTGTGTTGCAGTATTTCTTTTAAGTGAGTAGGCCCCCAGTGTGGCAGGTTGTTAGGCTCAGGGCCTTACAATTGCTGTAAGCCTCTAGCCTATTAGGTCTCTTGTCAGCTCTCTGAGGATTGCAGCTGGGTGGGGCTGGCCTCAGGCACAGGAGCACCCAATCGTTTCAGGCTTAGGAAGGTGGGGCAAACCCCCATGTGGGTCTTTGAGAAGCACAAGTCTTCTGCAGCTGACAAACCCTGCCGCCCACAGGTCCACACACACAGTCAACACAGTCCTGCCCCGTGTGAGCGCCCCGACCTCCCCAAGTGGACCCAGTCTCTCCACGGCGGGAGCCACACACACTCCGCCACTCCCCCACACTCTCCACCCGCTCCTTGTGCACACCCTGCCCTGCTCAAGTTGGCTCAGTTGCCAGGCTGCAGAGAATCCAGTCACCAATCTATGCAGGCCCACAAGTTGCCTGAGGGCTTGTTGTTGGGTGGGGCCAGTCTCTAGGGTGGGCTGTCTGCCCTGGCTGAGCTGGATTAAATCGGTGCTCTAGCGGGTGGGGCAGACCCTGGGCTAGCAGGCCCCAGGGAGAACTCCAATGGCATCTGTGTCAGCATGCCCACACCAGGCCTCAACAATGGCTGCCACTGATGTCCCAGTCCCTGGAGAGGTCTCAACCCTCACCAAGATGCACTCAGGGCCTATTAGGTGAGTCTCTTTTCACCGCTGCACTGTGCACCTTTCTTTCTGGTGATTTTAGGATGCTTTCTGAAATGGATGAGTTTGCGCGCCGGCCCTTTAAGAGCCAGTTTTAGTTTCTTTGTGAACCGGGTTTTCTGGGGGTACTCCCCAATGCTTTAGTAGCAGGCAAAGTCAGATATTATGCCGCTGGTCTCGATTGTGCTGGGTGCACAAAATGCCTACAGCGGGGGTGCTCCCCGGCTCAGGGCCCCGTGCCTCCAGGGAGGCTGCGTACCTGTGAGCTGCTCCCGGCGGCCGTGAAGCTGGCGGCTTGTGAAGGCGGCATTTTTCCTCTCCAGAAGGGAGTCTCTGCCTCTTCTACCTCAGTTAGGATTGTCTGTTGTTGCAGGAGTTCCTCTTATCCAGTTTTCAGTTCTGTCTCAGGGGTAATTTTTCCACGAGTAGTTGTAAATTGGCTGTGTCCACGGGAGGAGGTGAGTTCGGAGTCTGCTTACGCCGCCATCTTAACTCTAAGTCTCTCTTTCCCCTTTAAATAAGTCCCTTTAGCATTTCTTGTAGCACTGGTTTCTTGGTGACAAACTCCTTTAATTTTTGCTTGTCTGGGAAACTTTTTATCTCTCTTTCTATTTTGAATGATAACCTTGCTGGATAGAGTATTCTTGGCTGCAGGTTTTCTCCTTTTAGCACTTTAAATATATCTTACCACTCTCTTTTGTCCTGTAAGATTTCTGCTGAGAAGTCAGCTGATAGCCTTATGGGGTTTCCTTTGTATGTAACTTGTCTTTCTCTTGCAGCTTTTAGGATTCTCTCTTTATCTTTAATTCTGGACATTTTAATTATGATGTGTCTTGGTGTGGGCCTCTTTGGGTTTATCTTTTTTGGTGCTTTCTGTGCTTCCTGTACCTGGATGTCTGTTTCCTTCCTTAGGTTAGGGAAGTTTTCAGCTATTATTTCTTCAAATAGATTCTCAGCCCCTTTGTCTCTCTTCTCCTTCTGGGACACCTATAACACAGATGTTAGTCTGTTTGATGTTGTCCCAGAGGTCCCTTAGACTGTCCTCACTCTTTTTAATTCTTTTTTCTTTTACCTGTTCAGCTTGAGTGATTTCCACTAGTCTTTCATCCAGCTCGCTGATCTGCTCTTCTGTATCGTCTACTCTGCTTCTGAGTCCCTGTACTGAATTTTCATTTCAGTATTGTATTCTTCATTTCTGATAGGTTCTTTTTTTATATCTTCCATTTCTTTGTTGACGTTCTCACTGAGTTCATCCATTCTTCTCCCAAGATCAGTGAGCATCCTTAACACTCTTTGAACTCTCTGTTAGGTATGCTGTTGATTTCTGTTTCATTTAGTTCCTTTTCTGGTATTTTGTCCTGTATCCTTACTTGGAACATATTCCTTTGCCTCCTCATTTTGCCTCTTACCCTGTGCTTGTGTCTATGTATTAGGTAGGTCAGCTACATCTCCCGATCTTGAAGAGGTGACGTTATATAAGTGATGCCTTATGAGGCCTGGCAGTGTGCTTCCCTCTCGTCGCCAGTTCCAAATGTTCCAGGAGTGACCCCTGTGTGGGCTACATGTGTCTTTCTGTTGTGGTGGGGTTGCTGTTCCCATAGATGCCCAGAGAGCCTGAGCTGTCCCCTTGGCCAGCTGGTTGTAATGCTCAGATGAGTGTAGTTGTTGTGGGCCCTTCAATCTCTTTAGTGGGTATAGGGAGCCCCAGCACAGTTGGCTGCAAGGTCTAATAGCACATTCCTGTTGCAGTATTTCTATTAAGTGAGTAGGCCCCCAGCGTGGTTGGTTGTTAGGCTCAGGGGCTTATAATTGCTATAAGCCTCTGGCCCATAAGGCTCTTGTCAGCTCTCTGAGGATTGCAGCTGGGTGGGGCTGGCCTCAGGCATGAGAGCACCCAATTGTTTCAGGCTTTGGAAGGGGCCAAACTCTTATGTGGGTCTTTGGGAAGCACAAGTCTTCTGCAGCAGACAAGCCCCACTGCCCACAGGTCCACATACACAGTCAACACAGTCCTGCCCTGTGTGTGTACCCTCACCTCCGGAAGTAGACCCAGTCTCTCCAAGGCAGGAGCCCCACACACTCCACCAATGGTCCACACTCTCCACCCACTCCTCACACATGCCCTGCCTGACAGAGGTGGACCCACATGCCAGGCTGCAGAGAATCCAAGCAGTTCCCTTAGCAAGCCCACAAGTTGCCCAAGGGCTTGTTGTTGGATGGGGCCAGTCCCTGGGACAGGCTGCCTGCCCTGGCTGAGCTAGATTAAATCAGTGCTCTAGTGGATGGGGCAGACCCAGGGCTAGTGTCCCAGACAGAACTCCAATGGTGTCTGCCAGCGTCTGTGTCAGCACGCCCACACCAGGCCACAGCAATGGATGCTGCCATTGTCCCAGTCCTTGGAGAGGTCTCACCTCTCACCAAGATGTACTCAGAGCCTATCAGGTGAGTCTCTTCTCACCAAAGACTGTGCACCTTTCTTTCTGGTGATTTAGGTTGCTTTCTGAAACAGGTGAGTTTGTGCATGGGCCTTTCAAGAGCTGACTTTAATTTCTTTGTGAACCAGCTTTTCAGGGGGTACTCCCCAATGTTTTTAGTAGCCAGGAAAGCCAGATATTATGACACTCGTCTCAGTTGTGCTGGGTCCAAAAAATGCCTATAGTGAGCACGCTTCCCGGCTCAGGGCCCCCACTCCTCCAGGGAAGGCTGCGTACCTTTGAGCTGCTCCCAGGCGGCCATGAAGTGTTGCAGCTTGTGAAAGTGGCATTTTTTTCTCTGCAGAAGGGAATTTCTGCCTCTTCCACCTCAATCAGGATTGTTGTTTTTTGCAGGGGTTCCTCTTATCCAGTTTTCAGATCTCTCTCAGGGGTAATTTTTCCAAGATTAGTTGTAAATTGGCTGTGTCCGTGGGAGGAGGTGAGTTCAGAGTCTGCCTACACCACCATCTTGACTTCTCTCTGATCTGCAGAATCTTAAGCTGAATAAATGACCATTGTTTTAAGGCACTAAGAATTGGGGAGGTTTGTTATGCAGAAATAACTAACTGACACAACCTTGTTAAGTAGGCATGTTAAATTATCTGTTTCTTGGGACTAGCATGATAATCATTAGGAACAATGATAAATGACACTTCCTTTACATGTAGTTTGTTTCAGGTTTATAACCTGCCCCATCATTTCTCCACATCCATGGCATAGCATATGTAATTAGAAAGAGCTCTCTGCATATGGTCAGAACTGGATCCAAATTCTGGCTGCACCATGAATTAGCCAAGCAGGACACTCCTAAACCGCATGGGGTCGGGGCAAAGAACAAAGGGAGACACAGGCCAGAGGCTGGCCCTTCAGCTTCCAGCCCAGCTCCATCCTCCCCAGAAGGGCCTGTGCACAAGTGTGTGGGCACTGAGCTCTGTCAACCCACATCATGACCACCCCAGGGCCACACCCAGTCCTAGGATGTGCACACTGGCTGCTCAGTCAGTGCTAGGAAGCGTGACCCAGGGATGAGGCCCTGCAAGCAGACTTGGGGCTCCTGGGGTGGGGAATTCCAGGTTCGTGGAGTGTTCGAGCTCAGGCTGCAGTGGGCAGATACCTCAGCCTGTGGCCTCCTCCCTGTCGGGAGAGACACACTCAGAGTAGGTCAGAGGGGCAGGGCCCAGCAGCTGAGGTCTGAGGCAGTGCTGTAGCTGAGTGACCCTGGAAGAACAACCTAGTCTTCCAAAGCATCAGTTTTCATATCTGCAAAACGGAATAAAAATAACCACTCTATTCATCTCACAGGTGTTTTTTTTTTTAATTGAGGTAAAAAAAAACACACACACACAACATAAAATTTACCATCTTAACCATTTTTGAGTGTACAATTCAGTAGCGTTGACTATATTAACATTGTTGTGCAACAGATCTCTAGAATGTCTTCATCTTACAAAACTGGAACTCTGTCCCAATTAAACACTAACTCCTTCCCCGCTCTCCCCAGCTCCTGGCAACTACCACTCTATTTTCTGTTCTATGAATTTGACTACTGTAGGGGCCTCAAAAAAGTGGAATCATACAGTATTTGCCCTTTCGTGACTGGCTTATTTCACTCAGCATAATGTCCTCAAAGTTCATCCGTGTGTGGTGTGTGTCAGCATTTCCTTGCTTCCTCCCCCCCGCAAAGCCCCAGTAGATAGTCGTATGTCATAGCTGCACATCCTTCTAGTTGCTGTATGTGGGATGCGGCCTCAGCATGGCCGGAGAAGCGGTACGTCAGTGCGCGCCCGGGATCCGAACCCGGGCCGCCAGCGGTGGAGCGTGCGCACTTAACCGCTAAGCCATGGTGCCGGCCCAGCATTTCCTTGCTTTTAAAGTTTGAGTAACATTCCATTATGTGCATATACCACGTTTTGCTTATCCATTCTTCCATCGATGGACACTTGGGTTGCTTCCACTCCTTGGCTATTGTGAACAATTCTACTAATAATATGGGTGTACAAATATCTCTTTGAGATCCTGTTATTGGTTCTTTTGGATATATATAGCCAGAAGTGGGATTGCTGGATCATATAGTAGTTCCATGTTTAATTTTTTGAGGAACCTCCATACTATTTTCCATAGTGGCTGCACCATTTTACATTCCCACCAACAGGGCACAGGGGTTCCAATTTCTCCACATCTTCACCAGCATTTGTTATTTTCTGTTTTGTTTTGTTTTGTTTGATAGTAGCCATCCCAACAGGTGTGAGATAGTATCTTATTATGGTTTTGATTTGCATTTCTCTAAGGATTAGTGATGTTGAGCATCTTTTCATATATTGTTGGCCATTTCTATGTCTTCTTTGGAAAAATATCTATTCAAGTCCTTTGCCCATTTTTTAATCAGGTGGTGTTCTTTTTTTGTTTTTTTTTTTAAAGATTTTATTTATTTATTTATTTTTCCCCCCAAAGCCCCAGTAGATAGTTGTATGTCATAGCTGCACATCCTTCTAGTTGCTTTATGTGGGACGCGGCCTCAGCATGGCTGGAGAAGCGGTGCGTCGGTGCGCGTCCGGATCCGAACCCGGGTCGCCAGCAGCAGAGCGTGTGCACTTAACCACTAAGCCATGGCGCCGGCCCCAGGTTGTGTTTTGTTATTGTTGAGTTGTAGGGGTTCTCTATATATTCTGGATATTAACCCTTTATAGAGACATGATTTGCAAATATTTTCTCCTATTCTGCAGGCTGTGTTTTCATTCTGTTCATTTCACCTCACAGGCTTTTATTTAATGGCTTTATTGAGGTATTATTGGCACACAATAAATGAAACCCATTTAAAGTGCACAGTTTGGTAAGTCCTGCCCTATGCTGTTTTGATGTCAAGATTGTTTTGGTGGTGAGACGCATTACCCGGACACTCAGAGAGACAAAAGGCAGAATTTGTTACTCACAGTGGCCACACAGGGGGCTGCACCTGGGGACAGGGTAACAGCAAGCTGGAGCTGTGGGGCAGCTTCTATATGGCAAGCGGGGTGGGGTTAGCTAGGTTTCGAGGGTTCCCTATGAATGGGCTAACTGAATCATTGTGCAGGCTCCAGGGCAGAGCGGCTGTCGCTAGCCTGGTTTCCAGCTCCAGGGCGAGAAGGGCAGGGATATAGCGGCCCCGGAGTGTGACAGCCCAGAAAGGGAAGTAGTTGGGTGTGGACTTAATCAGCTGCTCAAAAAGGGGAAGTGACTGGCCTCTAGCCAGGGCTTGAAAACTGGGTCAAATGGCATTATTTACATACATAAATATATATACAAAATTATATTTTACACATATGTTTTAAAATATATAAATGTATATAAAACCTTCCCCATAGTCAGAGAACAAACATCTCCACCCCTCCACGCCTCCTTGTGGCCTCGTACCCTCACCACCCACCCCTTCTCAGCCCCAGGCAGGGTCCCTATGGAGGGGTTTGCATTCCCTATAATCTGATATAACCGGCATCGTCCAGTCTGGCCCCTTTCACTCACCTTCATTATTTTGACGCTCATCCATGTTATTTCCTGTGTTGACAGTTCATTTCTTTTTATTTCTGGAAAGTGTTCCTCTGCATGGATACACCACTTTTTTTACCCTCAGCTGTTTAAGGTCATCAGGGCTGTTTCAGCGTGAGGCTATTCCAAATGCAGCCGCTGTGGGTTTTCATCTATTTTACAGCTTCACATGGACACGGGCTTTCTTCTCTCTTGGTAAACACCCAGGAGTGGAGTGGCTGGGTCCTATGGTACCTGAATGTTTAACTTTTGGGGTTTTTTTTTTTTACAGTGCAATCTAGACATGAAATGTGTTTTTATTTTCAAATTATTATAGAATTTGGGAGGAGGTGTATACTTATATGAATTTAAACACATGTGCGATTCCTGTGACCTCCCCCCCATCAGGAGGCAGGATGCTGTCACTTCAGAAGCTCCCTCCTGCTGCCTCACACCTTTCCCATTGCCAATCCCTGGCAGCCCCTGATCTGTTTCCCATCATTATAACTTTGTCTTTTTGAGAATATCATTTAAAGCAAATCATACAGCAAGTAGTTTTTAAAACTGGCTTCTTTCCCTAAGCTTTTGCTGCCCATCTAGGTTGTTGTACATGCCAACAGTTCATCCTATTTATTGCCAGGTGGTGTTCCATGGTGTGGATGGACCACAGTGTGGTTATCTAGTCATCCACTGAAGGGCCTCTGGGTTGTTTCCAGATTTTAGCAACGATGAACAGAGCTGCTATAAACTTTCATGTTCAAGCTTTCAGGTGGATATAGGTTTGCATTTTTCTAGGGTAAATTCCAGGAGTGAGGTTGCTGGATTATATAGTTTGTGTGTTTAATTTTTCAAAAATAGGCTTTATTTTTTAGAGCAATTTTAGGTTTCACAGCAAAATTGAGTGGAAAGTACAGAGTTCCCATACACCCCCCAACACATACACATGCACAGCCTCCCCGCCTATCAACATCTGCCGCCAGATTAGTGCATTTGTTACAAGTGATGAGCCTACACTGAAACACCATTATCACCCCGAGTCCACAGTTTATATTAGGCTTCACTCTTGGTGTTGTATATTCTATAGGTTTGGACAAATGTCAATGACATATATCTACCATTATACTGTCCTACAGATTAATTTTGCTGCTCTAAAAATCCTCCAGGATCTGCCTATTCATCCCTCCCTCCACCCCTGACCCCCTCTGCAACACTGTACCTTTTACTGTCTCCATAGTTTGGACTTTTCCAGAAAGTCACATAGTTGGAATCATATGGTATATAGCCTTTTCATACTGGCTTATTTCACTTAATGGTACGTATTTAAGATTCCTCCATGGTTTTTCCCAGCTTGATAGCTCATTTCTTTTTAGTGCTGAATAATATTCCATTATTTCAAGGTACCACAGTTTATTTATTCATTCATCTACTAAAGGGCATCTTGGTTCCAAGTTTTAGCAATTATAAATAAAGCTGCTATAAGCATTTGTGTGCAGGTTTTGGTGTGGACATAAGTTTTCAACCCATTTGGGTAAATACCATGGAAAATACTGTGGTTGCTGGATCCCATGGTAAGAGTGTGCTTAATTTGTAAGAAACCACCAAACTGTCTTCCAAAGTGGCTGCACATTTTGCAATCCCACCAGCCATGAATGAGTGTTCCTGTTCCTCCACATCCTCTCCAGCTATGGTGTTGTCAGTGTTCCAGATTTTGGCCATTCTGATAGGCATATAGGGGTATCCTAATATTGCATGATTTTGTTTTAATGTTTAACCTTTGAGAAACTGTGAAACTGTTTTCCAGAGGGGCTGTACCCTTTTTCATGTCCCCAAGCAATGTGTAAGCTTTGCAGTTGCTCCACATCCTTGCCAACACCTGGTGTGGTTATTCTGTTGCAACTTCAGAAACATAGTTTCCTATAAGCTTTTTAATGTTTCAATAATAAATAGAGTCCAGACATGGCTTAGATGGATCCTCTGTTTAGAGTCTCAGCCAGGCTGTAATCAAGGTGCCAGATGGGCTGCATTCTCATCTGAGGTTCGACTGGAGAAAGATCATTTCCAAGCCTACTCCAGTTGTGGGCAGAATTCAGTTCCTCTCTGGCGTTGAACTGAAGACTTCAGTTTCTCACTGTCTGTTGACAGGAGGCCACCTTCTGTGCCTAGAGGCACCCTCAGGTCCCTGCCATGTGGGATTGTCCAACATGACCACTTGCCTCCTCAAAGCTGGCGAGGCAGAGAGAGAGACTCCAGCAAGACTGATGCTGAAATCTTGTGTGATTGTAATCACGTACATCTGGCCATCTTTGTGGTGTTCAGTTGGTTAGAAGAAATCACAGGTCTTCCCACACTAAAGAGTGTAAAGTCCAGGACTGGGGGAGGTGGTCATGGGGACCACTTCAAGAGTCTGTCTACCACAAATGTAAGTGTAGATCACAGCTCTTACTGGACTTTTGGGAAAAGCTGTAATATACCAGTAAAGCTAAAACAAAGAATTAGCAATGAAAAATGTGAGGGACACAGAAATTATTCTGGGAATAGAAGAAATCTTTAAAAAAAAAAGATCATGAATACTTTCAGAGAGATTAAAATTATTAAATTCACGAAGCAAAAATAGCATGATATGAAAGATGATTATACTGCTTTAGCTTTTAAAAGATGCCTTTTAAAAGAAATAAGGCTATTTTTAGCCAATGATGGTGCCAGGGCTATGAACAGGGAATAAATAACAAATCTAAGAGGATTCTCAATATTGCACAATTTTGGCAAATATAATATGGTCCAGATTTTGGCCCCCAGCCCAATGAATTCAGACCTTTGGCCTTTGAGTTGGTGCATCTGAAGCAGTAGACTCACATTATTCAACGTAACAGAGACTGATGTATAAACCATAACACTAGCTTATAATTTATAATGAAGTATATAATAGCCCAAGGGATAATTTTTTCACTGCGGACAGTCAGCATAGGAAGCCAAACTATAACCAGAGAATTGTGATGGTAGATCTGGACTCAGAACAAAGGAGTTAGTTGCATGAATGAGATGTATGGGATCTTTTAATGGGAGTGTCTTGTCTGGAATATGGGAATATCCACAGCCCCTACCCTGAACTGTGCTTTTAGGGGCCCAGCCAATGCTTGTCCTGCCCCCTCATTCACACGCTAATCAGATTAAGATATTACATCATTCAGGTCATTGTCAAGTCAAACTTTCCCCCTGCTATTCTGTATAATTAGGAAAGTTTTGCATGTCTTTACCCTGATCAGCTGTTTCTGTATTTCAAAGTTCCACCCTCAGAGGACAATCTTAGTTTTCTAATTTCAGGTGCTTGAGAAACTACTCAACTATATTCCCAAAGTACCAAAACAGTTATCAATAGTATGTTAGCTAAAATAATCTTATTTTGATTATTCATTTTTTAGTCAAATTAAAGAGTGATGGGTGAAAATAAATTTGTTTAGGCCTGTTTTATTGTAAGTTCTTCTGTTTCTATATCTCTAAAATAAGTCTTTTTCTCCCTCATCTGATAGTGATGATCGAGTATTTTTTAAAGCACTTCAGCTTCCTAAGAAGAAAACTCATAAAGAACTATCAGCTCAATTCCCTATAAAATAAAGAGAAGAAATAAATTACCTTCTCAGCTGCTGTCTCTTCAAATATTGCTTCTGTCTGTTCCTTCTCTCCTTTCCCTCTGAAATGCTAGTCCTTTCACTGTATCCTCCATATCTTATACCCTCTCTTTTGTCTTTCCCACCTTTTGTCTCTTACTTTGATCTAGATATTTTTTCTGACCTATTTTCCAGTTTATTAATTCTCTCTTCAGCAGTTTCTAACCTGCAGTAAACACATTCATTGTATTCTTAATTTGTCCTTGTATTTTTCAGTTCTAGAATTTCTATTTTGTTCCAAAGCTATTCTCATATTTTCTGCTAAAATTTTAAATCTTGCTTTTTATATCCTTCAACATCATAAACACATTATTTTAGAGACTGTATCTGATAAGTCTTTTATCTAGAGCCCTTTTGTGCCTCTTTCTACTGTCTGGGTTTTTGCTAGTTCTAATTTATATTGTCTTGTCTTCTTGCATTTCTGTTTGTCTCTGAGAGAGTGCCAGACATTGTATTTGAGAGATTTCTTAGAAATAATTGGAGCCCTGGTAGGATGTTATCTTTCTCCAGGGATGACTTTTTTTCTTTTTTATTTCATCCAGGTACCTGGAAGTACCATCTACCTGAGATCACCTTAGTGTAGTTTCAGTGATTGAACATATTTAGGACCACTTGGGTGACTTGAAGCTGAGCTGTAGTCCATGTGAGGGCTCATTTGCTTTTTCTTCCTCCTTACTCCCAGGGTGTGACCCATTGGGCTCTGAACTCAAAGCTTCGGGGAGTTACGAAGACCCTAACCGTGGCAGGCATGGGCTCCTGCTCTTGACCTTCTGTCTCAGGAGGTGCCAACGTGCTGCTCAGCTTGTCGCCTCCTCTTCCTAAATCGACAGACATCCCCAGGACACAGCAGTACCCAATGCTCACTGTACCTCCCAGATTTCCATCTTCTCCCAGATCTTCATCCATACTGTTTTACCACCTTGTTAGGGCTCCAACTCCTTTAAACACATTTAAAAGACATTTGATCCAGTTTATAGTTGTTTTCATTGGGATCCTTGGTCCAAACTATCTATTCAATCCAAATAACCAGAAGTGGAACTCACTTAAAACCCTGATGAACACACACAAGTTATCATATGCTCTCTTTTCATTAATATATTTCTCCAAGTCTCGGTCAAATAATGCTCCATACTTCAAATATTTATATCTCAGTTTATGATCCACAGCCCTTTGCTCTAATAAACTCAAAGACCAAAGCGTTAATTATAACTCACATGGCAACAGTGGTTCATTTGTCTTCTTTGCCAGCTACTTGAGATTCCTCTCCATAACCTGCACATCTCCATACAACAGGAAGCGGGGTTATTAATTCCAATCAAGAAAAGCACACAGGAGGATGGACTGGATCTGAATGAACAGTAGTGTCTGTTAAGGTGAAACACAACCCAAAGTTTTAAGACAGGGTTTGCAAGGGAAACATACCCATATACACCTCGGTCTTTGGGATCACGATGGAGGCCTTTGGCTTTCTGTGTGGCACAGTCTTTATAGGGCGGGCGGGAGAGAGGCTTGAAATAGATGTTATCTGCTAATGAGAGATAATCTCCTGTCCATGGCATGCTTCTCCAGCCAGTCCCCACCACCCTAACCTCTCTTCTCTCTGCACATAACTCAGTCTTCCCCCTTCGCTCAGGTTTTCTTCTTCGAGCCTTTGGGAGAACAAATTCGAGATGTGCAAAGTTACAGTGGGTCAAAGATTAGAACTGAGGTCTGGGAGGTGGGGTGAAATGGCTCGGCTGTCAGAATGAATGCTACTCTAAAGGAGTGAGTTGACACTTTAGGACGAGGTCATTTCTGTGATGTCAGAAAAATCACTATAGCAGCTGTTATTGTGTGGTCACAGAAAGCTATGAGAAACGCCACAATTCGACAGGATTTCATCCTAAAGGCTAGAAGGTGTGGGGCCCTAAGAGATGAGGAAAATATAAAAAGAATTCAGGATTCCCATTAAGTTCAAGGATCACTAGGGCTAGAACCAAAGCAAAATCTCATCAAATGAGAAGGCAGCATGGGGGAAGATCACAGATGTCCCTGAGAAGAGGCAGGAATTAATGAATAAGGCTCTTTCCCAAGGACTCTGGCTAATGACCTGCCCTTTGCTTAAATTCTAGAGTCCATGGCATGGTGACTGCACGAAGGGCCTGAGGGAAAAACCAGAGCTGCTAGCAGCTGGAGCTGGGAGGGCAGGGCGAGGGTTAGGGGGACTGGGGGGTGGGGCGAGGTCTTTGTGCTACTGAGAAAGAGGAGGGGCATTTAAGTTTTCTATGTGCTATGGAATAAGTAATTCTGTTTAGAGAGAATTCATAAAGAATTGAACAGCTTTTTCCTTTTTTCTTTTCACCTTTAGTCGTCTGCTGGTGTTTTCTGAATAAGACACCTTACGTGGTTGAGCTTTACAGAAGGAGTAGGAAGGTTCCCATTTGGAATTTTGACATTATCCTAAAAGCAGCAGATGCCATGGAAGGATAAAGCTGAGGGGGTTTTGTAGACCTCAATCCCTGCAGGGGAGAAACTGGATCAGAAGTCAAGGTTGGACAGACGGAAACGATCAAAAGGCCATCGTGATAGTCTGGGACAGAGGAGATGGTGGCTGGGATGAGGGCTGGGGCGGGAGGAATGGAGAGAGGGGAAGGCTGTGAGTCTGGAGGAAGAAGTGTTAGGATGTGCAGGTTGATTGGCTGTGGGCATGAGACACAGAGAGGAGTAGAGGCCGGCACTAAGATGTTCCCCTTGTGCAAGTGGTGCTGGTTCACTACAGTAACAGGAAAGGGGAGGTCTGGGGGCAGAGGACCCCATTCTGGATATGCGGGATCTGCTGGTGATGCCCGGGAGCAGACTTGGGTTGCAGGAGAGATGCTGGCCCAGGGCTGCAGATTCGGACTTTTCAACAGACACAGAGACCCCAATAATCAGGCAGAGCTCCGTTGCACTCTCTGGTTTTCTGGTGACCACCTGTGACAGTGGGGCCCAACACCTCTGCATTCATGTCACAGAAAGCTAAGTTTGCCTGTAAAGAGGGAGAGAAAATAAGAACAGAACCATCTAATCAGTGCAAGTGAGTGTGCCGCACCTAATTTCCCTTGCAAGAGTGGGACGTCCAACCCGGAAGGCTGCATTCCCCCCAAGACATCGTCAATTTACTCATGAAACTGTTGAAAGTGCTATTTGCATTTTCCCTTCCTTATAGGAAAAAAATGACTACAGTATATATCTTTTAATATCTTATGTTACTGCAGTACTCTAAACTTTAAAAATCGGTTCACTCCTTACGGTAAAGAGTCACTTATTCTTATAATA
Organism: Ceratotherium simum simum; assembly: GCF_057802395.1. Lineage (NCBI taxonomy): Eukaryota > Metazoa > Chordata > Mammalia > Perissodactyla > Rhinocerotidae > Ceratotherium > Ceratotherium simum. Next base: position 5,101,758 of record NC_141926.1, on the reverse strand, counting down.
AACAGTGCTAAGACATATGGCTGTACCACACCTTCTGGAATGGGGGCTTCATGCTGGCAGGGGCTTCGTGCATCAAGTTTGCTGCCGTCCTCTCAGAGCAGGAGCGAGGTCTGCAACGTGATTTGCAGAATTGATGAACGGGGGCCAACGTGACCAACTGTCCTTTCACAGACGGTTCCTGCAGGGGCAGCTTCGGAGGAAGCCGGAGGCAATCAGGGTGTGGGGTTTGCAGGGATGAGGTCTGGGGCCTGCCTGCTGTTATTCTCCTGAGGAAATGATTCAGGATAATATGCTGGATCACGGCTTCCACCATCGTGACAATTCAGCTTAGCAAACCCAGCAAACGTGATGCAATCTGGCTGGGGCCAGGTCACTGGCGTTTCAGGCTTCCCTCCTCCCGGCTGAGGAGGTGCTACCCTCGCTCCCACCTCCTGCTGATCCATCCGACACGTCAGGGCCCCACAGGCGCTGGGGTCTCCGGATTTCCCCGAGAGCAGACCAGCCCACTTTCCGGGCTGCAGGAAGTTAGAGGACCAACCAACCTTTGGCAGGGGGTTTCAAGGCCAGGGGTCGGACCACCTGGGAGGGGTGGAAGGAGAAGAGGAGTCAGGGCGTCCCCCTTGGGGCCACGCAGAGGACGGCAGCCATGAGAGAGATGGAGAAGTGGGGCCTCTGGAGGGGTGGGAGGAAAAGCGGAGGAGGAGGGCATAGCTGGAGCCCACCTCAGTTTCTCTATCTGTGGAGTGGGAGACTGCACTCACCATCATAAAGAACTCAGGTTCCTGAAGGTTCTTCTCCCGCCTCCCTGCTGCGCTGACAGTGACCCACTTCCCTCCCCTCCTGAACGGTCCTCTGCACGGTGACTCACCCGGGGCAAACGGTGCTCCTGGGAAGGACAGAAGGGTGGAGCGGGCCATGCAAACACTCTGCCTCCTAGATGAGTCAGGGGGAGCTGCAGGCTGGATGACGTCTGCTGGGACCGGGAAAGCGCCACACAGGGGGCATTTCCAGGAGCTTCCTCCACACCCTGTTAGCAGGGACCTGACCCAGGCCCTTCCTTCTGAAAAGTAATCACTGCGTTATTCTTCAAGGTGATTTTAGATCAAAGCCAAACATCACGTGGTGCTCTAAGAGGAGCCACCCAGGCTTTCTGATCTCGAATGGGTGATGCATGGCTACACCTCACACCGCTGTGCTCCCACTCGGGATATGACGGGATATGAGCCCTGGACACAGCCGTGGGTAATGAATCACAGGGAATCAGGGAGCCCCCTGACGTCCCTGCACTGCAGAGTCACAAGGGACAGACTCGGCCCCTTTCTTGTCCTCGGGCAGCTAGAATCCCACAGGAGATGTTTAAGTCATCAGGGAACAATGCCCCAGAGTCTCTGATGGGTGCTGGGGTAGGATGGACAGAGGTGGGGGAAGGAGCACAAAAGAGGGTGATGAATGAGAGGTCAGCGAGGCTGGAGTGGTGCCTCGTCAACAGAAAGAAACACTCTCTCTCTCTCTTTTTTTTTTTTTTTTGAGGAAGATTGGCTCTGCGTTAACATCTGTTGCCAAGCTTCCTCTTTTTCTTTTTTCTCCCCAAGGCCCCAGTACATAGTTGTATATCCCAGACGTAGGTCCTTCTAGTTCTTCTGTGTGGGATGCCACCTCATGGCATGATGAGCAGTGAGTAGGTCCGCCCCCAGGATCCGAAGCAGCGAACCCTGGGCTGCCGAAGTGAAACGCATGAACTTAACGACTGCGCCACCGGGCCGGCACCCAAAGCGCTCTCTTTCTTTCTCTCTCTGTCTCTCTCTGTCTCTCCCTTCTCTCTGTCAAGGTCTCTGTCTCTCTATCTCTCTGTCTCCCTCTTTGTTTCTCCCTCTGTCTCTGTCCTCTCTCTTTCTGTCTTTCCCTCTCTATCTCTGTCTCTCTCTCTGCGTTAATCATGGTGACAGATGATGCTCCATTGGAGAACCAGCACAAGAGCCAGACCACCCAGACAAAGGGCCATGCTGGGCAGGTTGCCTGAGGCCAGGGCCCCTTGTGCCCTTCCTGGGCAGGGGAGAGGGCTGCGTGGTGCCCGCCCATGACCCACTTAGCCTGGCCCTGTGGGGACGTGCCCGGCTTCCCCTGGGCAGGCCACACCGCTCTGTCTCTTCTTGTTACTTGTTTACTTGTTACGAGGGTGTAAGGCTTACAGACATCTTTAGCCTGCAAAGATGAAAAGCGGAGGGAGGGAAGGGAGCAAAGGCAGCAGGAGAAGGAGGAAGTCAGGGCCGCGGTGGGACCTGGAGGCCACACCCCCAGAGGGGCTGCCCGTCAGCCTGTGAGGAGACGTGGGGATCCAGTGCCCACCTTGTAACAACCAGTTCTTTGGCCAAACCCAGCATTTCTGCATGACCTCGATCCCCTCTGTATCAGAGGTGTTTTCCCTGCCTTCCCATAGCATCAAATATTGGGAGTCCCTTACTCCCAGGGAGCAGGCCAGGCCTTGGTTTTTGAGCCCAGACCCTCAGAGAGGAAGGAGGGGCTAGGAGCTGGAGCCCAGGATGATGGAGGTGGGTGGTGAGGATCTGAGCTGGCACCCTCACTGGGGGGGACATTGGGCAGGTGGGGCCGTGGAGGTGCCAGAGGACGGCGGGGACTGGTGCCTGGGCCCAGGGGCTGCTCACCCTCTGGGAAGGCACCAGGTTGACCTGGGCAGGAGTCAGCATGCAGACTCATTTGGGTGGAGGGATCCTGGCCCTCCACCAAGAGATGCTGCAATGTCACCAACAAGCCCTTTCCAGCTCCCACACTCCCACCCACCCCACAGGGGACCAAGAGCAGAGCCCAGGGTTAGTTTGATTTAGAGAGCGAAGAACTGTGACATTCTTGCTCTGCAGTGGTGCTCTCCATCCCTGCCACACACATTCTGTGTTCTGTGTGCTTGACTTAGTGACATCCCGGATCCTGCACTGTCCCCAGAGCCTGAACTCGGCCTCCCTCCCATTGGTGACAGTGGGACAAAAGATCCTGAGTCCCTCAGCCTGTCTGAGTGGCAATTTCCTTACAGATGTGCCAAGCAGAGAAAACACCCATCTCCCCAGTCACGCAGGGCTAAAGCACGGCCGTGAGCAGCGAAGCACATGGGAAGCTGCCAGGCTCTGTTGTCTGCGGTGTGGTCAGGTGGCTGGGAGGGTGTCATTCCCCACTGAAGCAGCTATTAAAGGGGCATCTAGCAGGAGAGCCCACAAAAGTGTATGGGGGGGCAGGGACTACAGATGGGGAGACGACCACCAGGAGACACAGGTGGCTGCAGTCCTGGGTGGACTCGCCACACGCAGGCCCTGTTTGGGGGAATATGTGCGGGTGTGAACTGGGGACTTGGGGCACTGCTGAAATGACCCGTCCCCCGAGATCACTGACAACCCCCTTTTCCTCCCGTGTGCATGGGGATCGTAACAGAGCTCCCCCGTGGCCTGTGAGAGTCCCCCAGGCAGTGCCCGGCACGGCACCAGGACTGTATCAATATTTGCCATTGTCTGTTGCATGTTTTTTCCAAACAATAGACAGCCCCTGGGTTTTGAGTTTACATGTCAGGGATAAACGTGCATCAGGGAAGTCAAATCCAGAATGATGTTGCTGCGAGGGGTGTGGGGTTTCCCCACTGTTGGCAGTTAGAAAGCTGGAGCGCCTGAACCAAAAACACCTCACAAAGCAGGGTTAGGCGAGTGGGATCTGCGAATGCAGGGTGAGGGTGGGGGGCTCTGGCAGGGCCACGACCAGCCCTCGGACCCTCTTCCCCATCGAGGGAATCTCCCCTGTCTGGAGTGAGTCCTTCTTTTCCTTTCATAGAGCGTCACTCTTGGGTCCCAACACATGGAGTTCTCCAGGCCACCCAAACAGAATTTCATTTTGCCAAAATGCACCAGCATCCAACATCCCCAGTTCTTTAAGGTTAGAGTTCTGTTAACATTCCCTGAAGAGTGGAAGAGCTTAGCTGTAAGGCCCTGTAATTTTTGCAAGACACAAAGAAAATACGGTCTGATGGTGTGTGCTGGCCCTGTCCCCACACTGAATTCACTGCTTTTGAAAGCACATCCCTCACCACTGGACAGAGATTCTGGTTTCCTCATCCACTGGGGCAGACACTATCAGTTACCAACCCAATATCTGTTCCCCCACATCCAACTAAGAGGGCCTCAATTAATCCAGGCAGGTAACGTGCCTAACTAAAAGTACTCACCTTTTCAGACTCTCTTGAAGCTAGGAGTAGCCACATGTCACTTCTGCCAAATAAGACATAAGCAAAAATCTGCTGGGGCTTCTGCGAAAATTTTACTTTCCTGAAGCAGGTACCATCCTTCCTTCTCCCATTCTTTCTTCCTCCTTGGACCACAGAAGCAATGCCTGGAGCTGCAGCAGCCATCTTGTGATCATGAAGCAATGATCTAGGGAATGAAAGCCAACATTAAGCGTGGCAGAGCAGAGAGATGGAAAGAACAAGGGGCCCTGATGGCATCGTTGGGTCACTGTCCCAATGTGGGGCCTGGGTTAGTCATTATCAAGCTTGGGTTAGTCGGAGTGCCTGTTATTTGCAGGTGAATGCTAGGATGTACTGGGTTTTATATGAGTGCCTTTGTCATGTGATCAGTATAGGCCTGGGTTAAAGTGAGGAGGGCACTTTGGCCGGTCACTGGTGTATTGTTGCTGATAAGGACACAGGAGGCAAGTGATAAGGACACTAACAGGGCCCCCTGGACCAGAGTCAATGGCTGAGATTGTGTCGTGAGGTTTTGCCTGTCTCCGGAGCCCTACACTGTGGTTGTCTGCGGTGGGATGGTGGTGGAGTTCTGTAGGGTCCATGAATGAGATGGGCAACAGAGAGACAGAATCTCTGCTTCCTTGGACCTTAGTTTTCATTTGTTTGTTTGATTTCCTTGTTTTTACTATAAATTAGGTTTCTTCTTGATCTAACCTTTTCTACACCTGGCTTAGAAGGGCAAGATCGCCAGTAGATGGAGATGGAAAGGGGAGAGATAGATTTCACTGGAAAGCCTTAACCAACTCTGATAAGATGACCTCGTATTGGTGGGGGTGGCAGTGGAGGTGGGGAGGTGTTTCCATGTAAAACAGAACTATTTTTGTCAGAGGAGCCTTTTGTTTTTCTTCCTGTTTTGGGAGAATGCACACCAAATGTGACTGGTGTTGGTATGAACTCAGTCACCCTGAACCCAAATATTGACATTCCAGGTGACTTAGTCTTGCCTTCATGTCTGCTGGACCAGTTCAGGTGCCAGCATGTATGTGGGGAAGCATGCCCTGCCCAGGGTCGAGAAGGCTTGGGGCTCCTGAGGGAGGTTGCATAAAGTTTTGACTCCACTTGCTCAGCGAGCCTCCTGAGAAATCATAGAGCGATTCCGTCCCCGTGGCCTGCGCTCTGCAAACACTCAGGCTCCGGCCAGACCCAGCCAACTGCATTCCATGAACTGACCAGGTCACAGGCTGCATGATGAAGCGCCCCTCTGCCTCCTTCAGGAAGATCTGCCTCCTAGAGGGCTGCCCGGGGAAATCCAGGCCCCATCATGGCTGTAAGGCAGGGCTCTAAGGCTGTAGGTGTGCAGCAGACGCCTGTGTTAGATTCCTGCTCTGTCCTTCCCACCCTGCCCCCGTCCCCCCACATCCCAAATTCAGCAGTGGGGGCATTCTCATCTGCTTATCATCAACAGAATTCTTATTTCTATTACTCCTGTATAGGAGGAGTAATATAATATAATATTATTTATATAATATAAGTAATTATAATATTATAATTAATATAATATAATATTACTCCTGTATAGGAGGAGTCAACAACCTTGACTGCTCATAGCACATTTTGGGGAGTGGGCGATGGAGGGGAGAAGCTGGGGCTTACACCTCTCTAACAATGGAGAACCACGCTGATTTATCGCCCCCCATGATCCAGGTCAGCCCCACCAGGCCGGAAACGCCGGGGATGTCAGGACCATGCTGTTCATTTTATATCTCTGGCTCGAGACATGGTGCTTGCGTACAGTGGGTGCTCAATGCTTGTTTCATCGAGATATTCATTTTCTAGTTGAAATAAGAACATGCTTTTGGCTTTGAAGAAAAGGGCTCTTTTTTGCTTTTGAAACCCAAAAAGAGATCTGGTGGTGCCACAGGAATTTAGGCGTCTTTGCTTAGCTTGAGGCTTTCAGATAATTACATCTTGAAGTGCTTGATGTTCACAGTGGGCCCATTTGAGGCAAAGTACAGAAGAATACACACACACACACACACACACACACACGTGTCCTAGATAGATCATATTTTATCAAGACTAAGATCTCATCCACAGTAAGATGCTCTGTTAATTTTATGTACCTCTAAGCAAAAATAGCAGCTGCCAACTAAACTATGATATGCCATCATTTGGAAGATGTCTCCCTATTTCAGAGATGTTAAAATGTGGCTGAGAGTCAATGAAATATAGTAGTAATTTATCTGGACTTGATGTGTGATATCATGTTGGAGGGACCAGATTTATATACATGAAATAAATTTAAAAACCAAGACCATCCATAATTACGGAGCTCTTCATGCGCTCTCACATTTCATCCCCATCACAGCCCTGGAGGTGACACGGGTTCCCCAGAAGCTGACTCTGAAACAAGGATTCGTGCACAAGTGGCAAGCAAGGGGGCGACTTCAGGCCAAGTCCCAGCCTTGGCCTGATCCCACGGGGGCACTGAGGTGTGCATGCCTCAGAGTAAGGAAACTGAGCTCCTTATATATCCCGTATCATATTATGTGGGGAGGTTGGGGAAGAGTGGGAGCGTCTTGGGAAAGTCTCGGGAAGAGGCATGTGGAAGGATGTATGGGAGTGGGCACAACGAGTGAAGACCTTTGTAAGACCTACTATGTCCGTCCTGATTTTGTGCCTGCTGGATCTGTCCATTTCTGATAGAAGGACGTTGACTCTCCAGCTATTATAGTAGATTCATCTATTACTCCCTGCAGTCCTATGAGTTTTTGTCTCACATATTTTGATGCTGTTGTTAGGTGCATATACGTTAAAGATTGTTATGGAAAATTGACCCCTTTATCGTTATATAATGCCCTTCTTTATTCCTGATAATATCAGGAATATTCAAAGCAAATATTCCTTGCTTTGAAGTCTGCTAGGTCTGAAATTAATATAGCTACTCTTGCTTTCTTTTGATTAGTGTTAGCACAGTATATCTTTCTCCATCCATCTACATTTAATCTATATGTGTCTTTATGTTTAAAGTGGGTTTCTAGTAGACAACATATAGCTGGGACTTGTTTTTCGATCCACTCTGACAATTGGTCTTTTAATTGCTGTATTTAGACCACTGACATTCAAAGTGAATATTGATATGTTTGGTTAATATCTACCATATCTATTACCATTTTCTATTTGTTGCTCTTGGTCTTGGTTCCTATTTTTGTCTTCCACTCTTTTTCCGCCTTTTGTGGTTTTAATTGAGCATTTTATATGATCCCATTTTCTCTCCTTTCTTAGCATATTGGTTACACTTCTTCTTTTTTTAGTGATTGCCGTAAAATTTGCAATGTGCGTTCACAGCTAATCCAAGTCCACTTTCAAATAACATTGTACCATTTCACAGGTGGTGTGGGCACCTTATAACAAAATAATCCTAATTCCTCTCTTTTATCAATGCCCTCTAAAGGACTTTTCAAAATTGTGCCTGCTAAGAGTGATGTCAGAAAAAATAGGAAACAGGGAACTCTAAGGGCCCACCCCTCCACAGAAGCACTGATGAAACTGGGAAAACTGTCAGAATCAACTTTGTCTGAACTTCGGAAAATAGTCAAAGATTTACAACTCAAGAGAATTCTTCATCAAGCAAAAACAGCTGCAGCCAGGTAGAAGAGCTTAATAGTTTAGGAGAGTCGCTCAATCAAAAAGACAACTGCAAGCCACAACCACCAACAGTACCAAACTAGAGGGAGGGAGGAGAATCTGACATCCAGAATTATCGCATTATAAGATTCAAAATGTCCAGTTTTCAACAAAAATTATGAGGCATGCAAAGAAGGCAGTATGGTCCATTTACAGGGAAAAAATCTGTTAGTAGGAAATGTCTCTGAAGAAGCCCTAGCATGGAACGTACTAGACAAAGCCTTTAAATCCACTCTCTTAATACGCTCTAAGGGTTAAAGGAAACTGTGAACTAAGAACTAAGAGAAACCAGGAGACTGATGTCTCACCTAATAGAGAGGATCAATAAAGAGAAATATAAAAAGGAACCAAATAGAAATTCTGGAGTTGAAATGCACAATAACTGAAATTAAAACTTCACTAGAGGGGCTCAACAGCACGTTTGAGCAGACAGGAGAAAGAGTTAGTAAAGGTGAAGGTGGGTCATCTGAAATACTCCAGTCTGAGAAGGGATTGGAAAAACACAGAATGAAGATAAAGGCACAGAGCTTAAGAGAGCTGTGGGACACCATGATGCATACCGACGTAACAGGAGTCCCAGGAAGAGAGGAGAGAAATGAGCAGAAAAAATATTTGAAGAAATAACAGCTGAACACTTTCCAAATTTGATAAAACATATGAATCTACACATCCAAGAAGCTCAATGAACCGCAAGTAGGATAAACTCAAAGAGATCCACACTGAGACACATTATAATCAAATTATCCAAAGACAAAGACAGAATCTTAAAAGCAGCAAGAGAGGTCGACGGCCAATTTCTCATCAGAAACTGTGAAGCCAGAAGGCAGTGGAATGACAGATTTAAAGCACTGGAAGAAAAAACTGTCAACTGAGAAGTCTAATCCAATAAATGTATCCTTCAAAAATGAAAGAGAAATGAAGACTTTTCCAGATAAATGAAAGTTGGAGGAGTTCATCACTAGTAGACTACCCTACAAGAAATGATCATTCAGGCTGAAATAAAAGGGCGCTAAACAGTAACTTGTAGCCATATGAGGAAATAAAGAACATCAGTCAAGGTGTCAGTTTTGGTAGTTCATGTGTTTGTAAGGATTTTTCCATTACGTCTAGGTTATCTAATTTTTTGGTACAGTTGTTCATAGTACTCTCATATAATCCTTTTTATTTATGTCAGGTCAGTAGTGACGTCCCCATTTTTGTTTCTGAGTTTAATAATCTGAGTCTTCTCTTTAGTCAGTCTGGCTAAAGGTTTGTCAATTCTGTTGCTCTTTTCAAAGACCCAACTTTTGGTTTCATTGATTCTCTCTCTTGTTTTTCTAGTCTCTATTTCACTAATCTGTGCTCTAATCTTTATTTCCTTTCTTCTGCCAGCTTTGGGTTTAGTCCGCTCCTCCTTGTCTAGTTCCTCAAGCTGTAAAGTTAGATCATTGATTTGAAATCTTTCTTCTCTTTTTTAATGTATAAGTGTTGACAGCTATAAATTTCCCTCTGACACTGTTTTTTCTGGATCCAATAAGTATTGGTTTGTTGTATTTTCATTTGCATTAATTTCAAAGTATTTTATAACTTCCCTTGTGATTTCTTCTTTGACCCATAGATTGTTTGTGTGTTTAATTTTCACATATTTGTGAATTTTCCAGTTTTCCTTCTGTTATTGATTCCTAGTTTCTTTTCATTGTGATCGGAGAAGATACTTTGTATGATTTCATTCTTTTTAAATTTATTGAGATTTATTTTGTGGCCTAACATACGGTCTAATCTGGAGAATGTCCCATGTGCACCTGAGAAGAATTGTGTTCTGCTATTGTTGAGTTGAGCTTTGTGTATCATCTGTTAGGTTTAGTTGGTTTATAGCATTCTTCAAGTCCTCCATTTCTTTATTGATCTGTGATCTAGTTGTTCCATTATTTTATTTTTTTTATTAGCGGAAATGACTTATTAAAGTCTCCAACTTTATAGAACTGGAGTTGTCTATTTCTTCGATTCTGTCATTTTTGCTTCATTTATTTTGGGGATTTGTTGCTAGGTGCATATGTGTTTATAATTGTCATATCTTCTTGATATATTGACCCTTTCATCAATATTTAATGTCTTTATTTGTCTTTTACAACAATTTTTTGATTCAAAGTCTATTTTGTCTGATTTTGTTATAGTCATCCAGCTCTCTTTTGATTACTATTTGCATGAAATATCTTTTTCCATCCTTTCACTTTCAATCTATGTCTATCTTTGGATATAAATTGAGTGAACTGACTCAGGAAAGAATAGACAAGCTGAATAGACATAAAACAAGTAATGATATCACATCAGTATTCAAAAACCTCACCAAAAAAAAAGCCCAAGACCAGATGGCTTCAATGCTGAATTCTACTAAACATTTATAAAACAATTACTACCAATCCTTCCCAAACTCTTCCAAAAAACAGAAGAGGATGAATACTTTGTAACTCATTCTATGAAGTAAGAGTTACCCTGATAACAAAACCAGGCAAAAATGACAAAGGAAAACTAGGGACTAATATTCCTTATAGATAAAGATAAAAAAAACTCCACAAAATATAATCAAACCAAATCCACCAGCATATCAAAAGGGTTACACATCACAAGCAAGTGGGATATATCCCAAGAATGCAAGAGTGATTCAATACATGAAAGCCAATCTGTGTAACACACAACATTAATAGAATGAAGGGGGGAAATCACATGATCATCTCAATCAATGCAGAAAAAAGCCAACACTCTTTCACCATAAAAAAACACTCAAACTAGGAATGGAAGGGAACTTCCTCAACATACTAGAGGGCATTATGAAAACCCCACAGCTCACATCATACTCAATGGTGAAAGACTGAAAGCTCTCCCCCTGAGATCAGGAACAAGACAAGGGGGCCACTTTCACCTTATATTCAACATTGTACTGGAAGTTCTAGACAGAGCAGCTGGACAAGAAAAAGAGGTAAAGACATCTAACTTAACAAGGAAGAAATAAAACCTACTACAAAGCTACAGTAATCAAAACAGTGGTACTGGCATAAGGATAGACATATAGATCAATGGAATATAACTAAGAGTCCAGAAACAAACCCATAAATCTATGGTCAAGTGATTTTTAACAAGACCGTCAAGACCAGTCAATGGAAAAAGAATAGTCTCTTCAACAAATGGTTCCGGGACAACTGGAAATCCACATGAAAAAGAATGAAGTTGAACCATGACTCACACCATATACAAAAATTAGCTCAAAATGGATCAAAGACCTAAACACAAAAGCTAAAGCTATAAAACTCTTAGAAGAAAACCCTTACCCTTAGGGGTAAATCTACATGCCCTCAGATTTGGCAATGGTTTCTTAGATATGACACCAAAAGTAGAAGCAACAAAAGAAAATATAGATAAATTGGACTTCATCAAAATAAAAAAGATTTGTGTATCAAAGGACACTATCAAGAGAGTGAAAAGACAACCCACAGAAGGGAGAAAATACTCACAAATCATAATTCTGATAAGGGTCTAGTACCCAGAATACATAAAGAACTCCTGCAACTCAATGACAAAAAGACAAACAACACAATTAAAAATGGACAAAGCACTTTGATAGACATTTCTCCAAAGAAGATTTACAAATGGCCAACAAGCACATGAAAGGAAGTCCACCATCACTGGTCATCAGGGAAATGCAAATCAAAGCCACAATGACATGCCATTTCACACCCACTAAGCTATAATTAAAAAAAAAAACAAAAAACAGAAAACAACAAGTGTTGGCAAGTGTGTGGAAAAATTGGAACCCTCATACATTGCTGCTAGGAATGTAAAATGATGCAGTCTCTCTGAAAACAGTCTGGCAGTTCCTCAAAAGTTAAACACAGAACTACCACATGACCCAGCAATTACACTTCTAGGTATATTGAAAAAAGGTGTTCAAACAAAAACTTGAACAAAAATGTTCATAGCAGCGTTATTCACATTAGCCAAAAGATGGAGACAACCCAAATGTCCGTCAACTGACGAATGGATAAATAAAAGGTGGTCTATCCATATGATGGAATAGTATTCAGCTACAAAAAGGAGTGAAGCCCTGATACATGCTACAATGTGGATGAACCTGGAAAACACTAGGCTAATGAAAGAAGTCAGACACAAAAGGCCACATATTGTATAATTCCTTTTATATGAAATGTGCAGAATAGGCAAAGCCATAGAGAGAGAAAGCAGAGTAGTGATTGACAGGGGCTGAGGAGGAACTACTTAATAGTACAGTACACTCCTTTTGGAGTGATGAGAACGTTCTGGAACTAGATAGTGGTCATGAAGTGGTCATGGTTGTACAACATTGTGACTGTACTAAATGCCACTGAATTATACACTTTAAAATGGATAAAAAGGTAAATTTTATATTATGTGCTATCACACTTTAAAAAAAAATCATGCCTGCTGTGTGTTTCTAGGAGTGAGGGCCCCGTGCCCTACAGCACTGGAAATTACCAGCATCATAAACGGTTGATCTTACAGGTGAGAAATTTATTTTGATTTGAGAAACTTTAATTATTAATGACATCAAGTAGCTTTTCATATGCTTCTTGGAAATTTGAACGTTTTGAATTTTGTATTCCATTCTTTTGCATCTTATTCTGCTTGTAAGAACTTTTAGATTTTCATGTTAACCTTTCATCCATCGTGCATACTGCAAATATTTCCTGGCAGTTCAATACCTTCAGTCTGTACACGGAAAAGATTCCCTTTGGGTTTTGATGGAGATTACGTTGATGGTGGGTTGATCTGGCAACAGTGGAGATCCATACGGCCCTGCGTTTCCCACCCACGACTCTCTCAGGTCCCCACTGGACATAGGTTGTGTGTGTTCTTTGGTCAAATTTTACTGTTCTGTTCGTTATTTTGAATGCTACCCTCTTAACGTTCCTCTCAGGTGCTTTATGTTTGGGTCTCAATGGTGCTGGCATCTTGCCCATAGTGTTCTCACACAAACACAGGTGTGAGGGAGGGGCTGCCAGTAGCTGCGAGTTCATCTCACACCAGCCCCTCCGTGAACTCCATGTCAGAGCTCGTGGAAGGCAGTCGGCAAGAACTCGCCTCGTGTATTTTCCACAAGTTTTCTGAACTAAACAAAGAACAGATGCGAAAACACACTCTGCAACATACTCACAAGTTTAATGAGTAAGAACTATTGTGGAAAATGACCCAGCACTAATGAGGGCCTCCGGCAGCCGGCTCTCAGCATCAACAAGGAAGGGAGGGCGTCCTGGGGACAACACAAGCCAGGGAGGGGTATAAAAGCCCAGAGCCCCGGGCACCACACACACTCACACACTCACACACTCACACTCACACTCTCCTCCAGCCCCACCGCCCCACCATGGCCGCCTCCACCCTGTCCGTCTGCTCCAGCGACCTGAGCTACGGCAGCCGGGTCTGCCAGCCCGGGTCCTGGGACTCCTGCCCCGGCTGCTCCTGGCAGGTGGACGACTGCCCAGAGAGCTGCTGCGAGCCCCCCTGCTGCGCCCCCAGCTGCTGCGCCCCGGCCCCTTGCCTGACCCTCCTCTGCACCCCAGCCAGCTGTGTGTGCAGCCCCTGCCAGTCAGCCTGCACCAGCTCCTGCACGCCTTCCTGCTGCCAGCAGTCTAGCTGCCAGCCCTCCTGCTGCACCTCCTCCCCCTGCCAGCAGTCCTGCTGTGTGCCTGTCTCCTGCACACCTGTCTCCTGCACACCTGTCTGCTGCAAGACCGTGTGCTGTGTGCCCATCTGCTCTGGGGCCTCCCCCTGCTCAGACCCCTCTTGCTGCCAGCAGTCTAGCTGCCAGCCTTCCTGCTGCACCTCCTCCCCCTGCCAGCAGGACTGCTGTGTGCCCGTCTGCTCCACACCCGTCTGCTCTGGGGCCACCTCCTGCCCAGCCCCCTCGTGCTGCCAGCCCACCCCCTGCCCCCCGTCCTGCTGCAGACCCTCCTCCTGCGAGTCCCTCATCAGCCACCCTGTGTGCAGACCCTCCTGCGTGTCCCTCATCTGCCGCCCCGTGTGCAGGCCCGCCTGCTGCGTGCCCGTCTCCTCTTGCTGTGCCCCTGCCTCCTGCCAGCCCAGCTGCTGCCGCCAGGCCTCCTGCAAGTCCCTACTCTGCCGCCGCATGTGCTCCCGCGCGGCCTCCTGCGTCCCCGCCCAGGCCCACAAGTCCTGCTGCTGACCGGGCACGTCTCCTGCCTCGAGAGCAGCTGTCCTTGCTCCTGAGCACAGGTCATCTCTCAGGAGCCCCTGGAGCCTCCTGCCGCCAGGACCTCCCCTCTCCCCTCTCCCCTCTCCCCTCGGTGGACTCACAGGAGCTGCCAACGGGGATTTGAACATGCCGCCACCATCCCTGTCTGAGCAGAGATGAGCCACAGATCCCTCAACGGGGAGGGGACTGGGGGACCCGGGAGCCCTCCTCTGCACGATTGGTTGCTTGTATTCGGTGTGACAAAGGTCAATTGCTAAAATCAATACAATGTTTGTGTCAGGAAATACCGACCAGTGTTTGCTTTTTCCTCCTCCGGAGGCCCCCCGCCCTTGACCACTCCAGATGTGGGCAGTGGGTGCCCTGTCTGGTAGAACCAGACAATAAAGACATAGTCTCACCTCCGAGTTCAGACAGCTCGGAGACAAGAGCTGAAAGCGAATGCATCTGAATGCTCCATTCCCGTTCACTGCCCCAGCGGCCCCCCTCCCCGCAGTGGAGAGCCCTCCAAGGCTGGGCCCGGGAGGCAGAGGTGGGTGCAGGACGCTTGGACCCTGAGTGGGCCTTGGGCCTCCTGCCCACAGCATCCCCCTTCCCGTGCAGGATAAAGGCAAGTGGGGAGCAGCTGAAACCCTGTGTGGTCGGAGATGGTGCTGAAGTCCCTTGGAGAGAGGGGCCCACAGAGAGGAGGAGCGCCTACCCACTGGTCCGTGCGCAAGATCTTGAGGCCCACCCCAGCATGCTCTGCAGCATCAGCAAGTTCCCATGGGCCCCAAGAGGGGAATGGGGGTTGGTTCTGATATCACTCGTTCTACTCAAGTTTTCAAGGCCTGATTGAGGAGGCACAGAGCAAAAAGACACCTTGTGAACAAACCTATGGGACAGTAGGGGAGGATGAGCCTGCATTCTCCATGGACCACTAGCACTAGAGAGTCAAATGGGTGCCAGCCAGATCAACCAGTTCAGCATTGGACACCCTACTTATCTCTTGGGCCAGGAACAGACTAAGGAGGCCCGTAGGAGCAGGAGAACACCAGAGGTGAAGGCAAATGGGACCAAGAACAGAAGGCACCTTCCCAGGAGGGCCAGGGAGGAGGGAAGCCGATGGGCCCTGCCCCCACCCCAGGTTAGCTCTACCCCAGGAAGAGGGGACAGAGCAAAAACCCTAAAGAGAAGGTGGCTGGGTTGTAAACTTACCTTAACGCTTTAATCCCTCAATTTGCCCAAGTTTATTCAAAACCCATACCATTACTTGTTCATTTAAATTTTAAGAAAAATGGGACCCTCTCCGTAGATAAATGGATAAAGGCTTGATAGACTCTTCACAGCACAAAGAGTTAAAACAGACACGGAGGAAGGTTCTACTTCATTCCTCATCCAAAAAAGTAAAGTGCAGGGCTGTTAACACGCTTGGAAACCAGTGGCTTACAACCCACTGTGACGCCAGAGCAGTCCATCAGGAGAATGGACGGATGGACAGATGGGGCTAACTGCATAGACGTGCTCTGCCTTGACCCCCGCGCCCCCCCTCCAGAACACCTGGAACCCTCTGACCGTTCCTGAAAGTCAGTTGCAGTCATGGACGGGCACAGCCAGGTACCACGTGGCCGCGTGCGCACCGTGTGACCCGCGGAAAAACAGGCTGAGCTGCTGGCGGCCGCGGGCGTCTACACGGGTCACGTTGGCAGTGCGGACACAGAAGCAGAGGATCAGCCAGAGACAGCGGGGGGTGTGTACTTTGGAGGTTTATTTAATACACGTTTGTGATGCAACGACCACTCTAAACGCCCTGAGACCCCCCAGATCTCAGGGGGCTGCTCTGTCGGCAGTGAACGAGGCTCGTGCTCCTGGACCCTGTGACACCCCATCATCCGTCCTGAGACCAGGACAGTCGCAGCCCTCACAGGATCACAAGAGGAGCCTGTGGAGTGCTGGTGGACAGCGCAGGCAGCCACGGGGGTGTCGGGAGGGTGTCTGAAGGCGAGGACGTGACATGGAATGACACAGCTTGGAGACTGGGGACACAAAACAGCTGGCGAGACTGTTTGGTTCAAATGGAAAGCCAGATGAGACAGTGCTGTGGGTAGTGAGCACTCTAAGAATTCCTCCTGCCTTTCACATCCGCATTATCCTGTGACAGTACCATAATAGAAGTTTCTAGATGTGTGTCTTTCGGCAGGAAGGCTCCCCTTGGTGGCACTCCTCTTAGACTATTTCTTGGTTCCCAAACAGCTCTCCCCTGGCACCCTGGTGTGCCAACAGCTTCCTTCTCCTGAGGACGGTGACCCCTCGGGCATCTCCCTCCGGTCCCCAGGACAGCCCCAGCGCCTTGCTCCTGAGTGGCCCATGGTTACACCACGGGCTAGGCCAGCACTTTCGGGGGCAGCCCTCAGCTTTCTGGGCCGGGTTTCCTCTGCCCCGAATGATGTCGGCATCCCGCACGGGGGCTCCACCTTCTACAACCACCGTGATTCCCGGACAGAAGCGGGGCCACCGCAGGCCTGGTGTCCTCCTTCCTCTGTGAACTCGGGCTCCGCCTGTGTCACAGCGTGTGTCAGTCAGAGTGGGATTCTCAGATTGGACTCTCCTGTCCCCTCGTTCCCCAGGAAACAACAGATGCCACAGTCCCCAGGGAGCCACAGCACCGCCAGGTGGGTGGGCAAAGGAGGGGCCAGTCTGGTCTTGTAGCTTTGAGCTGACTCGTTAGGGGTTGAATTGTGTCCTCCTCAAAAAAGAGATGTTGGGGGGCCAGCCCAGTGACGTAGTGGTTAAGACCGTGCACTCCACTTTGGTGGCCCAGGGTTCAAAGTTTTGGATCCCAAGTGCAGACCTATGCACCACTTGTCAAGCCATGCTGTGGTGGCGTCCCATATAAAGTGAAGGAAGATGGGCACGGATGTTAGCTCAGGGCTAATCTTCCTCGCAAAAACAAAAAAGAGAGAGAGATGTTGGCTTCCTAACCCCCTACCTGACCTTATTTGAAAACAGCATCTTTGCAGAGTAATCAAGGTAAAATCAGCCCGGTGGGGTGGCCCTAATCCATAGGACAGATGACTGTGTTCAAGGGACAAAGTGGGACAGAAGGGAGCCCTGGGGGTCCCATCAGGCTGAGCGCTAGGAGCATGCCCACTCACCCAAGAGGCCTCCTTTGTGGGTCAGTGGCCCAGGCTTGACCATCTGGTAACCTGGGCCTTCTCTGCAGAGAGGGAACATTCCAGAATCCTTGGGAACCACGCCCTGGGGAAGCAGTTTAGGGAAAGACACTAAGGAGAGACGTCACACACACTGGATAAGCGTCCACTCTGGTCTTTATTAGACCTTTGATGCTGGAGGCTGCAGAGCCTGGACACACCACACCAGCCAGTGTGGGCGCCGAGGAGATGAGCCGGGCTGCGGCCAGGGGACACTGCGGGGCGAGTCCCTCAGCCTGGCTGACTGGGATGGAGCAGCCTTGCTGCAGGGTGGTCTAGTTGGGTCCAGAAGGTCTGAAGTGGACGACACCTGGGCTGCCCTGTAGGAGTTCAGAGAGTCGACTGCTTCTGACCCCACACGTGGAGGAGGGGTCCTGGGAGGCCACAGGCTCAGGAGCAGGAAGGGGTGCAAGAGGGGACGGGTCTGCAGAACAGAGTGGGGCAGGAGGGCCGGCAGCACCCGGAGGACTGGCAGGAGGGGGCCACACACACAGTGGGCCTGCAGCTCACGGGCACACACGGCAGGTCTTCAGCTCACAGGCGCGCACACGGCTGGCCTGCAGCTCACAGGCGCGCACACGGCTGGCCTGCAGCTCACAGGCGCGCACACGGCTGGCCTGCAGCTCACAGGCACGCACACAGCAGGCTTGCAGTTCACGGGCACACAGCAGGCTGCCTGGCAGCCCGAGGAGCAGCTGGTGTGGCACATGGTGGTGTGGGGCTGGGCTGGGGCTGGGCTGGGGCCAGGGCGGAGGACGGGGCTGGTCCGCAGGCTCCTTCCCCGGGGTGGCCTTCATACCAGGGCTGTGGGCGTCCTGGCAATGAGTCACACACATACTTTCCTTGTGGTTACCTGGTTGTTTTCTTCGTCTTCCTCTTCCTGGAGGAAGTCTCTTCCTGGAGTTTCTGGTTGAAGTGACCCAGTTCAGGAAGCTCCTTCTCAGCTGGAGACTCACTGTGACTCAGCGACCCTGTGATTTCTGGAGTTGGAGCCCAGGATGGATGGTGAAGGGCCCTCAGTTGGGGACAGGGGGACCCACACCATGATTTTCAAGGTCCTCCCCTCTTTTGAATACCCTGTCCTCTGTCTGTCCTAGGACAGTCATAGTCACTGCACCAGGGTCCCGTATTCTGCTTCGGACACTCAGTGACCCAGAAGGACTTCCCAACTAATGAGAGTAAGTTGTTGGATCCTCACTGGGAAGAGCGAGGACCACAATACCCCAGTAATAACGTAATAACCAAGTTCCAGCTTTGTGCCAGGCACCGTATAAGCACTTTACATAGACAATCTCATAACTGATTAATTATCCATCCTGCCACCATTCAAGGGGTCGATGATACCCCATTGCTACAGATATGCACTTAGGAAGATCTAGAAGGAGTCCATGATGTGGGCACGCTCTCATCACCGCAGATGGTGAAGCGGCATTTGAAGCTCTTGGTTTCACTCTGGAATCCGTGATCTTTACCTTTGTGCCAAATTATGTTGGGGGTGTAGGGGTTTTCTGAGATTCCTGAATCTGTAAGTTAGACATTTTTTATAAAAAGATCAAATTTGGGAATTTTGTCCATTATTTCTTGAAAACATTCTTATGCATCAATGTCATCCTCTTCTCCTTTTTGGGTTGAAATTACTTGTATTTTAGACTTGCCCATATTGTCTCAAAGGCCCTCTTCATTTTTGTTTCTCTTTTTACTTCTTCTTTAGATTGGATAATTTCTACTGACGTGTCTTCAAGTTCACTGATGCTTTTTTCTTCTATGAGCCCAGGATTGTGATGCCTGGTCCTCAGGCTGCAGGATCTGAGTCTGTCCACCTGCCCCTGCACCCTCGCTCCCCACACCATAGGATTCCCCACTGCTCCTGGGACGTGCTCGCTTCTGCAGCACTGTCCTCCCCACCATGGCCGCCTCTGCCTGGAACACCACCCCCTAACCCCTCCATGTCCCCCAGTGCCAGCTCAGAGTGGCCTCCTCACAGAGGCCCCCAGACCACCCTCCAGCACCCCCGTTACTCTCTATCCTCTGAATCTGTTTTCCTTTCCGGGCCTCAGCCCTCTCTGGAATTATTTCATGCAAGAATTTCTTCATTCACTCATTTGTTCATTGCCTTGGAAGGCTCAGGAGGCCAAGACATCTCTATGGCCAGCACACAGTATATATTTGCTGCATGAACAAATCAATTCTTGTATAGATTGCCATAAGGCAGGACCTGGGACAGGGGAAGGCGTACCCTCTTCCTAAAGGGCAGATAGTTAGTATTTCCGGCCTTGCAGTCATACCATCTCTCTTGTCACTACTGAGCATTGTGGTGCAAAAGCAGCCCTAGACAGCGCGTAAACGCCTTGGCATGGCTGTGTCCAATACAACTTTATTTACAAACAGGCAGCAGGCCAGATTCATCCCACTTACTTCAGTTTTTGAGCCCTGTTTTAATGTGTCCTGTGCAGAATAAGAGATCAAAATACATTATTGCTTCAAAGTCTCTGTTGATGGCACGAGACAAACAGGATTGAAAGGACACAGTACTCTGAGGGGACCGGGGGGCGCTATGTGCATGATGATGGCTTGGAGAAACCCCAGGTAAGATTAAACGTCCCGTTCCCAGAAGGAGAAACTGGCCTAAAGCCAAACTTGTTTGTGGCGGAGCCTAACATAGGGAAGTGCATCCCTGGATAAGAAGATGTTGGGGAATGTGGTGGAAACAGCCGGGAGGAAGTCAACTGTGTGCTCTGTGTTGTCAGGACGCCCACAGTCGGGTATAAAGGGCGCCAAGAGAAGGATCCTGCAGACACCACCCCCTCCACCCCAACACCGGCCCTCCCCACACCACCATGTGCCACACCAGCTGCTCCTCGGGCTGCCAGCCAGCCTGCTCTGTGCCCAGCCCCTGCCAGGCATCCTGCTATGTGCCCGTGAGCTGCCAGCCAGCTGTGTGCACACCCGTGAGCTGCCAGTCTGCTGTGTGTGTGCCCGTGAGGTGCACACCAGCTGTGTGCACACCCATGAGCTGCCAGCCTGCTGTGTGCGTGGCCCCCTCCTGCCAATCTTCTGGGTGCTGCCAGCCCGCCTGCCCCACCCTGGTCTGTAGACCCATCTCCTGTAGCTCCCCTTGCTGCTGTTGACCACGAGTCCCTTACTCATCTGCTCCCAGTGCAGATGGGTGCACACCTGTACCCCTCCCGGAACAAGTCCTCAATGGGCCTCCAGCTTCTACACGTGGCAGATGGAAAGCAGGCTCAACGAACTCTCTGAACTCCGAGGTGAGAATGTGGCAGGATGATCTGGATCCCTCCGTGACCCTGCCCGTACCCTCAGGGAAGCCCTGGCTCCCAGGGTCCTTCTCTGTCTCCAGCAGGAAACCAAACCCCGTGTGAGCCAAATAAATCATGCTTTCCAATGCAGCTTGTCCCTCTAGTTTATCTTCATATAGTTTTGAAGTCCTTTCCTTGTAGGTGTTTACAAATCACAAGCACAGCAGCCCCTGCACATAGAGCCCTCTTCCCGATGCCTCAGCTGAAGGTGGGGCCCTGGGTGGGTGGAGGGGGTGGGGAGGTGCTGTCCCTACATTGACCAACTGAGACTCACATTGTGGATGGGGAAGGGCAGAGGGAAATGTTCCCTCCCCCTGAGTGGGGGACGGGAAACAGGCCCGGGCCCCGGGTCCCATGCGGTACCCTAAAGGATTACTACACCAGGGAGGGCAGGAAATTCTCACACAGTCCCACCAAATACAAAGCAGGGTCTGGCCGTCCCTGAGAGGAGTGTCAGGAAGTGAGACGGCCTCGCCCTCCAGGTCCCAGGCACCCAGGGCCTCCTCAAGACTGACGCTGGGACAGGACGCCAGAGAGCCCTCCTCCCTCCCACCCACCTGGCCAGCACAGCTGCATGAGCAGCATCAGTCTCCACCCGGGAAAGGCTGACATGTGTCGAGGTCCCCTACGTGTGCCAGGCACTCAGGAGGAGCTGAAAACTTAGGGCGGAGCTAAAACACTGCACCCCCAGCCCTGGCCCTAAGCACAAGCTGTGGGCAGCCCACCACAGGAGGAATCTGAAGTCTTTGGTACCCTGAAGTTCATCACAACAACAAGAAAACCCAAACCAAGGTCAACATGTGAGTAGGTTGATTCAAACCAATCCACACCCACACTAATGACCTGACAGAAGACACACCCATTTCCAGGAGGAAACAGTGTTCACGTCCATTTCAATTAATACGTGATATCTGATAATCAGTCAAAAATAGAAGTCATTCAACAAAGCTGGGAAAAATCAGTCCATTGTCAAGAGTCAAAGCAATCAACACAACTGGATTCAGGGGGCCAACCTGGTGGCATAGCGGTTTGGTTTGCGCGTTCCACTTCAGCAGCCTGGGGTTCACTGGTTCAGATTCCGGGCACGGACATACTCATCTCTCATCAAGCCATCCCACACAGAAGAACTAGAAGGACCTACAACTAGGATATACAACTATGTACTGGGGCTTTGGGGAGAAAAAAGAAAAAGAGGAAGATTAGCAACAGATGTTAGCTCAGGGCCAATCTTCCCAAAAAAAAAAAAAACTGGACTCAGAAGTGACCTAGTTGTTGGAGCCATCAGACAGAAACTTTAAAATAACTATGACTAGGGAAATAAGTCAGACAGAGAAAAACAAACACTGTGTGATCTCACTTATATGTAGAATCTTAAAAAAAAAAAAAAGATGAACTCGTAGATACGGAGAACAGATTGGTGGTTGTCAGAGGTGGGGGCGGGGGGTGGGCAAAATGTACAAACTTCCAGTGATAAAGTAAATGAGTCCTGGGAATGTCATGTAGAGCATGGTGACTACAAGAGAGAACAAGTTAAGATACTTAAAGAAATCAAGGAGAGAACTGTAAATATGAGAACAGAGTGAGAGTCTACTAAAATAGAGGAAAGACACAGACTTGAGGAAACAAATAGAACTTCTAGAAATAAAAAAAATCAAGTCATGGAAATTAAAATCTCAGTGGGCAAGTTACTCAGAATATTAGACACAGCTGAAGAGAGAATTAGACAAATCAGAAGACAGTTGTGGGGATATCACCTGTCATCCCTTTCTGGAAATTGCCTCAGCTGAAGAGAGCTGTCTTGACCAAGGGCAAGTCCCCTTCCCAAGGCTATAAAGGCCTGGTGTGGGGCCCCAACTCAGAAAGCTCTAAAGGACGCTCCCAGCTTGAGACCTCCCTTTGGGGTCATTGAGACTGCATCATGGCCTCACTTTTCCTGAGTCCAATCCTGCTCTCTTCCCCTCCTCAGGTACTGACCCCAAGAGAGCTCCCTAATAAGGTTTCTGCACGTTAACATCTGGGGGCCTCCATCTGCAGCAGAAAGCAATGACAACCCATTAGCAATGAGTGTCCCAGGATCCCAGACTGTGGTTGCTAAATCTCACGTCCCACTGAAGAGAACCAGGGACTCCTAGAGGAATGGTAGATCACCGGGGCAGGAAACGAGCAAGATGAGTCTGGGACATCTTGAGCCCCAAAGCAAGCAAGCTTTCAAAGACTCCTGAGACCATGTCAAAATGACACAGGAGCCAATCTGAAGGGGCACCCACTGATGCCCACTGAAGAAGGAGTAATTTCATCCTCCAAAAGAGTAACTCCTGCTGTAGACCAAAGCACACCAACTATATAAAAACCTATATGCGCATAAAGATATAATATGGCATATAGATATATTTATATGCACGTGTGTACAATTGGAAATCCGTAGAGGCTACTAGGACACCAAAAATTATTCTGAAAATTGACTTTAAAAAGACAGAATAAATCTTGTATTTGGCCTTTCCTGTAAAAACAGTATTTCAGAGTAAGCAAATAGACACTGAAGAAAAGTTCTTCATTATAGAATTCCAGCTAGTAAATGTAGAAGAAATGAGAGACTTAGAAAATCGCCATTTTGCAATGCCCAGTGACATAATGGACTGAAGCAATAATTCTCAGTGGCTACTAAAACCCAGGCTGAAGGAGTGATGGGGAGCAGGCTGACACACCCAACCCAGAGATCAACCTCAACATCCCCCAGCTGAGGCCCCCAGACGTCGTTCACCTCTTGTGTGATGTGTTGGGAGCACACAACTCCTCCTGTGAAATAGTCCTGCAAAAAGAGTTGAACCTGCATTTCAGCCAATCTGCAGCTCTCCCATTTTACAGGAAATACAGGAGGAATATTTTAAACAACTCCTTAAAGACACAAACAACCTAACTGAGAATGCAGGAAACTCCCCAGGATAAATAATTGGGTTTCTTCAACAAATAGAGGCTTTAAGAATTGCTATAAATCAGAAGAGACTTAAGAGAAGCAACACTCACGTGCTTTGTGTGAGTCTTGTTTGGATCGTGATTTGAGCAAACCAGTAATTTAAACGTCTTAATTTAGACAATCAGAATAAATGGGACAGACTAGGTATTAGTTAACCACTGTTTACAGCTTAATGTTTCAAACTTGTATAACTGCTCATAGTAGGTACATTACACAACTGTAATAGACATGTCTGTCCATCCACAGATTTTTGTAGTGTGCTTAAACTTAATCAATTTGCTCCTCTTGGTAAAATATCAAGGACTTATTCCCACATCCATACACATAGATCTACCTTGTGCTTTTTAATGCCCACGTAGTGTTTCATTAAACAGATATGTCAAAATAACATCAGTTCTCTATTAATGGTCTTCGTCTTGTCTCCTTTTTTGTTGTTGTTGCTATTACAAACAGTGTGACCATAAACACCACTTACACATATTTTTGTGCAAGCAATTCTGTTGGGCCAATTCCTAGGAGAAAATATCTGCCTTTTAAAGGAAGAGGAAATGTGCCCCAGGAGACAGCCTGCCCAAGGCTGCCATCAGAGCACAGCAGAGCTGGCCTTCACAACTGGGTCTATGTGGGCCCAAAAGCTGATCACGTCTTGCCTCTCCTGCACCGCCTCCTCCTCTGGGGACTCTTCTAGGCTGTGCAATGAGTTGACTGTAAAAGCTTGGCAGGGAGCTGCAGCAGCATCCTGCAGACATTTGAAACCTGCAGCCACTGAATCTGAGGATAGAAGCCTCTGCATCGTTGAGTGACATTTCTCAAATTGGTATCCAATAAACTGATGGAGCCCACAAGCCACCCACACTCGGCGCTTGGACAGTCCCCTGCAGTAACGAGGTGACGGCGAATGAGGAGACCACGGGCACGGCAGAATTCCTCCAGGGATTACACTCGGTAACACACACCAGCCGCACCCAGACACTTCAAGGTCCATTCCATTGTTTCAAGGACTCAGGAGAAGAGAGGACAACAATGCCTCTTGAGTGGGTGGCCCCGAGAGAGGCTCCCCTATCTTGTCCCCATCCAGGGGGCAGTGGGGCTGACCTGGAATAAGAAGGCTTCTTTTCTGGTATCTCCCCAAACCTGTTTTGCCCATCTCTGCGAAGGAGTTGTTGCCTAGCAACGGGAGACGGGCTGTGACGTCCTTGGACTATTCTGTTCCACTCCAGTGACACTTAACTCTGCTTGATTATTAGCACACAGACTGGGGAGCTGACAACCTACTTTAAAAAAAGACAAGTTCTATAAGATCACCAAGGGGCAGAAAGGGGACTTCCAGTGTGGCTTTATGAAGGGGTCTGGCTAGTGCCAGATTTTTCAGTTCTCAGAAAGAACTGTTCTTCCTGAACCCGCAAGAAACCTTGGGGAAGTGGACAACAGGTGCTGAGAAAACTCTTTGAAATACGAGCCATTCCATTTACCTTCTAATCTGCCAAGTTGTGATGCAAATGCGATATTTGCTGGCCTGCCTCCCTTGACATTTATAGCCTTTATGCTTTGTAAGGATATTAAGAAAGTGCAAAATAACATGGTGTGGATAACTACGATATAGCACTAATGGACTTTCTGTGTCTTTTTCTATAAGAATGTGTTAATGATTTACATTTTAACTCAGAGTCACTGTTGACATAGGGGTGGAAAGACTTTTCAAAGAGCCATTTCTATCACCAGGTAAATAATCCTAGATAAGTTTTGGCTTACCCCGAGACTCAAGTGTCTTGGAAACTTTGAGGTATGCCCTTGGGAAAGTTAGCTTGGCCGCTATCCTCCCAGAGTAAACTATCAGCAAACAAAAAAAAACAAAACCCACTTATTCACACAAAGAAGACTCAGGGTGCTTTCCCACTGCTTGTGGTTCTAGATTCACAAGAGGGCAAGAGCTGTCTTTGCTCAGTGTTGCAGGACAGGCTGCGAGGATTTCTTCCACCCGGCAAGTCAGAATCCCTATAAAAAGAGAAGAGAAAGAAGTCACCCCACATTCCCACTCCCTAGAGAACCACTGTTGAGATTTGGGGCATTGTTTATAAATCCTTTTTCTGCATTGTGTGTGTGTGTTGCATACACAATGGGAAAGAGTTTGCTTGTTCTGTTTATAAAGTTGTGGTCATATTGTCAATATAACTTTGTTTCCTGTTTTGTTTTGTTTTATTTTTGGTGAGGAAGATTGGTCCTGAGCTAACATCTACGCCAATCTTCCTCTATTTTGTATGTGGGAAGCCACCACAGCATGGCTTGATGAGCAGTGTGTAGGTCCACACCCCGGATCCAAACCCATGAACCCTGGGCCGCCAAAGCAGAGTCCTCAAATTTAACCATTGCACCACCAGGCCGGCCCTGTTTCCTGCTTTTTTCTCGTATAAGACTTGTTTGTGATCTAGACCCATTAGTGACACGAATTGCTATGGTGGCAATCATCCTCCTATTATGGGGCCTTGATATCGTTTGCACAATGCTTTGTTATTTAAAATAATCTGTTGTATTGGAGAAGGGAGGAATCCTAAAAAATAGTGAATCCGAATTCAGATACTGATGACAGTGGAGAGGCATCTCTCCAACTCTGTAAAACTCTCATTGGACAGGGTTCAACCTTGGCATTACACTGTGTCTCATGTCTGCTCTCCCCAAATTTCAGGCTGGTGTTTCTGATCATTTCTGTGAAGGCGTGAACTTTGACCTTTTCGGTCAAATGACCGAAAGCCCAAGAGTAGACTGGGGCCGCTGGAGCAGCTCCTCTGGCTTTCCTGTTTTCTCTGCTGGGACCTTGATTCCCTTCTGGGTGCAATCTTGGCATTCTCATCATGCTGCCTCTTTGGGGCTGATGACAAGCAGCTTGTGACTAACAGCTATGGCCACAATAGCCTGTTCCCCAAAGTGACAAAGGATGACCTGGAGGCTCCCTTACAAAACACCATCAGCCTGGCGGGCTATTGGTAGTTCTTCTCAGGACTCACTCATGGGAGCTGTTGTGGGCTGAATTGTGTCCCCCTAAAAGACATGTGGAAGTCTTCACCCCCGGTACCTGTGAATGTGACCTTATTTGGAAATAGGGCCTTTGCAGATGTCATCAAATTTAGATGAGGTCATATTGGACCAGGGCAGGCCTGTAAGAAGTGTCCCTATAAGAAGAAAGAAATCTGGACAGAGACACAGAAAGAGGGCTGTGTGAAGATGGGGGCAGAGATTGGAGTGATGCTTCTACAAGCCAAGGATTGCCAGCCACCACCAGAAGCTGGAAGAGGCAGGGAGGATTTTCCCTTACAGGTTTCAGCAGGAGCACAGCCCTGCCGACACCTTGATTTTGGACTCTGGCCTCCAGACCTGTGAGACAACAGAGGTCTGCTGTTTTAAGCCCCTCGATTTGTGGCACCTTGTTACAGCAGCCCCGGGAAACTAACACAGGGATGCTAACGGGGGAATTTGGGGGACAGCATTGTGTAATTGCAGTGACCCCCTAATCCAGGTTGTGGGAACCTGGACCCCTGTCTTCTGGGCTCCTGGGTCTTGGTGGGGACAGAAGGGAGCAAAGTTCAATGGTCAAGAGTGAACTCCTCAGAGCATTGCCTCTTGGAGCTCCCCTGGGGGGGGCGGTCCTTGCAGCATCCTTCCTCCCAAACCACGGTGGGGAGGCAGGGTCCCTGAGCCCCGTGTGGCCATTCCATCAGTGACAATGAGCCTCACCAGCAGCCAGTAACCTATCTGCCTTCACTGTCCTTTCTCCAGGGCAGGCTGTGGAGCAAGCAGGGGTCAGGGTAGCCTGATCTTGGAGTTCTGATCCCCAGGGGCCCCGGGGAGAGTCCCCTGGGGTCAACACAGGCAGAGTAATTCTGAGAAGGAGCAGCTTTGCTGAGGGAGCGAGCAGTAGCCTGGGAGAGAGTGGCCGCGAGTGGTGCAGAGCAGGCTGCGCCCGGTCATCTCCTTCTCAGGCCCCGGCTGACCCGCATCCATGCGCCACTGTGAGTCAGAGTGAGACGTGGGGTCAGGGTGACAACCTGTCGTCCTCATGCATGGGCTGCTGGAACACAGGATGCACCACTCACTCCGTCCCGGGACGGCAGCCCTGGGCTCTCTCTGAGCTAAGGGTGGGCATGGTGGCTGTCTTGATGCCTCATGGAGCCCATTGGGGTATGACAGGAGGAGGGGAGAGGATGATGAGAAGACCCTCACCACCAGGGAGCCTACTAGGGGACCAAGGTCATTGATGGATCCCAGCATGTTTCCTCACCTTCACCAGTCTATGTGGGGGTCAATGGGCCCAAGATGCCCACCTGGGAAGGGAGACAGAGGTCAAAAGTGCCCCATCAGCTGGCAGCATGACCAAGGGCCCCTCTCCACCCCACAGTCACCATCTGTGGAAGGCTGAATAATGGCCCCCAAAGGTACCCACATCCTAATTCCTGGAACCTGTGAATGTTACCTTACTTGGCAAACTTTGCAGATGTGATTAAGTTAAAGATCTTGAGATGGGGAGACTATCCTGGATTATCTGGGTGGCCCCTAAGTGCCATCACAAGTGTCCTTATAAAAGGAAGGCAGAGGGAGATTTCACACACAGACAGAAGAGGGAGAGGCCGTGCAGCCACGGGGGCAGAGACTGGAGTGATGCGGCCACACGCCAAGGATTGCTGGCAGCCGCCAGAAGCTGGAAGAGGAGAGGAAGTCTCCTGCCCTAGAGCGTCCGGAGGGAGTGCAGCCCTGCCAGCCCCTGGCTACACCTTGCTGGCCCAGCGATACTGGCTTTGGACTTCTGGCCTCCTGAACTAGGAGAGAATAGATTTCTGTTGTTTTAAGCCCCCCAGTTTGGGGTGCTTTCTCACGGCATCCCCAGGAAGCTCATCTACCCTCACGTCTTGCAGGCTCTGAGCCGGGACATTTCAGCTCTGCATGCACGGAGCCCCATAAAATGTGTAGCCTCGAAGAAAATTCCCATGGACGTGACTACCATTAGGGTCACCCTCATGGCTTTCTGGCCCCAAGTCCTGTCTCTTTGCTCCTGCTGGTTGAACTAGAGCAAGAAAAACAAAGAAAATCTGACTTCCAAGGGGATCGTCATTCGTCTGCAGCATGCAGAGAAATCAACTTGTAGCTGATGGAAAGAGGCCCACAGATGGGGAAAGGACTGGTGGATTCGGGGACTGAGGGCAGGTTCTGGCATTCAGTCAGTGTCAGGTCCTGGAGGTGACGATCCTAGTATGCTCTGACCTAGCTGAGTGTTGGGCCTCCTGCAGAATGGGGCCACGCTGATGCTAATGTCTTTTCTCTCTACCATTGTGCAATTATTTGTCTGCCTTCATGGCTCATCATGTCTGTGCAGAGAGAGGAGCCCAGCGAAGGGTGGATGTCGCAGGGCTGACTTTGCAAGGCTCCACACCCAGAGGACCACTGGAATGTTTTTGCAGTAGCTTGGTCGCTGTTTGGCATTCCATCACCTGTAAACCGGGCTGTGGCTCATTTTGCCAAGAGTAAACCCTGACTGGGTGGCAACAGGGCGTTGTCGGGAATGCCAAGGGCAGAAGCATATCCCCGTACAGTAGCAGGTTTCCAGAGTGCACAAATGGAATTAGTAGCCCAGGGACATGCCCCTGCCTCCCCACCCCAGCACCAAAACCCAGCCGCTGAGGTCAGGGGAACCTAAACTCGGCACTCAGCATTTCCTCAATGAGAACATCCCTCATCTAAGTCATCAGGCAACAGTCCTTTGCCTCCTTCATAATTGTGCCCCATGCCATCTCCTCCGGGAAGCCTGCCTGGAGTAAACCACTCAACTTTGAGAAAGACCAAAGTCGTGGCCAGCAGGAAGATTGAGCCTGTGTAGACA
Source organism: Ceratotherium simum simum (assembly GCF_057802395.1). Taxonomy (NCBI): domain Eukaryota; kingdom Metazoa; phylum Chordata; class Mammalia; order Perissodactyla; family Rhinocerotidae; genus Ceratotherium; species Ceratotherium simum. The sequence goes on along the minus strand of NC_141926.1, from coordinate 5,072,266 downwards.
AGATGACCAAGCTTTGCCCCTCATTAGTGAATGTGGGAAAGTCATTCACCTTCTCTAAGTGTCTGCATTATCAGATGTGCAGTGGTGATACCAAAAGGATGGAAAGCCTGAAGTCAGAGGTATTTCATGCAAAGCACTGAGCACAGGCCTGGCACATAATTAGTACCTGGTAAGTGTCAATTATTGCTGCTACTTCCAACCAACTCCACCCTAATGTGCAGTGCTTGGGTGGGTGGGCTCCAAGATGGCCCTCCACGATCCTGCCTCTTGGTGGTCACATCCTTGTGTGATCCATTCCCCTTGAGTGGGGCTGGACTTGCTTCTGACGAATGGAATACAGCAAGAGTGGTGGGAAATGTCCATGATTAGGTTTCAAGACTCTGACTTCCATCTTGTGGGACTCATTCTCTACTGCCTTCTCTGCTTGTATGCTCTGATAAAGCAAGCAGCCTTGGTAGGAGGCCCACACCCACATGGCAAGGATCTAAGGGCAGCCTCTGGCCAACAGCCAGTGAGGATCTGAAGCCCACAGGCTAACAGCCAGCCTGCAAGGAACCAAATCCCACTGACAACCTCCAACTGCCAGCAGATCTGCCCCAGTTGAACCTTCAGATGACTGCAGCCCCAGTCAATACCTCCTCTGCAACCTCAGGAGTGGCTCTGAGGAAGAGGATCCAGGCAAGTTGCCCCCGGATGCCTGACCCACAGAAACTTGAGATAAGAAATGTTCTGAGCCACTACATTCTGGGTTAATTTGTTACGCAGCAATAGCTAACAGTACAGAGCCATGCCCTCTCTGTGCCTGCAGAGTTGTATACTCTGCCAACAGAAGTGCGTTTCTTCAACTCAGCCCATGTTTATTAACACCTGCCACGTGCAAAGCACATGTGGGGATCCAAAGATGAAAACAGGAGCTAGTCCTTCTCTTCAGGAAAACTAAGCCCCCAAAGTGTCTGTAGAAGGTGCGAGGGGGGCCACAAAGAATTGTGAGGCCTAGTGCCTGCTCTCAGGGGGCAGACGACCTCACAGACCAACAGAGCTGAGGAGGGAGCTGATGCTCAGCTCGACACGCCAGCAGGGCTGTGCCTCTTGTCCCTGAAATACTATGCACCGGTCCTTAAATAGCTGCTTCACCAAGACCCTCCACGTGCTCCCTGCGGGGACCTCCCTAAAGGGGTAAGTGCTGGCTCAAGGGGTCCCTAGGGCCCTGCTCCCGCACCACGGCCAGCGTCCATCTGCTTGATCAGCGCCCAGCACCATGCGGGTATCAGGGGGTGGACTTCCCCTCTCCCTTTCAGGATCTCTGGCTGGGCCTGAGAATTAAAGGGACATAAGACAGATTAGCAGGAGAAAAGCATACACATTTATTTCATGTAAGTTTTAGCAGACACGGGAGCCTTCCGAAGGAAATGAAGACCCCAAGAAGTGGCAAAGCCTACGCGCGTTTATACGCGGTTGAAAAACGAGGCAAACGTGGAGCAGTAGCTACAATGTGTGGGGAGGCGAAAGGAAGGTCAGAGTTGTTTCCACAAGGTCTGCTTGGGCAGAACTTCCTGTCTCTGGCGATGAGAACGATCCTTTCCTCCTGGTACAGGGGGAGCAGCTTTCACAGGGGACTTTTATCTCCTGCTTTTAGGAAGAAAAGAGGATTCAGAGCATCCTTCTTGCGCCTGCTGTTTTTCAAGTGCCTTCAGCTCAAAATGATCCTTATGCCAAAGTGCCGGTTTTGGGCGGTGTGTTCCGCCACCCTTCACAATGGCGAGTTATTATGAACCTCGTCCTGGTTAAGTAAGATGCACAGCCACACAGAGGTCACCGCCTGTGCTAGACACACCCAATGTGAGGTTCCGTAGTGTGCGAGAGGCCCGGGCCACCTTCCCCCTGCTCCACCCATCGTTCCACTAATCCTTTCATCAAACAGGAGAAGACAGCCCTCCCTGGAATGTGATCAAGCTGGAGGCAGAGAGAGGGCCATGGGCAGGCCCGAGGAGCCCAGCAAGAGGGGGCGCGGTCTCCCCAGCGGTCATGGCCGCTGGGAGCGGGCACACAGTCACGAGCCTGGCGTCTCGTTGTCAGCTGGCCCGACCTGCCAAGCCCTCGGGAGACTGCACGGAATACCCGAATATTTGAAGAAAAAAATCCTGGTTTCTGTTCCAGCTGTGCCACTCATCACACACATAGGTGTTTGGGGAAAGTCCCTTACCCTCCCAGGGTGGACTTCCTGCAGCTACAAAATGAAGATGACGGACACAAGTGAGCGCCTCTCTGGCTTCTCCCCTGGACGACCTCCATCGAACGCAGAGGAAAATCAAAGCTCATCCAGGCATCTTTGGCTCTAAGTCGCCTCCTTGAGGTTCAGAACGCCTTTGAAGACTTCTGTTTCATGTTGAAGGCTGTGAAATATTGCCGTTCTATTACATAGACTGTCCATGTTTGTTTCAAAATCAAAATAAAACCTCCGCCCCAGGAAATTGCCACTCTGAGATATCCGATTGGACCACGTGGTGGTGGGGTAGCCCCACTGTGAGCCCTGCTGGGACAGGAGGGAGGTGGAGGGTCAAGCATTCACCAGCCCTCCCACATCGAGCTGAGGGCGGTCAAGAGGATGACTCCTCTGGGTCAAGTCTCAGCTCTGTGACTAGTGGCTGTGTGACCTCGGACAAGTCACTTAACCTCTCTGTGCCTCTTTCCTCACACAGTAAATGGAGATAATGATGTCTACTGTTTTGAAGATTAAAGGAGCTGTTATATAACATTCTTAGAACAACGCCCAGTGCCAAATGTGGGAGCATTTCGGTTCCTTTTACCTCAAGGATCTCTTTCCCTCCTACACACTACCCTCTTCATCACCTTCACCTCCGCCTTCAACCTCAGATAAATTTCTGTCGTTTTTATTTTTACTTTCCCCAGCTTTCTTCTCCCTTATTCTCTCTCTCCCTCTTTTTTGTTCTATTTGTGACCCTAAGATGACCCCAGGGGTTGGCCCTCAGCATCAAAAGCCTTCAAGTCACAAGCCCTTGACCGTTCAGCGTCCAGTCCAGAAATGCATCCCAGCTGTGGCCACGAGCACAAGTTGACCCCTGTGTCCAGCACGAGGGCACACTGGTGGGATGGAGGGGTGGCCTCCTCCTGTGACCCCCTTTCCCAGTGAGATGCACGAGGAGTTACCTACGAGGCCAATGGGGCCACGTGGGTTGGCAAATAATCAGAAGCCACCAAAATGTGCCGCCATAAGGGACCACTAAATAATTTATGACGCATTCACAGTGTAGAATGGGTGAAGGTGTCCATTCAAACAGTGGTCTCCTAACATTTTAGCACTAAAAGCTTTATCCAAAAATTTAAAATCTTGCACAATGGCCCCCAAACCAAAAGCTAAAAGCTGTTTTGCTTGCGGCAGGGTGGGGGAGCTGGAGAGTCAGCCCTTCCCTATGACCCCCACCCCCACAGTGGCCCCCCTTGGCTCCCCAGCCTCCTTGGGCGGAGCCTGCAAACACCACAGTAGAGACTATGGAATGGCACAGGGATGTTCACACTGCGCCATCAAGTGAACAAAGCAGCACCCAGGACCCTACCCTTCCATTTTATGCTTTAAAATAATGCACGCTTGCTGTCTCAGTCTGCTCCGGCTGCTATAGCAAAAGAGCACAGGCTGGCTGGCTTACAAAGAACAGACATTTATTTCTGACAGTTCTGGAGGGTGCCAGCACGGTCTGGTGGGGTCACAGACTTCTCACCAGGTCCTAGCACGGGGAAGGGACTGGGGAGCCCTCTGGAGTCTCCTTTATAAGGGCACTGATCCCATCCTGGGGGCTCCACCCTCACGACCCAAGCACCTCCCCGAGGCCCCCCTCCTAATATCACACCGGGCCTTAGGATTTCAAGATCTGAACCTGGGGGGACACAGACATGCAGACCACAGCACTCACCTACACAGAAAGGCACCACCTCGTTATGGGTGATATGACTCTCTCTGGACAGTGAGACTATAGGTGATTTAAGCTTTTCTTTTTTCTTGGAATTTTCAAAAAAACTTAGCATGAACCTATATTAATTTTATATTGAGAACAAGAGTCAATAAAAGTTAGTACGTGCAGTGATTCTGCAGCAATAGCAGCTGAAATGGACGGTCTCTGTTGAGGGGAGGGGGTGAGTGTGGGCTCAGCAGGGGAGATGCACAGAGCCTCTGACCCAAGGCTAGGAACAGTGAGCTCCAGGGGCCTGGGAGCTGGTGGTGGTCACCCAGGGACAGATAGACCACTCCTTTGTGTATAACGTGGAGGACACCCGGGAGGATTTAAGAGTCAAGGCACAAAGACCACTTAAAAGAACCGGATGGAATGCGGGCGGGACCCCCCAGGTGCACGGCCAGCCTGCGAGGGATGAAGCCAGAGATTCCGTGGTGAGGGGCTCCAAGCGGTCCACCCCACAGTGACGAGCTTTGTACACAGTCCACTCTGCATGGTCCCTTAAGGAGCCAGCAAAGCAGGTGTGGGCTGGATACCAAGCGCCAACGCAGGCACGAACCTTGGAATCAGCAGCAGCAGCAGCAGCCACAGCGGCCTCCCCTTCTAGGCTCCCGCAGGGACCGGGGAGGGCTGGGTGCACCAAGGTCAGGCTTGTGGAGGTGAGGCCAGCTGAGCAGCGGGGGACGGAGGGTGTGACCTCCCCACTGAGTGGCAGGAAGGGGTGGGGGGTTTAAGGAGAGATGAGGTCCCAAGGGGGAGCAGAGTCACTGAGAACAGTCCTGGGTGGGGGCGTGGAGAGCAAGGGGAGGTGTCGAAGAGGAGCAGAGCCCTTCCATCATAGGTCCTGTTGTGGGGTGAACTGTGTCCCCCAAAAAGATATGCTGAAGTTCTAACCTCCCGGTACCCATGAAAGTGACCTCATTTGGAAATACGGTCTTTGCAGACATAATCGAGTTCAGATGAGGTCAGGCTGGAATAGGGTGGCCCCTAATCCAATGACTGGTGTCCCTATAAAGAGAGAGTGACTCAGAGACACACAGGTGCCTGGGGAAGATGGCCATGTGACAAGGGAGGCAGACGCTGGAGTGATGCAGACTGGAGGAACTGGGAGCTGGGACAGGCGGGAAGGACCCTCCCCTGGAGCCTTCAAGAGGGAGCACCGCCCTGCCCACACCTTGATTTGGGACTTCTGGCTGCCTGACTGTGAGAGAATAGGTTTCTGCTGCCTGAGCTTGTGGCACTTGGTACAGCAGCCTCAGGAAACTAACGCTGGTCGTCACAGACACTGCCCATCGCACGGTGGCCGCTGGTCGCTGATGGACGGACACACAAGGAGCCTGTGAGCCAGGACCACCCGAACCGTCAGGCGGGCCTCCCTGCAGAGCAGCTGCACACTCCCCCACCCCACCCCCGCCCCCACTCCAATGACTGGGCCCTGTGAACACAGCAGGATCAGGGTGGGGGTGAGGTTTGGAGAAGGAGCCCCTGCAAACAGCCATCTGCACCCCAAGCGCATGCGTAGACGGGGTTGGGGGGGACGGCGAGAGTCCAGCCCTCTCTGTTTGGGCCGCACAGGGGCCTGCGCTTGAAGCAGGGCCAGCTCCCTATCTGGTTGTATCCACAGAAGCCTCAGCCACCCTGGCCTTCGGGGCAGGTCAGAAGAAACACCCTCCTGTCGGAAGATCCGCACCCTCGGGACCAGTCAGGGGGGCCAGCCCTGGCGCAGACTCCGGGCCAGAGCGCGCCCGGAAGGACGTGCTGCCGTCTCCTCCACCGTCGAGGGCTACTTCCTAGGACAGGGGCCGGGACCTTTCCGGGGCCCACTGCTGTGGAAGGAAACGAAGAGCGCGGTGTGTGCAGAGGTCACCACTGCGGGCGGCAGCTCACACAGCGCGGGGCCCTGTGCGACTGCCCGGGTCACAGCCAGGAGGCCCGCCTGGACCAGGGGCTTGCCCCAGAGGACCCTGGTGGTCCTCACGGAGCGAAAGGGGCAGGGCCGCCTTGGGGACTGGAGTGTCCCCCAGAGCAGGTGTTACATTCACTAAACCAGGAGGCCGGTGGACCAAGGTGGCTGTAATGCCGTGGCGGCCCACGTGAGCACGCCCAGACCTGAGCCTGTGAATGCCTCAGGGTCACGAAATCACAGCGCAGGGCAACCAGCCACAAACCGCCAACCCGGCGGTCGCCAGTCAAGCATTTCCTTTCTCTGCCTCTGCACTTTACCCAAGTCTTTCCCAGGCCTCGGTCTGCAGCGCGCTCCTAGCCACTTCCGGTTTGGTGCTGTCCCATTCCACTCGATTTTTGCTCAAACTCTTACCATTTTTAATATGCCTCAGTTTATCTGTAACACAGGAGAGCAGCTGTGCCCGTTGGCCGGAGCAGGCTCTGCACAGTCGCCCTGGCAGAGGAAGGAGGGAGAACCTGGAACGGAGCCCGGTGGTTCTTCACTCGATATGCAAATAAGAAAGTGAGCCCAAGAGTGACAAAGTAACAGGCATTCGTGGAGCGCCAGCCCCAGGCTAGCACGTCAGAGGCACTGCATCATTTAATCCTGCCGAGGCCCTGTGGAGGAGTGCTCCTATTAGCCCACTTTACAGACGAAGCAACTGAGCCACCACAGGGCAGAGGACCTTTCCCAAATTCCCAGGATGTAGAGGCAGAGCTGGGCTGGAACCTGGGATGCGGTTGACCCCAAGGCTGGTGCTCCAACCCACAAGCTCCTGACCCCCAGCTCAGCCCTTTCCCCGGCTTGGAGCCGCTCTCCAGGCTGAGGTCAGGCCCCAGCGCGCTGAGAAGGAGCTGGACCAAAGCTACTGTCCAGTGGGTGTGACCAGCCCCAGGCAGAGCTGCCCCCAGCTGTGGATGACCTGGGCAAGCTGCTCTTAGGGCACAGAGAGCCCTGAATCTCCAGCCTGGGGACTTTAGGGCGGGAGCCCAAGGACGCTGGAAGCCCCAGGGCACGCAGAGCAGAGCTGGCGGGGATTAAAAGCAGCAGCTGAGATCCTGAACATGTCGGAGCCTGACACGAGATCTGAGATCCGAGATGCGCAGGAGAAGACACCACTAGCTTGGGGCATTGTTCCCGGGATGCTTTTGATTTGGGATTTCCCACTGTCTCAAGTTAAGGAAGTATGGGGCTCTGCATTCTTGAGGTTTCACAACTATTCCCTGGGGCGGCTGGCTGCGTTCTCACTGCTCCTCTTCCCTGGGGAGCCTTTCTTGTTTTTGCAAACAGCTCCGGGCGTGCTGAGGGGGCGAGGGATGAGGCTGTGCTCTCCTCGCTGCTGGAGGGCTTCTCCCCCATTGTTGTCGGTGGAATTGTGTCCCCCAAAAAGATATGTCCAAGGCCTACCCTCCCCCGTACCTGTGAATGTAACCTTATTTGGAAACAGGGTCTTTGCCTGATGAGGTCAGACTGGATTGGGGGGGCCCTAAATCTAATGACTGGTGTCCTAGAAGAAAAGAGACACAGACGAAGAAACACACAGGGAGAGGCCTTGTGAAGACAGAGGCAGAGGCTATAAGCCAAAGGACGCCAAGGGTGGCCAGTAACACCAGCAGCTGGGACAGAGGCCCGAAGGCATCATCCCCTAGAGCCTTGGGAGAGAGCAAGGCCCTGCCAACACCTTGATCTTGGACTTCCAATGACCTGTTGTTCAAGCCACCCAGTCTGTGGGACTTCAGTATGGCAGCCCCAGAAGACTAATACCTGATCTGCCCCCCTCCGCCAGGCTCTCTGCAGGTGCCGCTCCCCATCCCCGTATGCTTGTCTGGGACCCGGTGACGCGGCTGGAGCTTGATAGGCCACAGTGGTACTCTGCCTCTCGGGGTGGGGTGTCAGCCCCAGAGCAGGCAGAGGTTTCCTGGGGCTGTCTGCAGTTTAAGGTGGCACAGGGGGCTCTCATCTTTAAATTCACAGAGTTTTGTGAATTCCTGGGGCGAATTCCTGGGGGACAGCATAACACGAGTATGGTGACACACTGGGGACCTTGAACTTGAGGAAAGGCAGAGGTGTAAAGAGCAAATAGAAGTGATACAGAGTGGTAGATGTTCTCCGACTGCAGGGCCAGGGACACCTCTGGAGAGGGGCCCAGGGTGGGGGCGGCTAACTCAGGACTGTCTGGTGGACCGGGCAGGGCCCCCGGCAGTAAGCCCAGGAGATCACGTCCAAGGAGAAGGGGTGAGACTGGAAGCAGGGGCCGGGGGGGGTGCCTCATGGGCTCCCCTCCCCTCAGCCTCTGTCCTGCCAGGGCCTCCCTAAGTGGGGGTCCCCAGGGCTGGGGCACTGTGTGCCACTCAGCTCTCCTGGCTCCACCAGGCAGGGACTCTCCCTTGGCCGGGAACCTGCATCCTCTCCCATTTCCACTGGGTGTCCAGGAGTTGCCTCAGACTCCACAACCTAAAATCAAGCTCATGTCCCCACCTAGTAGCCTCTCCCATCTCTGTCCTCATGCTGCAGGTGGCGGCAAGCTTCTCCTGTGGACACCTGCCCTGCTTTGCCATGATCAGAAGTGGGGAGGGGCTTCTCCCCTGAGTCTCTGGAGCTGCCTGCCCCCTACCCTCATAGCCCCCCCCAGGCCAAGCCAGGCCTTCCTCGTCTGGCCCCAAGCTGCTGCCCACCTCCCTATTCATCCCCACCCAGCCCTGCCTGTGGCTGCGTTACACACGCTGACCTCTCTCAGCAGCCTGGCCCAGCCTCCCTCTTCACCCCACCTCTGCAACTCTCCTAGGCGAAGCCTTGTCTGGCCAGAATGACACCATCCTGCCAATCAGTTCCCACCCACTCCCTTTAACCTACTCTCGAAGCCGCAAATCTCTGTTTATATGTTGCCTTCTTCAGGAAGTCTTCCAGGAAGCCCCCATATTGAGGGAGTTGCCCCCATGCTGGCATTTCCCGCACTGTTGGATGAATCATAGTTCATGCATTTATGTCCTCCACACCTGGACATATACAAGATACACACCTATTGAATTGAATAAATATGGAAAATATAGAAATCATAAAGAAGAAAATAACAATCCTACGTCTCAGAGAGAGCACACTTTTTGGTGTATGTCTTTCTATTTTTTGCCCCATGCGTGTAGGTACCAAGCTGAGTTCATACTGAATATTTTTATTTTAAAATATTATGACTATTTTCCTATGTAATTAAATGTTCTTTGAAATGGTTATATAATACGCTGTCAAATAACTAACCAATTTTATTTAGTTTGTTTCCACTTGTTTGCAATTAATGAGAAATCCAAAATGAACATCCTCGTGCATAAAACATGTCCTGCATTTCTGAGCATTTCCTGAGGATGACTTCTAGAAGTGGAGCCAGGTCTGACACAGCCAGCAGACAAGGTGTCTGCAGAGACACACTGCCAGCACCGAGCACTGCCCCCTCTTCAGGTAAAGGTCACAGGTTTGAGGGAGGGACCTACCCAAGCTGCAGGGGCGGCCTCAGTTGTTTTAACCCAACCTGGTGAGTCTGTCCTCTTAGACAATGGACCAGTCCGTGACTTTGGCCTAAGGTCATCAGTGTACAGAATTCCCCTGATCAGAGAGATGCGTTCGGAAATAAGCCTGCAGTCTGCTTCCTGCCACTGAGACGTGGGGACATTTGTCCCCACAGGGGCATGAGGGAACAAAAAGCTCTTTGCTCTTCTGAGAGGCATTCTGGAAACCAGCCCACTTTTCTCCTGGGTGGTTCAGTCTGAAGATGCGAAACTGGGAATTGCCACAGCCTTTTTGTCACCACGAGGGAAGCTCTCCCTTTGGGCAGAGCAGAGAGAGAAAAGGTAAGTGGGTCCTCGATGGCACTGTTGAGCACATGGTTCAAACCCAACCCAGTCCTAGACTTTCCAGGCATGAGAGCCAAGGAATCTCATTTTAACACCAGGTTGAGTTAATACTTGTATCATACAGAGTCCCAAGGGATGCGACCTCTGACAGCTGCCACAGCGAGGAGAAAAGACAATAAAACCACACTAGCTCTTTCCGTTCACATTTGGTCCTTCGTACCCTGCTTTGACGATACTTGTCTCCGTCATCCTGTAGAATTTGACAATATTAGTAAAAGGAAAGAGCTCTGGGCAGACTCTACACGAGCATCGGTTCACCAGACCAGGTGGCAGACCCAGGTCATCATGAGCATCCCGACCAGCTGAGATGGGCTGTGAGCTCCTCCTGACCAGCCCAGACGGGCTGTGGGGGACCACGAGTCAGGTGAGTCTGGTGAGGCCTCGGCAAGTACATTTGTTCTTCCAGGACCTGAGGAAATGGCTAGAATAAGGCTGTGTAAGGACCCTGTGTGCGCACAGCAAAAGGAACAAATGTGGGGCAGTCCTGCCGGTCTTCTTTTGTCTTTCTCAAATGTAGGTATTCTCTGGTAGTGTGGTGTGAATGGCATCCCCCACATTCATGTTCACCCGGAACCTCAGCACGTGACCTCATTTGGAAATAGGGTCTTTGCAGATGTAATTGGTTAAGGACCTGGAGATGAGATCATCCTGGATTATCCTGGTGGGCCCTAAATCCAATGAGTGGTGTCCTTATTAGAAGAGGAGAGGACACAGAGAAACAGACAGAACAGGGAGACAACAGTGAAGATGGGGCAGAGAGTGGAGCAACGTGTCTACAGTCCAAGGAACACCAAGGTGTCCTTATTAGAGGAAGGAGAGAGAGATTTGAGACAGAGACACAGAGGGCAAGCCCCATGAGGACAGAAGTAGAGACTGGAGTGATGCGTCTATAATCCAGGGAACACCAAGGATTGCCGGCAACACCAGAGGCTGGGAGACAGGCCTGGGACAGATTCTCCCTCAGAGCCTCCAGAAAGAACCAACTCTGCCAACACCTTGATTTCGGAACTCTAGCCTCCAGGATGGTGAGAGAATACATTTCTGCTGTTTGACGCACAGAGTCTGTGGTCATTTGTTACGGCACTCCTAGGAACCTAACACACTTGGGCATTCTCTGTGACTCTAAATCTAAACCACCTCCCATTATAAACTCCCTGTGATCATAGTGCCTCGAGGGGCAGCGTGTCCAGAGGACCTCGAGTCCAGCATCCCTCATCCTGGCCATGGCACCTTACCACGGGAAGAGGTGTTCAAGGGATAAAGTGCCAGGCCCGGTGATGCTGGGGGCCACCTCATGTTACCCTACAGCTCCATGTCGTAGGGACATTCATATTAGCAAGTCCCCAGATAGGAGATGTCCTAGAGGAAATAGAAAACTTAAAGCCAGAGTTTCTATCAGTAACATCTTTCTTTTAAGTTAACACTTATTCATTTATCAAAGAAGAAGAGGCACCGAACACACTTGGGGAAAGCAGTGCTCAATCTCTAGATACTGAAACTGGCCGAATAGCAGCGACTTCAGGCAACTCACCCGAAGTTACACGGTTGGTTCTAGAACGGGGGTCTCAGTGCTGATCTGCACCATAACATATTGTCTTCCTGGTGAAGGAAGGGAATGCTAGAATCTCTGGCAGATCTAAGTTAAATTCATGGATGAAGGAAAATCACTTATTTCTTTTTTCAGCACAGAGTCGAGCTTAATGCGATGGCATAGAAAGCGGATTAGGGGAGAGGGATGCGACTGTGAGCTCTGCAGTTTTTCCTGTCCACATTTCTCTGCACCAGCTCCTCCTTGGCTGCCTGGCTGAGGCCCCAGGTCAGGGAGGAAGGACGTGGCCCCACCCAGCACAGAGTTCAGCGGTGCAGTCAGACCCAGGGGCCATCTGAGACAGGGCCGTCTGAAGGAGACGCGTCGTCGGCATAAAATGCACACTGGCCTTCAAAGACAATGCAGAGCGAAGAATGTAAATGTCCCATTAATAGTGTTTTATATCATTACATGTCGAACTGATAATATTTTGGAGATATGGGTTTAAATATAATATATTATTAAAATTAATTTTACCTACTGCTTTTAATTATATTGTGACATGCCTGCAGGAAAGCTTAGCATTCCTGTGGCTCCCATTCGTGGCTGACGTCATTTTCCCACCAGATGGAGGTGTGCAGGAGCTCTCCAGTTTCCTGACACGCCTGACTGAGGAGGAAGGGGGGCCTCACCGTGGTCCCCTCCCAGGCTTCCATGGAAGAAAGATTTCAGCTTCCCAGGCCTGGGAGACTTAGGGTCTAAGTTCCCAGAGGCTTCTGGGTGTTCACACCCTGGGAACAGGGTCTAGATTGGGGCCATGTAAGGGGAGGCAGTTCATTACTGTCATTGGTTATGATAGCCCGCGGGGTGGGGAGCCTGCATCCCCGGCCAAGAATCAAAATCTCCATCTTTCTTCTCTTCCCACTCACTCCACTTTATGGAGGGTGGCATCAATGGTCCACAGAATCTTCGAGTAGACAACCTTGGGGACCAAGCCTGTTTGGCTCATCAATCCTCTAGCCTCCCTTGATCTGTGGGCTACAGTTGGTGAGTGGAAGGTCATGGAGTCCTTTGTGATTTCTTGAGGAAGAAGGGCGGGATGCAGGTGTTCCAGGACCCCACCTGGCCTGGCAGAGAGCTGAGCGCATGCCAGGTGGTCTGTGAATGCCTGTTGATGGAAGGCAGGGAGGCGCTGGTGACTTTCTTTGCCAGAATAAGTTCTGCTTACAGCCTGTGCCAGCTCACTCGCTTCCCAGAAGGCCTGGGGATGTGTTGAAGAGCCCCCTATGATTACAGTCCAACCTTCTCTTAGGAGTAAAAGACATCTCCTTCAGGCTCACAGCCCCCTCCAGCTATTAGGAGGCGGAGCAATTACAGAGCAGAAGTTGGGGAGACTTGGTGCTCTCCCGCCAGCAGGGGGCAGTGTGGCACGCGTCTGCTCACCCCATGGGCTTTGTCCTAGAGAAAGGATTCATTGGCAGAGCGCCTTATTAAGTACGGGCGTGCATGGCTTACGGACGGGAATACGATCTGAGAAATGCATCATTAGGTGATTTTGTTGTAGTGTGAAAGATCAGGCAGCGCTTGGGGGCTTTTGGTGTTGCTTCTTTGGAGGCCACTGTTGATAGTGGGGAGGAATCACAAGGACCTGAGATGATGTAAGTCCGTTTTTTAAAGAGGGTTGATGGCCTGTTTCAAAATAAGCCAGGAACAATGAGAAATAACCAGAGCGGGTTCATGTTTTAGGGGGAGAATGAAGGTATGTGCAATAAATTATAAATTGCATGTTAATGAATCGTGTGCGCGCCTCTTCAAGGACTGAGGTCTACGAGTCGGCCTGCGTCTCTAGAAGCTGGCCAGTGGGGAGAGAAGCTAAGGCCCCGTGACTGCCTCTTCCTCTGCCAGGATGGATTTCTGCTGGGACATCCCAGAAACTTCTCTGAGGTCTGTCTTTTTACTTTTATTTGCATTTGTTATCAAGCCAATGTTGCAAATGCCTGCCTTGGAAGATGTCTTCCTTCCTTTCCGGGTATTTCCTGAGGCTCAGCTGGCTGAGAATGTGGACATCCCCCACCCCGTACAGACCATCCTCCTGGGCATGAGGTGCAAACGTCGAGCTCCAGGTCCAGAGAGTTAAAAAAATGATAAAATTCCTACTCACCGTTAGTTAATTTATTTATTTAAATTTTTACGGGTTTATTATAAAGGATGTAATAAAGGATACTGATGAACAGCCAGATGAAGAGGTACATAGGGTGAGGTCCAGAAGGGTCCCCAGCTTAGGAGCTTCTGTCCCATGACTTTTGGGGTGTGCCACCCTCCTGGCACTTTGATGTGTTTACCAACCCAGAATCTCTCCGAACTCCTTAGCTTACAGGTTTTTATGGAGATTTCATCAAGTTGGCAAGAGGATGGTTAACTCAGTCTCCAATTTTCCTCTCCCCTCCCTGGAGGATGTTGCGTGAGGCTGAAAGTTCCAAGTTTCTATCATGACTTGGTCTTTCTGGTAACCAGCCCCTATCCGGGAGCCCATGCAAAACGCACCTTAATAGAACAAAAGGATCTTCTATCCCCCAGGAAATTCCAGTGGGATTAGGAGCTCTGTGTAAGATGCTCCTATCGCTCAGGAAATTACAAGGGTTTTAGGAGCCCTGTGTCAGGAACCAGGGGCAGAGACCAAGTATATATTTCTCATGATGTCACACATACCTCATCTGTTGACTTCCCAACCTGGAAGAAGAGAAGTTAGCTCCTTTTCACAAACTCCCAGCCCCATCCGCTTCTCATATACCCGCTTCTCATCCCCCAATACAGAAATATCAAAATATTGTGTAGATCAATACACAATGTTATCCTATGACAGCCATAGAAACACTGTTTCCCAGTGCGCCATGGAGTGGACCACCGCACTTTCCCTTTCTGTGCAACTGTTTTCCCTAGAATTAATAATTGTCTTTTTGCCATTGTTAGTTTGCTTTGTTTTCTATATGTTTATCAAAGTTTCTTTTTTTTATTGTAGCTGACATGCAGTATATAGTGATTCGACATTTACGTACATTAGGAAATGATCACCACCTGCTCACCTTTTAGAGACAGTTCTCTCAGATACATTTTCAGTGTCTTACCCTCTTCCTTCAATCTGACTATCTCTTCCCGGCGAGCACCTGGTGTCGGCTCTGAGGCCCATGGCACCTCCTCTTGAGGGGGCAAGATGAGTTTCCTCCTGCTGGGATTTCCACTGTCACGTTAAGTGATTTAAATGTATAAGATGTTGTGTTTTATATCATCTTGATTTTTCAATGGCTTCTAATTTTTATAAGAGAAGGGGGATGCAATAAAATGCTTGCGTCATTATACAAGCACTGTCAGATTGTCAAGGATGGCAAGCTCTTGCACTAGTCTGTCGGCTGTAGGCAAGGATGCGTCGGTTGGTGGGAGCTTCTGTCCCATGGGACACCTGGGTCTCATGCAGAAGGCGTTTAGGGGTCTCCGTGTGAGGCGGGAGGGGCAGCGGTCCACAGGCCAGAGATGGAGGCGCTCTGGCGTGGCCCCGAGCATCAGCCCTCAGGTCCAGGGATGCAGCAGTGCAGCTGGGGCTCCACCGCATATGTGCTGTGTGCAGATCAGAAGATGCACCAATGGCTCCTCGCCTCAAACAGGGAGGGAGTGGTCACTCTGTGATTTCTGTTTGCTGGAACCTGGCTGAACCTGAGCAGGACAGACACCAGGTCCAGAGCTGCAGCTTCCAGAGGAGGGAGCTCTCGCCCTTGCCTTGATCCGTGTGTCCACACCTTCAAGGTCTGGGCTAAGCCCTCTCTGGGCCGCCTCAGCTCACACAGGCCCAGAAACACAGGGTGCTGGGCATGAAGCAGCACCCCTACCGGGGAGATGGGGGGTGGGTAGTGGATACCCGAGCCCACCTCTTGTCCCGTGGCAAACACACGCTCTGTATCCTTGGGTATTGGGAAAGATGACATGGACAGCCCCCGCCCTTGTCTTGAGCACTGCAACAATAAAAGAGACATTTTCTTTTATTTTTTTTGCAAAACTGGTCCCTGCTAAATGCTTTGAATTAAGTTGCTCAAGTCCCAGCTTCCCTGTAGCTGCTGAAAGTTAGCTCCGCATGAGCAAAGCAAATATTGCAGGCTGAGCTCTCTAGGGACTGGGCATTTGGGGGCAGGTGGTGTGTCTTTCTGATCTGTCTGCTACCCATGAATCCCGCCCCCGGACACAAGGGCAGTGGTGGGAAGGATGGAAAGCATCAATGGGGGCACTGTGACAGCATAGCCCATGACAGAGCACCGCCCTTCCCCCCAACGCCCTCAACACCCCTGCACACCCCAACAACGCCCACAGCCCAGCACCCTGTCCATCCAGCCGGAACCAGGCCTCAGCCTCGTGGAGGGCATCCATGCTGCTGGGTTCAGTATGGGTTCATCCTCCTCCTCATAAGAAAGGCAGCGCCTCCCAGATTCCTTCCCTGCTCTCTGCCGGGAAGTCTTGCTGCCAAGACACTGAGGAATGTGTGTCCGCCTCCAGCAACGTTAGCTGTGGAGCCTGGACGGGGCTTTGATCTGGATCCCGGAGCACAGTGTGGGAAGCTTGCTGCTCCTCAGGCCCGGGAACAAGCCCGGGCATCACAGCTCCAGGCCCGCCTTCCCCTGCGGTCCTCGGTGGAGGGGTGGCAAGGACAGCCAGAGGCGCCGGGGTGAAATGCTGATCTCACGGGAGGAGGCTCCCAACGTCCAGGTGCAAACTGCATTCCAACTTCCAACCCTGGATGCTCTGAACGGTTTCACGCATTTCCATGAGTTCACAGAATGGAAGCTCCCTTTGGCCCTCTCCTTGTCATTTATTGTAAATCAGCCCATGCCTACTAGTCATTCATTTATTTACCCATCCAATAAACACCCCAGGCGCCATGCTTCATGCTGGGGTGGAGAATGGACCAATCTGAGCCTCTGGCTTGGTGAACACTCCAAGCCTAACCCAGAAGACGTGAGAAATGGAGGCTGGGAGAGCAAGACTTTTCTAGCCTCTGTAGTTGATAGATGAGGGGGACAAAACATTCTTGGGAATGGAATTTTTTTTAATTTAACATTTTATTTTTTTAAAGCGGTTTTAGGTTTACAAGAAAGTTGAGACGAAGGTACAGAGATTTCCTGTATACCCCTGCCCCCACATATGCATAGCCTCCCTCATTATCAACATCACTAACTGTATGGTACATTTTTTGCCAAGGATGAACTTACATTGACTTATCATAATCACCCAAAGTCCATAGTGTACATTACAGTTCATTCTTGGTGTTGTACCCACTGTGGGTTACAACAAATGGATAATGACACGTATCCACCATTGCAGCATCATACAGAGTATTTTCACTGCCCAAAAACTCCTCTGTGCTCTGCCTGTTCACCTCTCCCCACAGCTCCCCGGCAACCACTGATCTTTTTACTGTCTCCATAGTTTTGCCTTTTCTGGAATGTCATAGAGTTGGAATCATACAGTCTGTAGCCTTCTCAGATTGGCTTCTTTCCCTTAGTAATGTGCACTTAGGTTCCTCCATGTCTTTTCATAACTTAATGGCTCGTTTCCTTTTAGCACTGAATATTATTCCACTGTCTGGGTGGACTGCAGTTTATTTATCCATTCATCTACTGAAGGGCTTCTTGGTTGCTTCCAAATTTTGGCAATGATGAATAAAGCTGCTATAAACATCCATGTGCGGGTTTATAAGTTTTCAATTCCTTTGGGTAAATACCCAGGAGCATGACTGCTGGATCCTATGGTAAGAGGGTGTTTAGCTTTGTAAGAAACCACCAAACTGTCTTCCAAGGCGGCTGCATCATTTTGCATTCCCAGTAGCAGTGAATGAGAATCCCTGTTGCTCCAGATCCTCACCAGCATTTGGTGCTGTCAGTGTTCTGGATTGTGGCCATGCTAACAGGTGTGTAGTGGTATCTAGTTGTTTTAGTTTGCATTTCCCTGATGACATAGGATGTGGAGGGGAATGGAAATTTGGTGAGCCAACCACTAGGGTCTGCCAAAGGCGTCAAAAAAGTGATTCCTTCCTTCAGTCTATATTTGTTGACTATCAAGTACCATTCTAAGTTCTATTTAGATAACATATGCACATAAGTTAAATAAACAGACCACTTGGGCCGGCCTCGTGGCTTAGCCGTTAAGTGCGCGCGCTCTGCTGCTGGCGGCCCAGGTTCGGATCCCGGGCGCGCACCAACACACCGCTTCTCCGGCCATGCTGAGGCCGCGTCCCACATATAGCAACTAGAAGGATGTGCAGCTATGACATACAACTATCTACTGGGGCTTTGGGGGAATAAAATAAATAAAAATAAAAAATAAATAAATAAATGACTACTTGATATGTACAAAATATGTTTTTATGAATACAAAAGAATTTAAAACAATTTAGAAAAGGTGGTATACCACTTCAAAAAAAGGTTAGACTAGAAGTTTGCATTATACATTTTTTTAAATGTGCTTTGAAAAAACTACACCTGGGTATCCTGGAAAATGTTATGAAAGCCAGGATTGCAGTCTGAATAGTGCTACACTAGAAAACAGAAGGAAATATTTGTAGAAAGCTTATAAACCAAGGCTGTTTCTGTGGAACAATAAAGGGACGAATGTACCCGTGATGCATGTGAGAGAGGGCTCGGCAATTCCTGCCCGGCCTTACACCTTCTACACGCTTGTCCATCTTTTGGAACACTATTAAATTTCTTTTTCTTACTAAGGCAATAGAATAGATTTACCTTAGGGTAGATGATGGTAACACATTTTGTCCTGTAAGAAAATATTGTGCAGGGGCCGGCCTGGTGGCGCAAGCGGTTAAGTGCGCGAGCTCCACTGTGGCGGCCCGGGATTCGCCGGTTCGGATCCCGGGTGCACAACACTGCGTGGCTTGTCAAGCCATGCTGTGGCGGCGTCCCATATAAAGTGGAGGAAGATGGGCACGGATGTTAGCCCAGGGCTAGTCTTCCTCAGCAAAAAGAGGACAATTGGCAGATGTTAGCTCAGGGCCGATCTTCCTCACACACACACAAAAAAAGGAGGATTGGCAGAAGTTAGCTCAGGGCCGATCTTCCTCAAAAAAAAAAAAACAGAAGAAAAAAGAAAATATTGTGCAATGGAAAAGAAAGAGTTAAAGGGAATAATTTCACTGTGAAATTAACCATAAAATCCTGAAAGAGAGGAAGAAGTAATAGGAATAGTGTCATCTTATAATAGCAAAACTGTTTATTCGGGAAATTTAAAACAAATGTTTATTATATTGTTTAAAATATGTAGTTTTTCAGCTCTGATCTCATCAGTAATGATATAAGAGAAAAAAAAGACATGAGAAAAGATCAATCACAAAGTGATGGAGTCTGAGTTAACACAGGAGCAGGCTGGCATGGTGCGTGGAGAGGATGGAAAGAAATCTGCCTGACCTCTGTGGTCAGATGACGCTAAGATGCCTAATAGCCTTGAAACGAGGTAATAGCTGGTATTTGGGAGAATTAGAACGTGCTGTTTTGCTGACCGAGTGGCCAGTGCAGGACTGGACGGGTTGAAGTCTATGCTGGGCATGGTCGCTGCCCCCGGAGCGTGTGGTCCAGGGAGAGAGACAGTGAACAGGTGACAGCTCCAGGAACTACAGTGTGAGCCACGAAGGAGAAGCAGCAGGGAGCCCACTGGGACAGGCAGGTGGGAGGAGGCCTGTGTGAGCCGAGACCTGGGCTAGGAGAAGGAGCAAGGCGGAGAACAACAGAGATCCTGAGTGGGGAAGAGTCTGGCTTGTTCCAGTCCCCAAGGGACACTTTGTGCAGGCAATGACCCCCCTAAAGATGCCCACATGCTAATCCCTGTAATCCGTGAATATGTTACATTATGTAGTGATGGGAATTCAGGTTGCAGGTGTAACTGAGATTGCTAAACAATAGACCTAAACATGGGGAGATTTTCCTGGATTATCAGGGTGGGCTCAGTGTCATCACAACATCCTTAAAAGTGTGAGGACTTGACCCAACATAGCTGGCTGTGAAGATGGAGGAGGGGCCATGAGTCAAGGAATGTGGGCAGCCCCTAGAGGCTGAAAAGGCAAGGAAATAGATTCTCCCCTGGAGCCTCCAGGAGGAACCAGCCCTGCTGACACCTTGACTTTACCCAGTGAGATCCCTTGCAGACTTCTGACCTCCAGACATGGAAAATGATTAACGGATGTTGTGTAGGCTGCTAAATTGGTGCTGTTTGTTACAGCAGCGGTAGGAAGGTGATACTGAAACAGCATGTAAAACATTGACCAGCTTAAACTCATTTTGCTTCCTTAAAACAGGTTGTTTCAATCAAAACTTGCTCAATAACAGAGATGCCACTATGCATGTGCCAGGCACTAATCCATAGCCCCAGGATGACCCTGGAACGAAGAATCTTCAGAATTGTTGCCCCCTGAGTCTTTTATGAAGCCAGAAGTCCTTCAATAAGGAAAATCCAGCTCCCAGCAGCTTGATTACCATACATGGACTGATTCGAGACCAGCCAATCAGCTTACATAGGGCCAGCTGCAGTTTAGTAGCCCCTAACTCCTTAAATTTTGCCCCAACCTTGAACTGGGGAGACAGATTTGAGAGCCTTGCCCCTTGTCTCCTTGCCTGTCAGTCTCACAATAAAGTCTTTTCTTTTCTCAAAAGCCAGTACCATAGTATTTTCTTCTATGTGTGTCAGACAGCAGGCCCTTGCTGGGTAACAATACTCCCTGACAAAGCCTCTTTCTCCTTATTCAAGTTTTAGCACAGAACCATGAAATAAACAAGCATGCTTATGAACCGGGACATTCTGAAAATCCTCAGGACATGCAGTTTGTGGTGAGGGTGCTGTAGTAGAAACGTGATGTGCCATCACCTCCTCCCAGTGCAGGGCGGGTTGGGTGAGGAGGAGGCTGGTGGGTCCACAGCCAGTGTCCAGGTGTCCAAGGGCAGGTGGCTTCCCCAGCCTGATCCTGAGCTGCAGAAGGAGAAGTGTGGGTTTTGGAGACAGGCAAACCTAGCCGCAAATCCCAGCTCTCTACTAACCCACTGTACAGCTCAGGGTGCCTACTTAGCCTGGCTGGGCCTCAGTTTCCTCATCTGCCAAATGGGCATAAGAATCTCAGATTTAGGGTCGTGACGATTACAGAGGGTGAGGAAATCGTCTCGCACCATCTGGCTTTCAATAGGAGCTCAAGAAATGGAAGCTATTGTTGGTATCTGCACACTTATTTATTTATTTAAAACAGAATGCCTATCACCTGCCCTAAAAGGATTTGAGTCCAAGTACATAAATCAGGACAATTACACTGAAGTTATAAAGCGAGAACAGAAACAATTTAGAGTGAAGGTGTTCCGGGTGTCTGCCATGAGCTACTTCCTGCAGGTGAAAGATGCGTTTAGCTTGTGCTTCCAGGTACCGAGTGGAGAACAGGCCAGGTGTCAGGAGGGGCTCACCTCGCCACAGAGCACCTGCACGATCTCCTGAGGGGCTGCATCCTTCCTATGAGAACTCTAAACATATTAATGATATATATATTTGTGTGTGTCTGTGTGTGTGTGTGTGTTTGAACAGATAACATATTCACATGGCTTAAATATATTTTAAAATACTTATATTATTTTATATATATATATATATATATATATATACTCACAACATATTATATATACAGTGAAAAGTCCCTTCAGCTCCTCTCGTCCATCAGCCCATTCCTACCTCCTCTCCCTCCTGAGATAACCATTCGATCAGTTTCAAATGTATCCTTCAAGAGTTTCTTTAGGCAAGTACAAGCAAATAAAACAATAGACATTCTTATTTCCCACTCTCTTTTTACACAAAGGTAGCACACTGTTGTGACACTGGCTAACATTCACATAGTACTTGTAGATGCTAGACGTGGCTCTAAGTACTTTCCTGTATTAACTAACCTAACCTTCACAACAGCCCTGGGTGGTCAATAAATTATTGACTCTGTTTTACGGATGAGGAACCCAGGCTCAGAGACGTTAAGTTACTGTCCACTGTCATGCGGCCAGTAAATGAGCCAGGGTCTGGATGCTTCGCTGCTACCAGATCTGATCTCTGACGGAGCTCACCCAACTTTGCTTTCTTTCTCTCTCTCCTCTTCCTCTCTTCCTTCCTCCCCTCTTTCTTTCATCCTTTCATTCTTTTTTTTTTTTTGGTGAGGGAGATTGACCATGAGCTAATACCTGTGACCATCTTCCTCTATTTTGCATGTGGGATGCCGCCACACCCTGGCTTGATTGATGAGTGGTGCTCAGGTCCGCGCCTGGGATCCGAACCTGCGAACCCCAGGCTGCCGAGGAGGAGCACACGAACTTAACCGCTATGTCACCAGGCCCGCCCACTTTCATTCTTTTTTTTAACTGAACAATGTATCATTCCTTAGTATATTTTCTTCTTATTGCTGTTGTGACAAATTACCACAAACTTAGTGGCTTAAAACAACACAAATTTATTATCTTACAGTTTTGGAGGTCAAAAGGCCAAAATGGGTGTCATTGGGCTAAAATCAGTATGTTGGCAGGGCTGTGGTCCTTCTGGAAGCTCTATGGGACAATCTGCTTCCTTGCCTTTTCCAGGTTCTAGGGGCTGCCCACATTCCTTGGCTCAGGGCCCCTCCCTCCATCTTCACAGCCAACATTCACTTACTCAGACCTCTGCTCTCATC
This sequence comes from Ceratotherium simum simum, assembly GCF_057802395.1. Lineage (NCBI taxonomy): Eukaryota > Metazoa > Chordata > Mammalia > Perissodactyla > Rhinocerotidae > Ceratotherium > Ceratotherium simum. The sequence goes on along the minus strand of NC_141926.1, from coordinate 5,050,197 downwards.
ATCGAGTTTCCTTCTCCCCCTCTTCTGCCTCTTGCATCAATTATATACACTTGGGGTTACACTGGGCTCACCTGGATAATCTGGGATAATCTTCCCATCTCAAGGTCCCTAATTTAATCACATCCGTAAACTTCTTTTTGCCACGTAAAGGAACATAGTGTCAGGGGTTCCAGGGACGAAGACATGGACATCTGGGGGGCCATTTTTCTGCCTACCATACCTAGAGAGCCCCTTGTTCCTTTTTGCAGAGAAATAGTATTCCATAGCAAGGAAGTTCTATAAATGTGTTTACTCACTCTTGTCTTAATGGATATTTGGCTTCTTTCCAGTCTTTCACCATTATTAAAAATGCTGCAGTGAGTAATCTTGTATATAATATCCTTTTGCACATGTGCAACTAGAGGTATAGGGTAGATTCCCAGAAGTAAGACGATTGGGTCAAAAGATAGATGTGCATTTGTAATTTTGTTGGAAATTACCAACTTTCCCTCTAATCTGAACTCCCACCGGCAACGTATGACAGTGCATGTCACCGAGCCCGCTGGAAGGCGTGTCTGTCTCGCTTGTGGACTGTTGCCAACCCAGAAGGAACATGTCCCCTGCACCTTTATTTGAGGCCCTGTCACTTTTTCATCTGGGTTGGCAGGAGATGGGGAAATGGTCGGCTCTAATAGAAGCCGAGGGTACTGCATTAGTTTATTACTCAGTGAAGTAATTTCTTTGGGGGGAGAGCAAAGCTAAAATAGTCAGTTTTCTGCTTTCTGATGATATTTAACTTTGAACAGTAAGAAACTTAGAAAATAAAAATGGATGGTAGGGCTTTTAGACCATGTCTCTTCAGTAATAGATGTTTCAAACATATTTTTGGCAGGAATTAGAGATCAGTCAATTTAGCCCAAGAATGCCAATTCCATATTTTGTGTTACTGATTGAAGAGAGAACCAAGCGCTCCAGTTAACACATAAGAAAATAGTCGGTGTTCAGCTAGGGACACAGAAGAGTTGGAGATGGCCTCACTAGAACGCAGGACACCCCCTCCCATGCAGGGGGCAGCTTGCCTGTGGGAAAAGCCAAAAGATTCCCTAAAAAGAGATTTAAATCTGCTTAAATGCTAGGACAAGCATTTAATTAGGAGCCCAAAGTTCTGCTCCCCAATGAAGTGAGAAGATTTTCTGGGCCTGGAAAATTCTAAGAGATAATTTGCTATTTATTCATAGTCATGACAAATGAAAAACAGCCCACATGTCCAGTGAGGACAGAATGGCCAACAACTGCCCCATGCCAGTTCTGTCTCCCAGCCCTCAGGGACCAAGTGTCAGAGACCCCTGAGCATCCCCGAGACTGAGCCCTCCAGACCAAAGCAGAGAGCTCTTGGGCGGGAAGTTGTCTCCCTGCTGGCAGGCCAGGCCTCCAGTGAGGTCTCAGGTCAGCTCCAAGGGTTGGAATGACCCCGGAGTCACTACCCTCCTCCCTCTGCCAACATCTTCCCACTCTAATAGTATACTCTGGTCTCCTGCCTCGGTTTCCCTTTAGAATCCTTCTGTGGTCGGCCAGGTTAATTCCAGGAACTGGTAATATCCTGTCTAGCTCTTGTTAGCCCCTGATCCCTTAGATTGGATTCCCCCACTTGCTGTCAACCACACTTGGGCCCCATCCTGTGAATGACAGGCATCGTCCAGAGCCGCAATGGAGCTGTGACCTAAAGTCTCACATCACCTGACACCTCCCACCAGCTCAGACAAACCTCCCACCTCTCCATCCAAGACAGACCAAGCCTGTGATGTGCAGCATTCAGCTCGGTTTCCCTTAACCAATGTTTCTCAAGCTTGTATATATGGGTCACCTTTAAAGAAAAAATTGTGTGGACTTCCAAGATTTTGTTGAATCATTTTAATGTTAATGGTGCTTATACGTGTAGCAACTCTAGAGTATGCATAAATATATTACTTTGATAGTTCTTGTGGAACTAAAATCCAAAGAGATTATTAAATAAAATGAAACAAAACTACAATACCAATACCTTTCCAATTAACAATATAAGCTTAATGTGGTAGATGATGCTATTCTGTTAAAAATAGATCACCAATGCTGGGTTTAAATTTTTCTTTTAAATATGTATATTTGTGTTTTATATTTTACTGGTAGACTTGATTCCTTTGGTTTCGAGAATAATGATCCCTCCTTGGAGTTATAGTTGGTGTAATTATTCTATCTCTTTTTTAACAAGGAATTCAGTTTAACCTTCAATCCATTACTTTGATGATCCTAAAAGTATGAGTCCATCCCAAAATATAATATAAAATAACTCGTAATAATAAAGTCTACACTGTGTGGATTTCTTTCTACTATATTTACCGCCAATGAACTGCTGAGAGTTTCTGCACAGAGGGACAGAATCCCCCCATTTGTCCTCCCCCAGTGGAGGAACCGTCCTCACTGCTACAGTGCAGGGCAAGATCTTGGCGGTCAGCCCTCCTCCAGTCTGTGTCAAGGTGACCTTGGCCTGCTGTACCTGGTAAGCTATAAAGCCTTTGCTCATACATCTGCACCAGATGCCAACATCATCATTACTATAAACCCAGTGTAAGTAGGTAACAGGGTTGTGTGGTGGCAGATAATTTAAAGTGGGTGTTCAGATGATCCAAACACATGTGTAACACAGACAAGTACACACACACACATGCACACATATGCACA